>NC_051183.1:151871589-152230739 GCF_013339695.2 Rhipicephalus sanguineus
AATATATACCTGGACACAGCGTATCGTGAATTCCACCAAAGATGATATCAACAAGCACATAACAAACACTGGTACTCGATATGCGCTTATCAAAAGCGTCGTCAATTAATGAGAGAAACAGCACGGTGTGCGCTCCCGAGTTATAGGCAACCTACGCCTGTGCTCATGCATACACTACCACACTGCGCTTCAGCATAGCGGGAGGCAGAGGTTCTTAGCTTGAGCCGCGAATGCGCGGAGGCGTTCTACGTCCCGCTGGGTTCTGTCTCGCTCCATCAAGGCACGACATTCGCCTGTCGACGTAGTTGCCTTTCTGCAGCGCTTAACGCAGCAGTTTCATTAGTCGGTGCTATCGCACTCGAAGCAGTTGGCGGCGGAGAAACAGCGTTGGCGTATGCGGAAGCTGCACTACACTCTAAGAAAAAGGAGTATGCATGACTCTTTTGGGAGAGTTCTGACTTGTTCATTTATGTTTTTCTTCTGTTTACGCCACATAACTATTGTCCCACGTATACGACTCTTATTAAATAGTCACGGTGACTCTCTTGGTGGGTGAGAGTCGGCTCGCTCTAGGTGAGTCCCCTGACCCTCAAGCAAGAGTGGAATGACTCTTATCCGAAGGATGACGTTACCACTTATGAGGGAGTCAGACGACTCTTGCCGGTCACACTCCTACGGGGGTCAAGTGACCCACAACGAAGTGTCACGAGACTCCACAACTATTTTAAGATACTCATTTGACCCTTGCTCTACTTTTGCGCGACTACTGTTGAAAATAGTGAAGTATTCATTTTAAGCGAGTCCAATAACACTTGCTTAACACTTGCTGTTCTGCCCAGCGACTGCAAAAAGTAGAATAGTTCAATTTTAGCATTATTTTAATAAAACTCGTCAAAACAACAACATTTTCCAGCATAGTAATATTGAAAGCGCGAAAAGATGGTTTGTGATTTCCAATTAAGAAGTGAAGGTGTTCCTCATTTAAATGCTTGTACGAGTATAGCCAACTAACATGTGTGACTGTGATATGCATAGTGTCATAAGGTGCAAAATAGACAGCAGAAATCGGCATCATGTTTCCTTATTTATTCTTTATGATTAAGCATGGCCAGGAACTGGGGACATTGACGTAGTTGAGGAAGTTGCCACCATATGCCACCACAGAGGCTAAAATAGTAAGCCTGCGCGCGCGATGTGTTGCCCGCGCCAGTGGCGAGGGGGAGTCATTGAGGCACTGTATTCCCCTTCGCTCTCGCTCTCCCCACACGCTCCCCAGCATTGTATCCCCCTATGCTCGACACACGGCACGGAAGGCGTCGTGGGTTGCAGAAATAAGTGCCTTTTTCTTTTTCCTTCTCAATCACTAACAACAACAAGGCGTCGTCTTTTCCAGTCACTACCCAATGGACAAAACGGGCTCGACAAATGGTAGGCCCGACATCCGTGGCCGTTCAAAATATGACCGGCCCGACTTCGGCAAGTTCGGTAGGGCCGATGTCGTTTTTTTGCAACTGGCCGGGCTGTTTGCCGACCATCGGCAGCTGGTTGGCCAACGGCGTCGGGCCGATGTCGTAGACTTGGCAGTGCCTACCTCGGGCCGCACGCGTCCTGAGCACTTGCCAACGATGACAAAAGCACGGCCAGGCAACGCTCATTTGCGGCTATTCACCGTCATACATTCTGCATTTATTTCAGGCAAGTATATATTATTTCGACCGTGGAGGGGGTAAGTTTTTTTTTTTTTTGGGGGGGGGGGTGGCAATATAATTTCACTTGTGCAATTTCACGCAACGCTTGAGGCAAATGAGATTAATTGAAAATGTTTGCGCTGAAATAATGCTTCGAATGATGAGAAGTAATAATAACGAAATAATTTCCACAAATATGCTTGTTTCCACTGTTAAAGACAACTAAGCCAACTTTACTTGAGTGTACACATCGTGGCCCTAAAAGTGGCAAATACAACTGCTCCTGACGCCTACGCGGGTTGTTCGGTGAGCAGCCCGACGAATTGTGTGCAGCGACAACAATTCAACGAAGACGATTACTTGGACTGTTTCAACAACAATCATGAGCCTACCGCACATGCGGAAAGAGGAAGCTCGCAAACGTACAGACGCAAAAAGAAGAAAGAGGGACAAGCGTTTCATATGGACATCCGACCGGCGCAGGCAAGAAAAGAAAAAAGAAACCAGAGGCGAAATGGCAACCAGCGCCTCTGTCGTACTTTGTGGTTGTAGCGATATTTTTTGTTGCGACGGCGGCTATTTGGAGTTGATTGAAAAAGCACAGAAAAGAAAAACGAAACACAATAGTAATCTCAACTTTGATGCAACGCCGTTATTACTTCTAACGTTACATTTATCCAATCATAGGCCAGCACTCATCTTCGTCATTTCCGCCCGCAATAGTTCTGGCAAGCGCCGCTACGCGCTGATGCGGTCAGCAGCGATGTAGCGACTTCAACGCGTGATTAAAATACTAAATAATTTGATATCGGTGCTTAGACATGCGAAAATTATCCCCAGCCATCAGTCTACGCAACCCGCAAGTAAAAAATGCGGGGTTGAATAGTGTTCGAGGGCCCCTTTAAGCCCTCTTTCGTTTCCTGTATTGTTAGTTTTTCTTCCCCGAGCGGCAGCGATTTTTAACAGCGAATGAAAGATAGCGGCTCGCCTGGTATGTTCGCGAAAATGGCAGATGAAACGGTAGCAATACCCGTTCAGTAATGTTGTTCCTTGGACAATTCTGTTGCGTCCACAAGCCATTTTTCTGCTGTTTGTAGCAGAAGTGACTCCGAGGATGGTGTCACTTCATGGAAATATAGTTGGAATGGTAAAAAAAAACCGTCGAACGAGGCCGGATCGTTGACAGGTGTCGATCAGTACGTTACGATTTTCGGCACATCAATTTTTTACGCAGATTGAAAAAGTCGTGAGGATGTGACACTACTATATAATTTATTTGTAGTTTCTCAACAGTATATGGCAGAAATTTGGTGACATAACCTTCAACAAGTAGAAAGTAAGGTTCAGCCCAAGAAGGCTGCCCAGCCGTGACCTCAGAGTAGTGTTGCGCAGCGAAGCGATATGTGTCACAAGGACAATCGGCGTGTTGGGCATTTTCTTTACCGCGGAAGTAATAAACAGGCTGTGTGTTAATAAAAATGAGTTTGCGTGGTTGCAAATTCTGTAGAAGCAGTCTTATGCCGAAGATGATGGTTCTTGGGAAATGGTCACGGCCGCAGAGATGGTGAATTTCATTTGTCTGCTGATCTGTATGGGCATCGTCGAGGTTCCACGACTACACCTCCCCAAAACAAGTACATTCAGGACAAGTCCTACCGATTGACGAAGCGGGAATATACAATAAGTTGCTAAGAGGACAATAAACTTGACGACTGGACAAATGCCACTTGTAACGCGTGTTTTGCCCTGTGGCACACCAACTTTAGAAAAAGAAATATTTTTACATCTTATAGCATCCAGACATGAATCCACCTATTTCGATAATGTCAGACATTGAAATGTTTGGACTTTTTTGTAGCTTACAAGTTTAGAATATTCTTATTGTGTGCGGTGATTACATAGGTCGGCAAAAAAATAGGAGCTCACTGGCTCACTCAAGAAATATATTTTGCCGTGAAGGCTCACTCGGACTCACTCACCAAACTTTTCCTCAACCGGACTCACTCCGACTCCGACTCAGACTCACTAAACTTTGTCTCAACCGGACTCACTCGGACTGAAGTTCACCAACATATTACTCAGCCGGACTCGCTCAGACTGACTCACGGCTTGATCTTAGTATCAGTGAGCCTGAGTGAGTCGACTCATGAGTCTATTAGCGTAAAATTAGCTTTTTCAATCATGGTGTCAATGCTCTTTAACGCCTATATCTCACATAATTGGCGCTCTATGATTTTGACCTTGTACCTTCGTATACAAGTTATCAGTGGTTTCAATCCATTAAGGGCATTTTTATGAAATACGCGACTCAAATGAGATATTTTATCACGAACTTCTTGGGAAGAAGCTTGCAGGGGGGAGGTCATGGCACCCTCCCACTCCCCGCCTAACTCGCGACTGTGATCAATAAATATGGATGTAGCGCGTGAACGCTTGCGTTGAGATATGTGCGAATAGACTTCAGTATAAACGTAAGCCGATATATAATAAGGCTGATAGTAATGCTGAAGATAAGTAGATAGGACAATAGGCCGGCAATAGCAGGTGGAGCTCACTCAAACTCACACAAGAAATATATTTTCTGCTTAGGACTCACTCGGACTCAGCCTCACCAATATTTTCCTCAACCGGACTCACTCAGATTCAGACTCACGGCCCGATCTGAGTCTGAGTGAGTCGACTCATGAGTGAGTTTGACGACTTACGGCGGTGAAGCCATCCTTTAGGATGTTTTCGTGCCGTGTTGAGTGATACCTTTTGGTATCTGACTTTTTTTTCTGTGCTGCCATTAAGCATAATTTGCTCAAATACCTGTGGCTAAATAGCAAGTTTATTCCTCTTCTCAGCTATGTTTATTGTATTGCTGTGTTCAAAAATTTGTGGAGGGGAAGGTATAACCGTGTAACCTGACGAAATAATGCAGTTTTCACTGGGTAGAGAAAAAAGTTTGTAATTCATACACTTTTTGAGCTAGACCACGCAGACTTTCCTCTATTATAGAAAGCTGTTGAGGAAATACTTTACATACACCAAATTATTTTTTCTTTTTCTTTCTTTTATATTGTCACGTGGTCGTGACGTCGACGAAGACAGCAGTCAGCACGTCCGAGATGAAACTGTTTATTTGGCCGAACTTGTGGCCGAGAAACGGAAAGGTAATTTACAGCAATACACGCTGTATTCACTGATAGCGGCGAACAGAGCGTCGACCGTCGATCAACTGACAAGCAGTCAAGCGCGTCCGCTTTTATACAGGCGCCATCGAACTTTCCCGCGATATCGCTGTTGGCGGCGTTATCTCTCGACAAAGCTGGAACATTCTCGTGCGGTGCGCAATCTTAACAGATTGTTCCAAAACAATCGCGAAGCTTCCTACACATCACGGCGGGGCCTGCGCAGCGCGTTACCCACAGTCTTTGCGGGTGAAGCTTCAACTCATGAAATATAAGACTCGCGGCAATGCCCCCCTCTGAAAAAGCATCGTCCCGATGCTTAAAAACAGAACATGAACACATGCAATACTAAAGAAAACTAATAAAGAAAGCAAACATCAGTCCTCAGGTGCGTTAACGAGCACAGTACGGTTTAAGGCGCACCACATGCACGACCTCGGGTCGAGCTCGGCGCCTCTGAGAGTTCGTGATGCCGTCGGGGACAACCTCGTAGTCGAGTGCGCCGAGACGTCGAAGTACCCTGTAGGGTCCGAAGTATCGTCGAAGAAGCTTCTCGCTCAGTCCGCGTCGTCGTATTGGCGTCCAGACCCAGACACAGTCGCCGGGCTGGTACTCGACGAAGCGTCGTCGTAGATTGTAGCGACGGCTGTCGGTGTGCTGCTGGGTCTTCATGCGCAGGCGGCCCAGCTGTCGAGCTTCTTCGGCACGTTGTAAGTAAGCGGCGGCGTCGACATTTTTTTCGTCGGTGACGTTGGGTAGCATGGCGTCGAGCGTCGTCGCCGGGCTCCTTCCTCAGACCAACTTGTACGGCGTCATCTGCGTCGTTTCTTGGACGGCCGTGTTGTAAGCGAAGGTCACGTACGGAAGGACGGCGTCCCACGTCTTGTGCTCAACGTCGGCGTACATGGCGAGCATGTCGGCGATGGTCTTATTCAGACGCTCGGTGAGGCCATTGGTCTGCGGGTGGAAGGCGGTGGTGCGGCGGTGGCTCGCCTCGCTGTACTTCAAGATCGCCTGAGTTAGGTCCGCAGTAAAGGCGGTACCTCTGTCTGTGATAAGGACCTCTGGGGCGCCATGACGCAAGACGATGTTCTCCACGAAGAACTTGGCTACCTCGGCGGCACTGCCTTTGGGCAAGGCCTTTGTCTCGGCGTAGCGGGTGAGGTAGTCAGTCGCTACGACGATCCACTTGTTGCCGGAAGTCGACGTCGGGAACGGCCCCAGTAGGTCCATCCCGATTTGCTGGAACGGCCGGTGCGGTGGTTCGATTGGCTGCAGAAGTCCCGCTGGCATGGTCGGCGGTGTCTTCCGTCGCTGGCAATCTCGGCAAGTCTTGACGTAGTGGGTGACGTCGGCAGCAAGGCGTGGCCAGTAGTATTTTTCCTGTATTCTGGCGAGCGTGCGGGAAACACCGAGGTGTCCAGCCGTCGGGTCGTCGTGTAGGGCCTGGAGGACTTCTGGTCGCAATGATGAGGGCACGACAAGAAGGTAGTCCGTTCGCAGTGGCGAGAAGTTCTTTTTCAGGAGAACGCCGTTCCGTAAGAAAAACGACGGCAGTCCTCGCTTGAACACCTTCGGAACAACGGCGGTCTTGCACTCCAGGTACTCCATAAGGCCCCCCAGTTCCGCGTCGGCTCGTTACCTTTCGGCGAAGTCGTCGGCAGTTATAGTTCCGAGGAAGCAGTCATCGTCGTCGTCTTGCGGCGGCGCGTCGACGGGGGCACGAGAGAGGCAGTCGGCGTCAGAGTGTTTTCGTCCGGACTTGTACACGACGGTAATGTCGAATTCTTGAAGCCTCAGACTCCATCGTGCGAGACGACCTGAAGGGTCCTTCAAGTTAGCTAGCCAACATAAGGCGTGATGGTCACTGACAACTTTGAAGGGCCTGCCATAGAGGTAGGGGCGAAACTTTGACGTAGCCCAGATGATGGCAAGGCATTCTCTTTCTGTTGTGGAATAGTTGGCTTCTGCCTTGGATAGTGACCGGCTAGCATAACTGATTACCCTTTCAAGCCCGTCAGTCTTTTGCACAAGGACGGCACCGAGTCCTACGCTGCTTGCGTCGGTGTGTATTTCCGTATCGGCGCAATCGTCGAAATGCGCAAGTATGGGTGGCGTCTGCAGGCGTCGTTTAAGTTCCTCAAATGCTTGCACTTGCTCCGTTTCCCACCTGAATTCCACGTTAGTCTTCGTAAGAAGCGTCAGTGGTTCGGCGATGCGTGAAAAGTTTTTGACGAAGCGTCTGTAATAGGCGCATAAGCCGAGAAATCGGCGCACGGCCTTCTTGTCGGTGAGAGGCGCGAAGTCGGCGATGGCAGCTGTTTTCCGCGGGTCTGGGCACACTCCAGGCTTGCTGATCACATGACCCAGAAACAAGAGCTCGTTGTACGCGAATCGGCACTTTTCTGGCTTCAGGGTCAGTCCAGAGGCCTTGATTGCTTGAAGTACTGCCTCAAGCCGCCGGAGATGCTCGTCAAAGGTCGAGGAAAACACGACGACGTCGTCCAAATACACAAGGCACGTCTGCCACTTCAATCCGGCCAGCACGGTGTCCATGACGCGCTGGAACGTCGCAGGTGCCTAGCAAAGACCGAAAGGCATGACCTTGAACTCAAAGAGGCCGTCGGATGTTATAAAAGCGGCCTTTCTCGGTCTCTTTCGTGTACTTCGATCTGCCAATAGCCGGTCTTGAGGTCCATCGACGAAAAGTACGTCGCGTTGTGTAGTCGATCCAGGGTGTCGTCTATCCGTGGGAGGGGGTACACGTCCTTCTTCGTGATTTTGTTCAGGCGCCGATAATCAACGCAGAAGCGCAGTGTCCCGTCCTTCTTCTTCACTAACACCACGGGTGACGCCCACGGACTCTTGGACGGCTGGATGATGTTGTCGCGTAGCATCTCGTCGACTTGTTTCTTTATCGCGTCGCGCTCTCGAGTCGAAACTCTGTAGGGGCTCTGACGGAGGGGCCTCGCACTTTCCTCCGTTATAATTCGGTGTTTCGCCACCGGACTTTGTCGAATTCGTGATGACGACGAGAAGCAGTCCTTGTATTGCAGGAGCAGGGTTTTCAGCTGGTCTTGCTTGACCTTCGGAAGGCTCCGGTTGACGTCGAAATCTGGTTCGGGACCTCGATTCGTTGAAGCAGGTTCGGCAGCATCGAAGAGGGCGAAAGCATTGCTGGCGGCCACATATTCGTCGATGTAGGCGACCGTCGTACCAATGTTGAGGTGCCTATATTCGTGGCTGAAATTTGTCAGCACTACCTTTGCTTTACCGTCACGCAGTTCGGCTATACCTCTTGCGACGCAAATTTGACGGTTCAAGAGTAGTTGCTGATCGCCCTCGATGACGCCTTCAAGGTTCGCAGGTTTTTCGGTGCCGACGGAAATAATGACGCTGGAGCGCGGCGGAACGGTCACCTGCTCTTCTATCACGTTCAGTGCATGGTTCCCTGGCGTCGCGTGGGGCGGGATCGCTTTGTCTGAGGTTAGTGTTATGGACTCAGACCTCAGATCGATGACGGCGCCGTGGTCATTTAGGAAGTCCATTCCAAGTATCACATCCCTGGAGCAGTTTTGTAGGATTACTGTCGAGGTCGAGGTCGCTAGTTCGTCGTCTCGCGTTGCAGTTAGGTCGTGGCGTGGGGTCACGGCTGCGTCGGTGTGTTCCGCTGCTTACATTTTGCGTCGTCGGGTGTTCTTCAGTCCGCGAGATTTCGTCGTCAGGGGTCTGTCTGGTTCGCGTCGTGTTCTGAAGGTTTCGTCGCGGCGTCGTCGTCGGCGGCGGAGGATCTTCGGTAGTTCGTCGTACAGCAACCGCACCTCCATCGGTTGCTGCCCTTAGTTTTCCGGATACGGGCTAGGCGACCGGCCCCGGTTTGGGCCAGTGTACGGCCGGCGGTGCGGTGACATGTAGCGGCCGGGCGATGGTGAGCGGGAAGGTCGTCGTTCTTGCCACTGTGTTCCGGTGAGGTAGTCGTCGATGTCGCGCGGCCGTTCGCCTGGCTGCGGGCGCGGCGCGTTGATGGCGAATCCGCGTAGTCCCATCTGTCGGTACTGGCAGCGGCGGTACGTGTGGCCGGCCTCTCCGCAGTGGTAGCAGAGCGGGCGGTTGTCGGGGGCACGCCAGACATCGGTCTTCCTCGGGGTGTTGCGCTGGCCGACAGGTGGTCGGTAGGGCGTCGGTGGCGGCGGCGGCGTCTGGCGACGGTACTGCGGCGGTTTGGCGTCTTGGCGGGGGCGTGGAGGAGGAGCATGACGGCGGGCTGCAGCAGCATAGCTAATAGCTTGCGGCTGCGGCTCTGCTAGCTGAGGCGCGCCGAGTGAATGCTGGATCTCCTGGCGCACGACGTCGGCGATGGACTCTACTTGAGGTTGCGACGAAGGTAGAATTTTTCGCAACTCCTCTTGCACGATTGCTCGAATCGTCTCACGCAGGTTGGCGGGTCCTAGGGCTTGAACGTCAGCGTAGCTTGTAGCCGAGAAGCTGCGGTTGTATTGCCGCGTTCGCATCTCAAGCGTGTTCTCGATCGTGGAAGCCTCCGATGCAAATTCAGCGACCGTCTTCGGCGGGTTCCTTATCAATCCAGCGAAGAGTTCCTGTTTGACACCCCGCATGAGGAAGCTCACTTTCTTCTCTTCGGGCATACTTGGGTCGGCGTGTCGAAACAGGCGATTCATCTCTTCCGTGTAGATGGCAATATTTTCGTTGGGCAGCTGCACACGGGTCTCCAGCATAGCCGCGGCCCGTTCCTTGCGGACCACGCTCGTGAACGTGCTTAAGAACGTCGTCCGAAAGAGATCCCTTGTTTGTAGGGCGGATTCTCGGTTCTCGAACCACGTCCTCGCGGCGTCTTCTAGGTAGAAGTATACGTGGCGCAGCTTGTCCTCGCAGTTCCAGTTATTAAATGTTGAGACCCTTTTGAAGGTCTCGAGCCAGGTCTCGGGGTCTTCACATGGCGAACCACGGAACGTCGGCGGCTCCCTGGGTGGCTGCATCACGACCGTTGTAGGTGGCAGGGGGTCTGTCATCGTCTCGGCGGTCGATGTGACGGTCTTCGGCTGCCTGGCGTTTTCGGGAAGGAGTCCGTACTCTGGTTGTAGTCCCTTCTGCCGGCGGCTGGTTCGAGGATCCGGGTTGTCCTTAGAGTCGTCTTCTTCGCGGCTTGGGCTTGGGTCAGCGCTCCGCGGTGGCGTCCGGATCATGAAGCAGCACCTCCACCAGATGTCACGTGGTCGTGACGTCGACGAAGACAGCAGTCAGCACGTCCGAGATGAAACTGTTTATTTGGCCGAACTTGTGGCCGAGAAACGGAAAGGTAATTTACAGCAATACACGCTGTATTCACTGATAGCGGCGAACAGAGCGTCGACCGTCGATCAACTGACAAGCAGTCAAGCGCGTCGGCTTTTATACAGGCGCCATCGAACTTTCCAGCGATATCGCTGTTGGCGGCGTTATCTCTCGACAAAGCTGGAACATTCTCGTGCGGCGCGCAATCTTAAGAGATTGTTCCAAAACAATCGCGATGCTTCCTACACATCACGGCGAGGCCTGCGCAGCGCGTTGCCCACAGTCTTTGTGGGTGAAGCTTCAACTCATGAAATATAAGACTCGCGGCAATATTGGGGGTATAACAATAGAATTTTCTATGCAATGTTCAATGATTCTTGTTTTCATAAATATTCTTGCATGTCATACAATAATATGAATTTTTAGAAGTAATACCATTAGAAAGTGCAATCACTTACCTTCATATTAACATATAATATTTCCCTGTATCTATTAGACTGTTCATAACAAAAAATAATTACTAAAATATACAAAATGTGGAAAATGTTCACATGGTCACGAAAGAGTCAAAACAGCCGTAAAGAGTTACTGGTCATCGTTTAACTGTGAACTGCTGCGTTTTTTTTTGACCACCCACCATGTAATATTGGACTGTTGAGGTATGAATAAATGAGTGTACTGTGTGTAATATGCTGACTTTGTTTAGGACAGAGTTCTCATTTACGTCCTCTATTCTTTTTGTTGGGGGTGTTGCTTAACCCCGAACATCCTTGAAGTGACAGAGATTGCTTATTAGGGTGTTTTCAAACAGGGACCCCGAAAGTACAGGGCCCCAAGGCGCTTTCCCTGTGCTGATTTATGGCCACACAGCCCGCACGAGTTTTCGATAAGGACTTGCGCTTACTCTTTGCGTCTCGCGCTTCCAGCGCTGCCGCGGCCAGAAAGTAAAGCTACGATGAATCGCAAATAAACGCTAACGCAAGGATTACCTTTATTATACAGATTTATTTATTTAGTTATTTATTTATTTATTTATTTATTTTTATTTAGGAATACTGCAGAGTCCCTCCCTTAACTCGGAGCAGGAGTGGACACACAAAAAGAAGTACATCAAAAGAACACATCAACAAGGTATAGCAACCGTGAACCGTAAATCAACGAATGAAACACTGCAATTCAAAGAATACAGCGATGCGAGGACACCTTTACCCACGCACTTTCCTCAAGTGTGTAATAAACACTTCTACGCTGGGGCTATCGACAACTGCTTTCGGTAGTTTGTTCCAGGCGCTTATGGCTTTTGGGAAAAAGCACTACATATATGCATCGTTCAAAGAGCTGTATTCCTGTATCATTTTCCCGTTATCAATACGTGCACTAGTGCGCAGTGTGTGATGGGTAATGTAATTGTGATTGTTAATTTATATGAAATTGTTATATAAGAAGTGCAAGCATTTTAATCTACTTTCGGCACGTCTCGCTTTAAGTGTATGAAGGCCAATATAATTCAGCATTTCTCTCACATTATCGGTGCGTTTGTATTTGTTGCAGATGAATCTGACCGCGGATCTTTGAAATCTCTCTAGTTTAACAAGACTTTTCTGTCTCTAAGGGTCTCATAGACATGACGCGTACTCCTGACATGGCAGGACCAGTGTTTTATGTGCTGCTAGCTTAGCGCTCATTCGAGCTTTGCAAAGCTTGCGTCGAATAAACCAGAGAGATTTAAAAGCTTTGGAGCAGATTGTGTTCATATGAAGATCATAAGTGAGATTTTGTGTGATAGTAACTCCGAGATATTTAACAGCCGGTGTTTCGTTAAGTGTAATGCTATCTATAGAACAAGAATGGTGGAAAATGGCTTTGTACCTGCATATACGGAGGACTGAGCATTTTTCAGAGTTTAAGAACATATTCCATTTCTTGCACCAGCGTGAAACTTCAGTGAGTGCTTTCCGGAGTGAGATCTGGTCAGCTGCAGTTTAACCGTGGTGTATAGAACGCCGTCGTCTGCAAAAACTTCATCTTACCATCGCTGGGTATTATATTTACAATATCATTTATATCAATGAGGAATAAAATCGGGCCAGAACTGACCCTTGTGGTACCCCTGATGTTACCTGAAGGGTCCCCGAGCAGTACTTGTCAGCCTGGACGTACTCATACATATCTTGCAGATAAGCCCGAATCAAATCAGTTTGCTACTTATTCCAATGGCGTAGAGTTTATGTAGGCTAATAAGTTATCATGGGGCACGTTATCGAACTCCTTTGCGTAGTCCAGAAATGAAGCATTTGTTTGATTTTTGTTTTTAATCGCGAGTGAAAAATCATGGCATACACTAAGCAACTGTGTCACTGTCAACCACGCCGAAACCCATGCTGCGCGCATATCAGGGCTGGGCAGTACCACGATACAAGAGTATCGCAATAGTATTTCGGAGATACTTTTGAGTATCTGTATTTCTGTATCGAGATACATTTGAAAATTGTATTTGTATCTCAGTAGTGAAATACTTTTTCGATGTATCGCTTGTATCGCGATACAATGCAGGACACGGGTATCTCGTTACATTTTCTTTTTATCGGAAATGAGTTGACGTGTGTTTCCAAGGGGGTATGACGGTTTTGTTTTTTTTTCATTTGTTTTTGTGCCAAGACAAGCAAAGGCGCGCCGCCGGTCACCGACAGAAAGGGCGGCGATGGTTGCCCCTCAAGCACAAAGTGACCCATGTGGTAAAGTGCTCGACGCCGCAGACGGCAGAATCGCGGAGGCAGTGTTGTCGGCCTCTGCCGACGAAAGTCGATGTTTTTCAAGGCCAGTGCAGCTCGCCTAGTTATTTTCGGGTGGCAAACCATTACTTCGTGACCCCCCGCGCGGATACCGCCTTGGAACAGAGGCTTTGCAATGCTTCGCGTGCGTTCAGTTCTCAAAGCGGCGGCACTTCTAAAAGCAGTTCCCATAGTCGCGGCGGAAGTGACCAGAAGATGGCTATCTTTGTCGCGCTTTCAGCCACCTCTCCAGCGGGTCAGGGTGCGTTCCTAATTGATCACAAGCGTGAAACGGTCATTTCTGGTACCAGGCTCCCCCACCGCCGGAGGCGACTTCACCTGTTGCGGCTTGCTGAAATGGGTGCTGGTATAGCGTCGGTGGTGGTGACACCTTTATTGAAAAGTGACCCTTTCGGCCCAGGTGACGGGTGCTTGCTGTGGTTTCTGATGGCGCGCTCTGAGCAGCTGTCCCTGATTCCACGTCTGTTTAGAGAGCTTGCAGGAGCGACTTGGGAGGGCTTACACCCTCTCACCCCCAAAAGAACGTGATTTTAGGAAGCCAATTTTTGGATTGTGCAATTTCGACATATTGGGCTCCATTGCGCGAATGTAACTATGAGCGGCCTATATTGGCAGCGGAATCCTCAGTCGTCTGACCCGGCGCCTACCGGGCCAGACGGCTGAGGATTCCGATATTGGGACCCACTTGGGCTTTTGAGCGGTCAGAACAACCCACGTGAGGGAGGAAGTGTTTCGGTATCTAGATGGCCCGAGAAGAGATGTCGCCGCGCTCCCGGGCTATCCGGCTATGAAGATGGTATTTATTCACTATAACACGAATTTGTGCCCGTCTGCAGCGCTAGATAGACTTTTTTTTCTTTCGCGAGTCTTGTGCTGAGGCCGAATCGACGCTGTCTAGATGAGAGCCTCCTTCAGCAGCTCACACAGCAACCTACTCAGCAAAGCCGATCTTATGTGCAAAGTAAAGGTATACTTCTCAATTCACCGGTGTACATAAGTGATCTGAGTGATTTGCTTAAACTATAAAAAACGGCAGGAAGAGGAAGATGGAAGCTGCGATGAAAAAATCAGTGAACAGGGGGTGGGTGCTCGAGCCAACGTTTCGACAAGTGGACTTGTCTTCTTCAAGGCTGCAACTGAGCCTTCAAGAAGACAAGTCCACTTGTCGAAACGTTGGCTCAAGCACCCACCCCCTGTTCACGGATTTTTTCATTGCTTAAACTATGCTATTTGTAGCATAGCTCATTTAGTTGTCACCAAGCATGTCGATTTCGTTGCCCAATGCTCGTTACTGTTGCTGTGAAATAGTGTACATTTTTATTGCTATTGATATGTGTAATTATGTCATTATTACTAATTATGTACTTTGTAAGCCCCCCCCCCTCTTTCTGTGATGTCTTAATGGCGCTGAGGGTACTGTAATAAACAAATAAACTAAACGTTTCAATGCACTGCAACTTCATTTACACCATTATGCTGCACTTATAAATATATCTTTGCGGAGTACGAGCACCTTTGAAAAAAAAAATGATTCTAGTATCTGTATTGCAGTATCTGTATTCCAGAATACTTTTTTCGTCATATTGCAAAAATATCTCCGAAATATCCCGTTACGCTAAAGGCAAATGTATCTCAGTATTTGTATTTTAGGCTTCCGGTCCATGTATTTCGATATCTGTATTCCGGAATACTTTTCCGAGTATCTCTGCCCAGCCCTGGCGCATATTACACTACTCAATGCGTATAGTGGTAATGAATTCGTTGGTAACCATCATCGATCCTTTGCCTACGAAATTGGCCGTCATCACACATGAGAATCAAACTTTGAGTCACTGGTGACTGGATTAAGCCAACGAGCTCTCAAATCGACAACCGATCTTTAAGATAATCGCTATTTTTCACCCATTCTTCGTTGCATGTTTGAGCTATCGGAGAAATGCATGCTTACACCAGCGCTAATTTATTCACAACCTCATCACTTCTCATAAATTTGAGCAGTTTCATGTTGCGCGAGAGCCGTCACTTGGATGGGCGCCGTCATGTTTTTGACGCGAAGCTTTTGGGGCAAATTTTGGGGCTCCCCGATATTGCATTTTTGAAATGGGCGGTGCGAAAACGAGGACACGAGGAGAAGTACAACACACCACGTAACACATTCTCACGACTAACTTTATTAGAAAGAACACTCACAATTTAAACCATGACCACGTACCGCGTGCTCTTACATCACTGATAGTAAAAAAAGATGTGGTCCTGCAAAGAACATAAAAAGTTACAAAAGATTAGAACGGTGATCACTTGTACACTTCCTTACTATGCAACGAAACGATTCAGGAAAGAAATTTCATTGCCATGCAAAGCTATTGAGCGTGTACTTACACACAGATCGCCTTTTTTGTTCATGCACTATGCCTCAACAATTTCTCTAGTTGCCTTATTGTTAGGCTTGAAAATATATATGGTGTAACTAAAGTTAGGGGTGCATCCGTGTTGTAAACAATGTCGAGCACTGTTCACAGCACGCTGTGCGGTGTGTTGTACTTTCGTGTCCTCGCTTTCGCACTGCCCATTTCGAAAATGCGTAACCAATTCCAACTTGCCCAAATGCCAATTCTTCTCTCCTGATAAACTCGAGCAAAAGCCTGCCCAGCGCCAAACCAAACACTGTTCGCGTCCCGATGCTATTTATTTGGGGAACTTATTTGAAAACTCCCCACTATAACGACGCAGGCTGCATCACGCCGGCCTCCCTGGTGTGCATGGTGAGCATGGTGGACTTCCGAGGCTCGTGGAAGCAGGCGTTCGACGACCGCACCGCGACACGCGAACTCTTCCACGAGTCGGACGACCGTTCAACCACCGTGATCATGGTGCACCAGACGGGACGCTTCCGGTTCGCCAAGTGCGCCGACCTGAACGCCACGGCAGTCGAGCTGCCTTACGAAGGGCCGGGACGGGCACTAATGTCGGCGGCTTCTGTATCACTGTCAGGCGTCTACACGCCTGGATCTGGATGTGTGACACCCGCCATGTGAGTCGCTTGTAACCTGCAGAGGTAGCTTAGTGGCTACAGCGAGCGCAGCTAACCATGAGAACGGGAGTTCAAATCACGGCCACGGTGGCTCCATTTTGTTTAGGCGTATTGTAGCATTGCCCATATCCACCTTGGTCACGGCACGTAGGATCTCACCAATTTTCGAGTCTCTGTAGTAATACTGAAGATTATAGCGCATGAAAAAACATGGACAAAGAAAGGCGTGACACACAAAGGCGTTCACTTGCAAGAATACTTACTTCGAAAACAGGGAAGCACATGTATAGGCAATATCCTATCGTTTTGCGACCATCATCACTACACAAACTTCCCAAACTCAACTATCTTTACGCAGGTAGGCCAAGTCCTTACCGGAGAGGGGAATCAATGGCTTGGAAATACAGTTATCCGCCAGTTTATCAATCAATTCACCCTCGATTATTTCGCGTGTTATCTGACCTCTGCTGGTACTGACAATTGACCAATCTTGAAAAATTAGCATGCACATGGTATGAGCATCGTCACCGGTACGGGCACCTTGATTACTGCAATGCCTGCAGTGGGCGTCGAGGAACCACCCCTTTTTTTCTTTCATGTTGTAGAGGCCTTTTTTTAAACGCTCATTTGCGCACTGCCCATTTCGACCACCATCATTATTGCCACATATTAATGGAAGATTGTAGACTACTGCATCAGCAAATTCTACAAACCTATTTTGATGCTTCTTTTAGCACCCCCGCTTATCCGATGAGCTAGGTCCGGTTAGGCGTCACAAACAGCGCAATTTTGTGGATATACGGGTAAATTCCGCGGGTTATCGTGGAAGTTAACCCGTGTACACGCCTCGATATACGGGTTAATATTATTCCAGACTATTCTGCCTCGATTAATAATTATCGAGGCTGAATTCATGAATAGGCTGGTGGTTGGCTGTACTTACAAACCATCTATTGCCCTCTGCAGTAAGGAGTTACGCTATCTACGTAACGACAGTTGAACATTGCAAGCTGGATGTAGAGATGATGGTTGCAAAACGATGTTGCCTATTAGCCCCGAGAAGATGGGGTGGCGCCGCCTGGCGGGAGGCGTGGATGACGTCACGGAACGGACTCTTCGACGCCCGCCGTGAAGCGCCGGCATATCATGCGCTTGCTTCGTGCGCTCTTCCGCTGTTTACATTTGCTTTTTGCGTGTCTCAAGCTTCAGATGAATGACGAAAACAGCATCGATAATGTTCCTAGTAAAACTACAAAAAATTACGCATTTTTTCTTCACAGTCCCCAACAGTGCCCGCGCTCCGTCGGGCACACTTTGAAAGGGGTGATCAGGTTTGTTGTGTCGCGCTGCTAACCTCGGGGACGGGTCTGATTCTCGACCACAGCAGTCTCATTCCTACGGGTGTGAAAAGCAACATTCCTGCGCTTAGATAAAGGAGCACGTTAAAGAATTCGAGGCGGTCAAAATTAATCTGCAGCGTGCCTCACAATCATGTCGTGGTCTTGACGCGCAAGACACCTTATTCACATTATTGGGTTGCGTTTTTCACGGCCGATTCCTTTAAAAAATATGATGGCTTCGCCTCCACTAGTGTTATTCGCATCGGACGCATCCGCGATCTGCGGACAGCGTTCTTGCCGGTGTGTCATGAGTAAAGGGGCACGGGGCGCGCGCCGGACAGCGCAAGGCGTCGATGGTGTGCGGGGAATGGAAAAATACCCGATGGTGTGCACCCCCCGCCACGTCGACGCAAGCCATTGGCCGGAGGAAGGCGCGTGCCACGCGACCCGAACTGAGGTGCGGAACCCCAGAGGACCAAGCAGTCATTGTTCGGTGGGGTCGTCGAGGAGCAAGGTGTGGCAAGCCAGCGTCGCACCCGCGACGAGAGAAGTAGGGCCTCGTTCTGGGGGCAGCGGCACGAGAGGCTCGGGAGGGTAGCCGTCGACCTTGGCGTCACCCAAGTGAGGCTCCCCGAGCTTGCAGCAGCCTCATTCAGCAGTTCGCAGGGCACCTACGGCACTACCACAGCTCGACGAGACGGCAACCCGCCGACAATCACCTGGAGAGCCACGTCGGCAGTTTGACCCAGTGGCACCAAGAGGATAGGCCGAGGGTTAGGCCTAACCGGACGAGACGACGTTCTCGAAGGAAGACCGACGGGTCAGCGACGAGGACGACTAGCGAGGCGGCAGCTTCGACGACGGCGACTCCCAGACGTCGAGGAGTAGCATCGACGGGACTCAGCGTCGACTTGGGCGCGGAAGCGAGGCGACGGACTCACGCGAAGTAAGAACGTTCTATTCGCGTAGCTGCGTAGCTAGACCGAGACGCCATAGTGGCCAGACTTTCGGGCCAGTAGAGCCGAACTTAGTTAGGAGTGTTGGTTGGATCCTTTTGTACCGCTTAGCGTTTTTGCACAGGTTACTCCTAATTGTAATTATCTAGCGTGTTAACTTCTTATTTGCCGTGTTGTGTGATAAAGATTTGTTTGCAGTGACGCCACGGTCTCCCGCCTCGCTCACTCTCCCAATCCCATCACACATTGCAAGCGCTCCCGAGATACGTGACATAATAAGTGGCGAGCCTGCCAGGATTTTTTCAGCGTTTGGCCCAGTCACGTACCGTCGGGGGTTGCAAGGATGGATTGGGAGAAATTGGCGGCCGTGGCCAGAGACTGCGAAATGAATAAGGAGGAGACGATGAGGTTTTTCGAGAACGCTCAGAAAGAGCGCGAAAGAGAGTACGAGCGCGAGAAGGAGCGCGCGCAGAAAGAGCAGGAACGCGAGAAGGAGCGTGCGCGTGAGGCGCGGGAGCAGCATGAGCGTGAGGAGCAGCGCGCGCAGAAAGAGCATGAACGCGAGAAGGAGATCCTAGAACTGAAGTTGAAGTTAGCAGAGATGAACGCTTGTCCGCGCAGCGACCCTAGTAGCGCGAGTACCCCCGCGACGGCGTTGGACAACTCGCCTACTCCGAGGCCTAGACAAATTTGCCCGCGTAAGCTGATGGCGCCCTTCGATGAGCGAAGGGACGACCTCGATGCATACTTGCATCGATTCGAAAGGATCGCTATTGGGCAAGGCTGGGAGAAGGGCGAGTGGGCAAACGCCCTGAGTTTGTGTCTCGTGGGAGAGGCCTTAAGTGTGTTTGGCCGCATGCCAGCAGAAGAATCTCTAGATTACGAGATAGTTAAAAGGACTTTATTAGAGAGGTTCAGGTTGACGGCTGAAGGGTTTCGGGAGAAGTTCCGAACGTGTAAGCCCGAAGATGCAGAAACTGGCAAGCAGTTTGCGTGTCGGCTGGCCAATTATTTTGATCGTTGGGTGGAACTGTCTGAGACAGAGAAAACGTATGAAGGGGTCCGTGACAGAATGGTTGGCGAACAGTTCTTAAACCGGTGCAGTGATAAATTAGCTGTATTTTTGAAAGAAAGGAACTTGCACACGGTGGAGGAGATGGCCAAGCAGGCTGATCAGTTCATGGAGGCACAAGGGATAAGAAATTTGGAAAAAGGCGACAAGGACAACAGTAAGGAAGAAGGGTTTAGAGACGGGGTGTTTTATGAATCGATCAAAGATTTGATTTTCCGGAGGTTCTGGAAAAGCGGAACACTCGTCACACAATTGATGGTGCCAACATGTTATAGGCAGGCAATCTTAGAATATTGCTACGCGAATGGGTTCAGAGATGCAAAGAACCTGCGAAGAGAAGTGACGAGAGAGGCATTTTGGCCAGGGATATATAGAGATGTGAAGCAATTTGTGAAAAGTCGCCAATGAAGCTATTGGTTGTGTCATTGTGAAGTGTGGTACCTTGATATGGATTATAGTGTTTTGGACAATGAACATGTGGTGGGTAGAACCAAGGATAGTGGTGTTGTGAAGTGCAGACAAATTGTGAGTGAAAGCGTGCGACGATGTGGTGAAGGGAAGGTGAGCCTAAGCCAAGCAAGGAAAAAGCACGCATCACAAGCTACGGGACACCATCAGAAGAGCAGAGGGCCGTAACCCCAAGGAGGAGGATGAAAGCAGTTTTTTACGAAAAAAACTCTTCAAAAGGGGGCCCAATGTCATGAGTAAAGGGGCACGGGGCGCGCGCCGGACAGCGCAAGGCGTCGATGGTGTGCGGGGAATGGAAAAATACCCGATGGTGTGCACCCCCCGCCACGTCGACGCAAGCCATTGGCCGGAGGAAGGCGCGTGCCACGCGACCCGAACTGAGGTGCGGAACCCCAGAGGACCAAGCAGTCATTGTTCGGTGGGGTCGTCGAGGAGCAAGGTGTGGCAAGCCAGCGTCGCACCCGCGACGAGAGAAGTAGGGCCTCGTTCTGGGGGCAGCGGCACGAGAGGCTCGGGAGGGTAGCCGTCGACCTTGGCGTCACCCAAGTGAGGCTCCCCGAGCTTGCAGCAGCCTCATTCAGCAGTTCGCAGGGCACCTACGGCACTACCACAGCTCGACGAGACGGCAACCCGCCGACAATCACCTGGAGAGCCACGTCGGCAGTTTGACCCAGTGGCACCAAGAGGATAGGCCGAGGGTTAGGCCTAACCGGACGAGACGACGTTCTCGAAGGAAGACCGACGGGTCAGCGACGAGGACGACTAGCGAGGCGGCAGCTTCGACGACGGCGACTCCCAGACGTCGAGGAGTAGCATCGACGGGACTCAGCGTCGACTTGGGCGCGGAAGCGAGGCGACGGACTCACGCGAAGTAAGAACGTTCTATTCGCGTAGCTGCGTAGCTAGACCGAGACGCCATAGTGGCCAGACTTTCGGGCCAGTAGAGCCGAACTTAGTTGGGAGTGTTGGTTGGATCCTTTTGTACCGCTTAGCGTTTTTGCACAGGTTACTCCTAATTGTAATTATCTAGCGTGTTAACTTCTTATTTGCCGTGTTGTGTGATAAAGATTTGTTTGCAGTGACGCCACGGTCTCCCGCCTCGCTCACTCTCCCAATCCCATCACATATTGCAAGCGCTCCCGAGATACGTGACACGGTGTGCCAAGTCCCGCGCACGATTACGAAAACGCTCGCCCGAGAATATATCTGTCGCAGTTGTGTTTGTTTTTCTTGTGTACCCGCTTAGTCATCATGTTGTTTAGCTTCACGTTTTTCTCGGAACAATTTCGGGGCTTCATTTCACAACATAAACAAGTTGAGGTTAATTGCACAAACTCCTTATTGCTGTCAGATTGCGTCTTCACGCAGCATCGAAGCAACGGCGCTGTTACACCTGTATAAGTGCTAGTTAAGATAGCCAGCTCGTAAATTATTTTCCTTGCATTTGATATACCCCTTAGCATCATCAACCTTTATGGGGACATGACGTGCGAGACCATTAATTGACTCGTTAAAGCAAAGGGCGTTTAATTAATATGAGGGCTGCGTCGCTGAGAGTGCCATCGAAACAGCTCAGAACGCTCACTTCGACTTTGAGGCATTGTTTTGCAGACGAGTGCTACCAACAGTGCTCCCACGTGAATTTAACCTTACCGCTCGTGACCCGGCAGTTGATCGGACCAGCAGTTCATGCAAATCAGTGTTTACGGCCACATAATCCCAGACGAGTGTTGAGGAGAAATGTTTACATAATCCAAGTGTACTAACATCTCAGCATTTCCGAAACCATTGTGTGCGTGGCAGTATTATCTTGTTTAATGTTCCGGATGTATTAAGTGATTCTTTACGATAGACAGATTCATCTGAAGTCTCCTGTAGCAGAAAGCGCAATTCTGTCAAATCACCTAGATAATCTGCAAAAGCAGACATAACTTGTACGATAAACCGCAATATACTTAGTGAATTGAAAACGTCCCAATTTAATTCCTAATTCTTCGGGACGCGTGTTCTCCCCATGAAGTCCACGTCAAGTTGTCATGAAATTAGAATCATTAGCGTAAATTTTTTTAGCACCGATGTCTTGAAGTACATGGTGAAAGCAACGAATATCTTGCTGTCCTCCATCACAATTTTCATAGTGAATCTTCCGTTCGGACGGGAATTTTCTCATTATAAGCTATATTATCCAAGCTTTCTACAGCTTACTTAACTTTCGCTAGTAGTGTAAACTTCCACCCCCTACCTTGGGAGACATGCATCGCAAGAATGAGCAGTAATCACCATGGTATCACGAAAGAGCGGGCACACGGCAGGCGCAGAAAAAGGCGATCCTCGGCCGCTGAGCAAACGAGTCCTTTCCGTAACGTCACATCGCCGCGACTGCCGCGCCGCCGGTGTTTGTTCTCGGGGCTAATACTTGTGGTTACCTGCTTCCAAATTGCGCATTGTTGCGAGTTTGCGCCTGTGTGTGTCACGTCTTCTCAAGTCTGGGCGCGACGAGCTATGCGTCCGAGCTATGCGTCACTGGGGGCAGAAGCTGCCCGAGAAGGCGGTTTGTCGCCTGATTTGGCAGCGGCGGCGGCAAGGACACGTGCGCGCATGCGCTCCTCATTCGGCCGGAGCACTCCTATTCAGCAATAGTTACACTGTGACGCACCAAAGGTGCAATCCAAGAGCTCTGCGCGTGCGCGGAAGCGGGAGCGGCAGTGTTGTGGCCGTGGGCATTCCCAGTTGCGATAAGAGCAATGGTGCCGCTCGACGTTGCTTTGGAAGGCTATATGCTTCAGTACGACATGCCAACACGCCCAAAACACTATGTTACTAAGCTCTATAGTAAATTTGATTCATGTTTTACGTAGCTGCTTGCGGACGGCACGAACTCAGCCATTTAGCGGTTTCACCCTCCCCTGCGCCTAGCAGCGTTCATTGAAATAAGGGGGAAAAGTGGAGAATGTGGTGCAAGATTCCACCCGCTTCTCTGTTTTCGCATATTCGGAGTTATGCGGCTGATAAAAATAAGTCAGACATGCTTTTCCATAACTTCTATACTCGCGGACAACTTTTCTTGGCAATTGAGGGAAAGGAGGGCATTCTGCACATATACAATGGAGGGGCTTCTGCACATATACTGCTACGCATAGTCCGGTGTGGCGCGCGTTTCGTACCGCTGTGGAAAAAACATGTCTGATCCCTCCGTCATAGGAATCGGTATAACACGAAAGTGAAACGCGTCTTCACAGAAGTAGTGCTTATTGTGTCGTGATATATGAGAGCTTGCACAATGTCTATTCGTGTTTGGCAGCTATAGCACCGTTTGGCGTGGATGCACCCATGTTGACAGCATGTCCCTATCGCGACGACTAACGCCCATGATCATGATTAGACCGTTGTGGTAGCTAACGGTATGAACATATATTTGGACACAGCGAATCGTAAATCCCGCGTAAGGATGATATCAACATGCTCATAATCAACACTGGTACCCGGTATGCACTTCTTCAAAGCGTCGTCAATTAAGGAGAGAAACGGCACGGTGTGCGCTTTCTAGTAATGGGTAGCCGACGCCTGTGCTCTTGCATACATAACACACACTGCGCTTCAGCAAAACTGGACGTAGAGGTTCGTAGCCTGAGCCGCAAACGCGTGCGTCCGGCTGGCCTCTGTCTCTCAGGCGCTGCTCTCGCTCCACCAAGGCACGACATTCGCCGTCGAAATCGCGTCCTTTCTGCAACGCATATTGCAGCAGTTTTGTTAGTCGGTGCTCTCGCAATTGAAGCAGTCGGCGGCGGAGAAATCCCGTTGCTGCACGTGGAAGCTGCACTACTCCGATGAGCCGACGCACGCTAACACGAAGCCAAAGGCAAAGAACGGAACTGCGTCAAGGGTGCCTCGGCGACGCCAGCGCGGCCAGTCTACCTCTCTGGTATTGAGACGCTTTAACCACTTTAACCATGACCTCCGATATCGCGTGCAATCTCGGAGTGAGCGCTAGTAAGTGTCGATCGTGAAGCATTACTTCTTTTCACATCTCACAGACGGCGGCACCGCCCCGCTCCGCCCGCCGCGAAAGAGAATGTGTGAAAGATAAAGGCGCGTTCGCGCCGTGGCTAGCATATTCCGACTTAGCTTAGTCGGAAGGACATCGGGCGTTTGCCGTCGCGGCCGCAACGTCGTGGTTTCGATTCCCAGCGGGGTATCTTTTTCTTGGTTTTTTTCTTCCTCACCCGTTGGCGTCCATATTATCAACGTCATATCCGTGACGGATGTACTTGGTGGACCCCGGCATAAAACACTTTCGTGTTAAAATGGCTGCGCGCAACCAGTGTTGCATTTCGACGAAGACGCCGCTTTGCGTTTTAGCTAGGGCTAGAAGACGGGACTTTCTCACACTTGCAAAAACGCAAAGTGACAGCGTAAACATATACAAATATCTCACTTGGTGTGAGCTGCGTCTTGTCCACGGTGTAAGAATATTCAGGTGTTGACACTGCGCGCGCCTAAGCGGCCAGATAATGTTCGGTCGTGGGTCCGTTGAGCGGTGCGCCATCTAATGGCTCGAGGCGGAGAGCGCCCGCGAGTAGCCGAACCACGGTGGTGCTGCGTCATCACCGCCGCGCTCGCCGTGCCCTCTCCTGTTACTCTCTCGATTTCGCCCCTCGGCGCCGCTTGGCGGATGCACATTATCCAGCAAAAGGCAAAGAAAAAATGCACGTTATCAGCAGCAAGCGCGTTGCTATGGAGACGACTGCCGCGCTTTTCGTAGCGCCCTCTAAGACGGCGCTGATGAAACTGCAAGTCATCTGATAAGAACCCGAACATTATCTGGACGCGCGTGGATTGCGGTTTCCCATGCGTTGGGGGAAGAGTGTCATCACCTGAGTATATTCTTACACCGTGGTCTTGTCTCATAGACCTACATGTAGAAAATAAAGGAGGGTTCTTTTTATATCTCGCGCAGAAAATACGGCCAGAACTGTATGTCTAAGAAAGGGAAAATAGACAACCACCCTTTTGTAGCACGAAGCCACAAGGAAATCCATACGGATTTCTCAGAAATAAAGCCTCTTAGTTGCCGAAAAATTCGTCCTGGTCCGGGGATCGAACCCGGGACCAACACCTTTCCGGAACGGTCGCTCTACCAATTGAGCTAACCAGGAAGCTAGTAATTGGCAGCGCGAGGGCGAATTCGTCGACAACTCGAAGCAACTGGACACATATTGCAAATTAGTTCTGCGGAATCCATATTGCTTTTTTAGCGCAAAAAACGACACCACAAAAAGGAAGGCGGAACACAGGGCTACTCTCAAATGACATGGTTTATTGCGTCACTCCACTCTTTATAGCAGCCAGATACCGGTAGGACATGCGCCGTGCACCCTATGCGCACAACCACTACACCTTGGACACCTGAGCGCAATCATGAAAGCACATCCAAAAAGCAAAATTCAGCAGAAAACAAGGTAATGGAAGGTACACTAATGCACTGCGACCCCAATGATTGAATGAAAAAAAGCTTCCAATAATTCTCGGGCGGTGGTATCACGACTCTTCTTTAAGATAGTGGTTAGTCTAAACAAGGCTTGACAATTGCATTTTTTGCAGTGTTGAGCTAAATGTGAGCCTGTACCAGTCGGCAGGGATCGCTCATATTCTTTAAGGCGCTCATTCACACAGCGGCCTGACTGACCTACATACACTTTGCCACAAGAGAGTGGAATCTTGTAGACCACCCCTACGCTGCACTCGACAAACTTCTGGTGTCTCTTTTCACATTGCGGCTTTTTGTTTTCTTTACAAACACGCTTGCACAACATAGACAGTTTCCGGGGGGCAGAAAATACAACCGGGATTTGGTACCTAGTGGCCACATTCTTAAGATTGTGAGCCACTTTATGGCAATACGGCACTACTACTGGCTTCTTCTCTGTGTCGTTTCTACACTTCTGGCGCTTGCCTTTCAGCTTCTGAAGCAAAACTTCAGAGACCGACGTCACAACCACACTTGGGTAACGCGCATCCTGCAACCTTTTTAACTGCGCGTTAAAGCTCTCGTTAGCTGTGTGATGGCACGATTTCATTATGATGAATCAAGACACATCATGGCAATGGCACGTTTCACAACCTTAGAGTGCGCCAGGGGCGTAGCCACGTTAGGGCACACCTGGCCCGTGCCCCCCCCCGAAATTTTTTTTTGCCATAGCATACAGAGCAGAAAATGACACTCGACCACATCTGCCTGCTCGTCCCCACTACAGATCAAGAAGGTGCCCCCCCCCCCCCCCGAAAAAAATTTCTGCCTACGCCCCTGGAGTGCGCAGACTCGTATGGCAGAAGACCCTTACGTGCACGCGGTGAGTACATCCAGCAGGCATGACCTGCTTGTAAGGAAACTTGTAGATCCAGAAACTGCAGTTTACCATCCTTTGTCATTTTTCAAAGACAATGTGGTGTCATTTTTCAAAGACAATGTACTGCGGTTGTTATTAAGTGACAAGGAGGGTAATTTTGTAGTAGCCCCGGCTGCAGTCTTCAACGACGAAGCCATCCAGGCTGTCAACAAGAACTTCATTCCGTCCACAGCGAAACCTCACAAGGTAAAAAACAAAGCAGTTTCCTTGTTGGATAACGTAGGCCTCACCTAACTTGCTAAACGTGTCAAACAATGCAAAGTGCTCGCTCTTGAAGTTTTTTTTCACTGCTAAGCCGCACAAATTGGATGTGCTTTTCCGTACAATAGTCAGTGAAAACAATTGTTGGCAGATATTAGTTAGCCGCTTTTTGCAAAAACAGTTGAATCTGCTGACCATTGAAGATCCTTTCGGCATAAAAAACTCCTCCGATATTGTTTCCTTTCTGAGAGAAAACCACTCAGTTGTCAACTTTTTTTCTGTGGACGTCGAAGATTTATATTATTCGATACCGCACGATGAGCTTTTTCGCTGTGTGATGGCCTGCATCGAAGAAAATGGAGAGTTGGACTTTCGCAATGCTACTGGAATGTCCTCAGAAAAATTCTTGTCCGTTCTTGAGTTTTATCTAAGCGCAACTTTTATCTCGTTCGGAAACCAGCTATTTATTCAAAAACAGGGTGTGTGTGTATTGGTTCGTGTGTGGCGCCTGCTCTTTGTAATATTTAAAAACTGAACCACAGGGTTCAGTTTTAGGGCCACTTTTATTTTTAGTCTACATAAATGATATTTCAGCAGGTATTTCATCACATGTTAGATTGTTTGCAGACGATTGTGTTGTGTATAGACAAGTAAAGAATGACAGAGACCTTACCCAACTGCAAACTGATTTGGAACGTGTTCAAGATTGGTGCTCTACGTGGAAAATGAACCTAAATAATAAAAAGTGTGTCCATGTCTCTTTTACAAGGAAGCGGAAACCAATGGAAACAGAGTATACTTTAAACAATGAACGTCTAAAAAAAGCAGATAGTTATAAATACCTAGGGGTAGTCTTGTCATCTGACTGCTCGTGGAATGCGCATGTAGATGATGTGGTTTGTAAAGCTGGAAAGGCGCTAAACTTTATCCAACGTAATTTAAAAACTTCGGAACTGAACTTAAAAAAGACAGCCTATTTAACATGTATACGACCTATACTGGAATACGCTTGTGCCGTGTGGGATCCTTCGCAAGCCACATTGATTGATAAAATTGAAAAAAATTCAAAACCGGGCGGCCAGGTTCGTCTTGGGACGGTACAAGAGAGGGGAGAGCTGCACTCAGATGAAAAATGAACATGGGTGGGAACTGCTTTCCTCACGTCGGCAAAAGCTGCGACTGAAGTTCTTTTTTCAGATATATAATGATAAAACAGGAATTAATAAAGAAAAATACTTTAAGGAACCTCATTACCGTTCATCTAGAACTGACCATGTTTTTAAAATAAGAGAATTACGCACCAGGACGAGCCTGTTCGCGAATTCTTTTTTGTTAGAACTGTTAAAGAGTGGAATGGATTGTCTGCCATGCAAGTGTGCTGTAAGAACGAAGAATTGTTTATGTTGTTTCTGTAACCCCCCTGCTGTAACGCCTTTGGGCAATGCGGGGTAACCTTTGAATAAAGAATAAAGAATAAAGAATCCTTTGTCGACCGTGCTCTCAAGAGTGTTTTAGACAATGACCTGGTCCAGATTTTTAGATATATTGACGATTTCCTTGTTGTGATAAAACAAACTAACCACGAAGGCTCTTGCGCAGTAGCTGATATTTTATCTCTGTTCAAGGACAACGGCAAGGAATTAACCTTCACACATGAACTCACAAAGGATGGTAAACTGCAGTTTCTGGATCTACAACTTTCCTTGCAAACAGGTCATGCCTGCTGGATGTACTCTCCGCGTGCACGTAAGGGTCTTCTGCCATACGAGCCTGCGCACTCTAAGGTTGTGAAACGTGCCATTGCCATGATGTCTTGAATCATCATTAATGAAATCGTGCCATCACACAGCTAACGAGAGCTTTAACGCGCAGTTAAAAAGGTTGCAGGATGCGCGTTACCTAAGTGTGGTTGTGACGTCGGTCTCTGAAGTTTTGCTTCAGAAGCTGAAAGGCAAGCGCCAGAGGTGTAGAAACGACACAAAGAAGCCAGTAGTAGTGCCGTATTGCCATAAAGTGGCTCATAATCTTAAGAATGTGGCCACTAGGTACCAAATCCCGGTTGTATTTTCTGCCCCCCGGAAACTGTCTATGTTGTGCAGGCGTGTTTGTAAAGAAAACAAAAAGCCGCAATGTGAAAAGAGACACCAGAAGTTTGCCGAGTGCAGCGTAGGGGTGATCTACAAGATTCCACTCTCTTGTGGCAAAGTGTATGTAGGTCAGTCAGGCCGCTGTGTGAATGAGCCCCTTAAAGAACATGAGCGATCCCTGCCGACTGGTACAGGCTCACATTTAGCTCAACACTGCAAAAAATGCAATTGTCAAGCCTTGTTTAGACTAACCACTATCTTAAAGAAGAGTCGTGACACCACCGCCCGAGAATTATTGGAAGCTTTTTTCATTCAATCATTGGGGTCGCAGTGCATTAGTGTGCCTTCCATTACCTTGTTTTCTGCTGAATTTTGCTTTTTGGATGCGCTTTCATGATTGCGCTCAGGTGTCCAAGGTGTAGTGGTTGTGCGCATAGGGTGCACGGCGCATGTCCTACCGGTATCTGGCTGCTATAAAGAGTGGAGTGACGTAATAAACCATGTCAGTTGAGAGTAGCGCTGTGTTCCGTCTTCTTTCTTGTGGTGTCGTTTTTTGCGCTAAAAAAGCAATATGGATTCTCACCAACTAGCCCGCCAACGCATTTTGTTGTAGTTCTGCGGAATCCTGCAATGTGGCGGAAGGGTTAAGGGTTCGTGCTACAAACGGGTGGTTGTCTATTTTCCCTTTCTTAACCCTTCCGCCACCTTGCGGGATTCCGCAGAACTGATTTGCAACTGTATGACTACATTCACTAGTGGTACGATACGCGCCATTTCGCTCTGTAGCCTTCGCTTCATTGCCAAGAAAAGTCCGCGAGTTTAGATATGCTGCTTCACTAGAAGTAATGACTTGCAGTAACATGCTAGAACGAGGCACAGGCAGCTGTCACTGACGTTTCTTTGTCAATTTGGAGCCTCTGGAATCGTGAATTGAAGAAAAAAAATGGTTGTCTAAATCATGCTGCAACTCAGTTAGTAAGCAATGTGTAAGTGTCGAAATCTGGGCCAGTTGGTTCATCTCACTTGAAGAAAAGCCAGCAAATTCACGGGACACGGGAAACAAGCAAACGCACACAACACCAGCTTTGTGTACGCTTGCTTCTTTCTCACGTCACGTGAATTTGCTGGCTTTTCTTCAAGTAATCAATGCGTGCGCATTCATCGACCTCCTGCGCGTAACTGTGACGTAAGGATGACGTTGTGTATTGTCATGCACACGCTCAAGTGCGGAATTGTACGCCCCCGTGCACGGGGCCTATGTGTTCTACGGCTTTCTTGAATAAAGCGTTCATTTCCACACCCGCGCCCGTCTCGAGTGCGCCACATGGTGGCAGCGATAGCCATGATCGGCAGTAGCGAGGCAATGGGATAGCAGGTCATCGCGGACAGTTTCGAGCTTCAAAGGGACTACCGGCATGCCACACACGGAACACCCCGCCGGAAAAGTGTCCCGGTGACCACCCAGGTGCTTTAGATAGCAGAGGCGACGCTTGGCACAGCTGGAGAACATGGCGTGAAGAATTCGACCTCTACGCCACGCCTTCATACGTCAGTCAAGAGCCAAAAGAGGTGCAAGCTGCTACTTTTTGTTAAGGTTATATAGGAGAGGACTCGCGCAGGACTTGCAACTCTTTCGTCTTCAATGAAGGGGAAGAAAAGTAAGAAGTTTAAATTCGAATCTTTTCACAAGCCGTCGTTGAACCTAGCGTATCATAAATTCTGTTTCGGCTCGCGTGACCAGAAGCAAGGAGCAAGCTTTAACGAATGGCTGAGCTACGAATATTGGCGAAGAGTTGCGAGTTCGCTGAGATGGAAGAGCGCATGCTGAGGAGCGTAATTATTCTTGGTATAAAGCATAAAAAGCTTCAAGAAAAGCTCATTTCGGAGACCACTTGTTTTGCCAAGACGTTAGAAATTTGCCGCGCTCGCGAACAAGGGAAAGAACAGTGCGAGCAAATACAAGCATGCAACAAAAGCCATGAGGAAATTTGCGCAGTTGCCGAACTTGGGTGCTGTGAAAAGTGTGCCAGAAATCATGAGGCCATTTTTTGCCCAGCTAAAGGACGCACCTGTAGGAAGTGTAGCAAGCCAAATCATTCCGCTATAGACCTTATGCAAAATCTGCTGCCATCTAGCGGCCGCCGTGCGCATTTCGGCCATGTTGAAGGCATAGCGCGCTCCGCATGTGCACGCACGGAGCGTGCGTATCGGAGTGTGATGGATGATAGGAACGGCAATGCCGACATATTTTCGTGCGCCGTGTTGCTCAGATTGAGCAAATTGGGGTGCTGAAAAAGGATTTACCGAAAGCTAACCTCCATGTTATTAGATTTCCTCGCGGCCGACGAGAAGCGGCAGATCGTTCGATTGCTCCGGCTACTGCTCACGACTAACGCCGCCTTTACGTTCACCGTTCTTAACAGATGCTATAACTGAGAGCATCGGCACTCATCAGAGGACACTTTTTCGTGTCATGCAGGAATCAGACAGTATTCACACCGTGTGCTCGCAGGCACAGACAAACCGGCTTCGTGTATGAGCTTCAAAGCTGCATCACGGCTACTCACGCATGCCTGCGCTGCTGTTGACAATATTACTTTGCTTATTACATAGCGATAACAATTACATGTTAGACAGGTAGCTCGAGCGCGTCATCGATTCCTAGCGAACGGACCGATTGTATTGGAGCGTGTTGTCTGCAGTTTGTTTTCGATTGTGGAGTTTAACAAGGTAGCGTTTGGTGGGATGCTTCGCGCGCGTATTGCTTCACTATGCATATTCTTCAAGCATTTCATGTGCTATCACTGCGAAATTCAGAGGGCTGCCTTGATGGCCTGACCGCCCCCTTTAGTTTTTTTGTATTTATATCCGAAGAAGAGCACATATCAGGCTCTCCCAGAAGCTTACGCGCCTTACGAAAAATCCTGTATCCACCCCTGTGTGCTATGAAATGTTAACGGAAGCTTGCATGTGACACTTTTCGTATGAAACAGAAAAAAAGAGGCGCTGTTCCAGGAAATGTGTTACACTCGGCCGTGGGTGCGCTACCGTTGGTTATGCGCTGAGGTGGCTTCGCAAGCGTTCAGTCGCGACGCAAAACTGGAGCTTGCGGAAATGGGTCGAAATGGTAAGGCACCAGTAAGCCCCCAAAGTGACGATGTGAACGCAAATATTCTGGGCTTGTAGTGCTATTTACGAGCACATGTCTGAGAGGTATTCAATAAAATGCCAGCCAACCAGCACCTACTTCATGGAGCAACTAAGACTTTTACTTTTCATGTTCACTCTTCACGTGCGTGAGAAGTGGAAATATTTTGCATTTCAATCGTGCGTACGTCGGTGGCTACAGCAGCGAAATATTTTTTGCTTCAAAAATAAAAAAGAGGACGACGTTTTATTTAAAACAAATGCACAATACATCTGGTCGACCGACGTAGGCTGTCCTTTATGAAATACGCTTTGAAATGAGTCAACAGCACTTTCTAAACGTCATCGCTGTGCCTAGCCGTGTCGCGCGCTAAAGCCTCCTCCCAACCTTCATATACTACACGCATCGTATTCAGATAGCTAACAATGCTTTACTCGCTACACTGAAAGTAGACAAAATGTATAACCTAGCGCTAAACTTCATTCTCAACGACGACAGGCTTACACGTGACTCGGCGACAAACTTATACTTTCTCGTTTTTAGGCAGCTCTTTACGCGTAATAATTGTCAACGTAACAGCTAGGAAATGCCGGTAACCTGTACAGACCCTTACACGCTCGTCTGACGTTCTTTTATGCCCCGTTTGCCGACTATCAAAGCAGATACAGGCAAGAAGTTACAGCAGCGACAGCAATACGATTCGGACACAAGCCTCCAACATGGCGCCGAATCAGTAGCTTCGTCAAACCTCCGACAGATGGCAGCAATTTTGCATAAGGTCTATAGGCTCCGTGCAGTTTTTTCATTGTGGAAAAAAAAACAGCGCTACAAATGGACGAGGACTAAGGAAGAAAAACACGACACAGGCGCCGTTAACATTTCATAGCACACAGGGGTGGATACAGGATTTTTCGTAAGGCGCGTAAGCTTCTGGGAGAGCCTGATATGTGCTCTTCTTCGGATATAAATACAAAAAAACTAAAGGGGGCGGTCAGGCCATCAAGGCAGCCCTCTGAATTTCGCAGTGATAGCACATGAAATGCTTGAAGAATATGCATAGTGAAGCAATACGCGCGCGAAGCATCCCACCAAACGCTACCTTGTTAAACTCCACAATCGAAAACAAACTGCAGACAACACGCTCCAATACAATCGGTCCGTTCGCTAGGAATCGATGACGCGCTCGAGCTACCTGTCTAACATGTAATTGTTATCGCTATGTAATAAGCAAAGTAATATTGTCAACAGCAGCGCAGGCATGCGTGAGTAGCCGTGTTCAGCGCCTGTGTCGTGTTTTTCTTCCTTAGTCCTCGTCCATTTGTAGCGCTGTTTTTTTCCACAATGATGAATCACCAACTAGCCCAAGTTTCTCTTCTAGGGCTCCGTGCAGACGTAACTCCGCTGCCCGAGCGAAGGTGTCCCTAGCGGCAAGAAGCGCAAAGTTGGCGGGATGCTCTCAGGGGCTCGCAATGGGGTGAAATAAACGAACGACGCATTTTACGATGACTATACATTTCATGCTTTCCGCAGTTCGACAGTGACCAGAGCGGCGGTCTGTCCGCGTTATCAACGCGATCAGTCAGCCGCAGGTAGTGGACGATAAGAATATTATAGCATAAAATATCGCTCCGCGATTGCACGCCTGCTCGCTCCACGCACCCGCTGTGACGGCGCGAGGTATTTTCGCGGGCAGCTCGTTTTGTGTCGGTTACGCTGTTCGTATGAACGCCGAACTCCAGGAATAATTGCTGCGTTGTTGGGTGCAATACCATCTGCAGGATTTCTCCGGGCACGCGTTTTTACCGGTTTCCATTCAGAGAACATTAACGGAATCGGCGTGAGCGGTGGATCGCACTCGTTCGACGACAAAAGTGAGTTTTGTGAATAGATAGGGTATTTTTTTTTTCTTTGCGAGTGACAATTTATGGACGCTACATTGCACTACAGCAACGATGGGTCTAATTGGACACCCGGGCTGTACAGCAGAAGATGCAGCAGGCACTTTGTAGGAAATGCCAAGTCAAACGAAGAGGCGCACCCAGCATACAATCCATCGAACGTTCCTGAGCGCTACAGGTTCACACAGATGGAAAGCGTTTTTTCATTCAGAGGCTGTGACAGTGCAATTGCTGGTATAGCCAGTTTCAAGCTGCCGCTGAGTTCACTGCCGCGCTAGCCCGAGGGTGATAAGCTGTGATTGTTTAGTGAGCGAGGTGGCCCGCGTTACACGTGCGCAGTTTCGCTCAACAGGCTCGTCATCTCCGTTGTCTTCCCCCAGCTCATTCATTTTATGCTGCCGCGTTCGCCTGAGGATACACGAGGTCTGGCGAAAAGAAGCAAACGCGCTAACGCTAAGTTTTCTGAGAGATGCTAACAATTTGACGTCTTTTGGAAGCAAACGGGAAAGAAAACGCCTCAAGCGAAGCACCAAAGCACGGCGCAGTAGCTTGCCGCCGCCTGCGTCGTCTGCTCCTTTATCTCGCCAAATCTGCTGCCGTGGCCGCCTTGGCGCTGGAGGCAGCGCGCGACTGAGGCGGCTCCTAACGTATGCACGGTGCCCATAGCGTGCCGATCCAAGAGCGAAAGGCCCCGCAAAGCGAAACAGAACGTCCGGTAGACCCCCAAGAGGAAGACTTTTGCATTGAAGCTTTAACAAGGAGTGACAAGAAAGATCAGCGCTGGTCAACAACTGCAAATATAGAAGAAACTCCCGTCCTTTGTAAGCTCGACACAGGCGCAAATTGCTCGGTGATAACAAGAAGCAAGCTGCAACAGATAAGAAAGACGACGACTGCTGTGACGTCGTCCTAAGCACATTTTTTTTCATCAGAAGGGAGCTACAGGCCGCGTCCGCCTTCGCGTTAGTGTAACTCATGCTTCCTTTGAAACAAATTTTTTGTTGTTGTGGAAGAGGGTGTTCCACTAACATTAAGAGGATCATTCGGCTATCACTTGGGTCTCATACTAGCCTCGGTGGAGCAGCGAGAGCTCCACGAAGCCCCGAAATAATTGTAGATGTTTTCTACGGACTCCGCGACCTGAAAGGTATCATCTACCATATGGAGCTTAAACCTGGTTCCCAGGGAGCCCTTAGACCGGCGAAAAGAATTCCACTGGCACTTAAACACAAGGCTAAAAGAGAACTAGATCGTATGGAAGACGAGCAAGTGATACAGAAAGTGACCGAACACAGAAGGGGCATGCTGCATGATCGTGGTAAAATCAAAACCGACTGAACAGAACAAAAAAGCACTTCTAAGGGAACGCTACCTATGGCAACAGTTGCCCTATGTAATCATTGCGCCTTCTCTAGCGGGGCCCCAGTACTTCTCAACGCGGCTTCGGGCTTCTGGCAGATGAAGCTCGGCCAAGAAAGCTCTAATCTTTGCACAGTGAGCGCCCCTTCTGGCCGGTACAGATTCCTGCACATGCATTTTGGAATAACATCGGCGCCATAATTCTAGCGAGTAATACAGAGTAATGGAAGGACTCTAGGACAGTGCCGTAGTCATGGGCGATATTCTCATGTGGGCCAGGTCAGAGGAAGAGCACGACCGCAACCTTACCAACGTGCTAAGCCGATGCCGAGACCACAACTTCAAGTTGAACAATGCAAAATGTCATTGTTTGCAGAAATCTGTGAAGTACTTTGGACATGTTTTGACGCGGGAGGGACTTAGCCTTGATCAGTAGCGTCTCGCAGGCATCCTTGAAGTTACAGCTTCAGGCATCAAGAATGATCTGCAAAGGTTCCTAGGTAGGCTCACTTCGGTTTCCCATTTCATTCCACATATGTCTGAAGTCGCAGCGGCACTTCGCGAACTTCCGAAGAAGGACGCAGCATGGGTCTGGGAAGACCAACACCAGGCTAGTTACGAAGCTCTTCGTAGAGCACAAGGGGAGAGTTCGGCCTTGCTGGTTAGACATTAAGAGATATTTAACGCAATTCATTCTAAAAAGACAGGGCGTGCAAACACGGACACAAGAAAGAAGTCAGGACACCACAAACGCCGGCGTTTGTGGTGCCCTGACTTCTTTCTTGTGTCCGTGTTTGTACGCCCTGTCTTTTTAGAATGAATACTTACGAACTAGCTCAGCTCTCCGTTATTCTCAAATTTAACGCAACGTAACTCGAGGACGAGAAGGGAGGACAGAGCACGTGCGCTAACTTTCAACAAAATGGTTTATTGCAACCGATGCACGAATATACAGTCATGGCTTAAAGTCAGGGGGGGGGGCCCGGGCCTCCCCCCCCTCCAATCTTTAAGGAGGGGCTCCGCTCCCCCTCGGCAGGTAAACTGTAGCACTGCGGCACCCATTTGAAAAGCGCTGGAGTTGATTTTTTCTGGTAGTAGTGCTTTGTGCCGAGGAATTATAGCTCTCCATTATTTTAATAATGTTTTATCGCAAATATTCGGTTTGTGGGGCATCAGCAATAAATAAATAATTAAATAAATAAATAAAAAACATGCTTGATTCCTCCGTCATTACGAATCGGTATAACACGATAGTAAGACGTGTCTTCACAGGAGTAGTTGAATGTTTAGTTGAATTGATATAAGATAGCTTGCACAATGGTGTTTGGCAGCTAAAGCACCGTTTAACGTGGATGCACCCACGCTTGGTGGAACATCTTCATCCCGGTGAATAACGTCCATGATCAATGAATAAACAAACATTTGTGGTAGCTGTAGCAGTTAACGGTGGGAGCGTAATCAAAAATAGTGGTGTGACAGCCAGAAGAGCGTCGGTGATTGGACGCAGAACTTGGGCGAAAGTCGCCATCCCGCCGCATGTTAAAAAGCTATTGAACACCATGGCGGGACTACAGGAAAACGCAACGCGCGTCGTGTCTAGCCTCTAGCCCGGCCGCTATTTTTCTCAGGGCGAGCGTAAGCGGGGAACTCGGTGTTACAGCCAGGTCACGGTGTGATATATATATATATATATATATATATATATATATATATATATATATATATATATATATATATATATATAATCTTACACCGTGAGCCAGACGAGGCTGGCGCGCGTCCCAGAGGCAGAGCTATTTTAATATGGATTGTTGCTAATAGGCAACGTCCAGTGACCTAAGGGCGCGGCGTTGCTCGCACTGCCCCGTCCCAAGTTCACTGACACTGGCCGTTAGGGGCACACAGAAAACAGACGCGCGCACGCGTCCCCCGTCTGGCCCGGCCACAATCCGCCTGCTCATGCAGAGAGGGAGACGCGCGCATCGCGTTCCATTTTGACCAACTCCGTCTCATTATTGCCTTTTTATCCGCTAGGCTTTGCGTTCTGGCGCTGTAGCCGCACTGGAAAACATGACTGTACGGTGCCTATGAGCGAGGGCGAGGCTTGGGCTAAGGATGCCACCTCGCGGTGTGTTAAGGCGTTGACTAAATTGCATTTCTTTTATTTGAAACGCGCTGAATGAAATGGACGCGCAGCAACGATGCGTTGCAGGAGCTAATCGCGGAGGCCACGGTCATGAGTTATTACTTCGCTTTACCGCTCCCAGACGGCGACAACACCTCACTGACCAAGACCACTGCGAGACCAAAGTATCAGATATAAAATACGCGTTTGCAAAGCCTCCAGAGTGTGTGACTGTGGCGCAGTGGATAGCGTGCCCGGCATCTGTTGCCGTGGGTTCGACTGCCGTTGATGGAATTTTTTGTTGCGATAGCAATTATATGGCCAGTTTCGGCTGGATTTTTCCGTCCTCGTCGCCGTCGCCGCCAACATGCACCGTATATGTATAAGTATGTGTATATATATAAAAGCCCTCAAGAGAAATAATTCAGAAAAATGCCTCCGAAGCGCGGAATCGAACCAGGGACCTCTTGCTCCGCAGCCAGTGGCGCTAACCACTACGCCACGAAACGCAGACCCTCCACGGAGCTAACGGCGAGCGTTATATACACACCCTTAGATGCTCTGCTATACTCCGACGTTCGACGCGATGCCCGCGAGGACGTTGCGTTTCGTCACGCCGAGCTGGCGACGCTACGCCAGGCGCAAATCGGTCTCCGCTACAGTCGAGCCGGCTCCAACGCGCCGGTGCGATCGCATCTAGAGGAGCGCATGCGCAGTAAAGCGAAGAACACCCGCGCCACTTGTGGGGAACCTACGCAACAGCCCGCGAAGCAATTTCCTGTACATGCGAGTCCGGCGCGACCGGCGCGAAATGCAGCAGGATCTATTCGGCGCCGAGCGACGCCCGAGTGCGCCAGCAGCCGTCGGCCGCGTCAGCGGTCAGCCGACGCCGAACTATTGGCCGCGAGATCGAGCGGAGTCGCCGCCTGGCGGCTACTGGCTGAAGCGCGCCTAGTGTGGATTGCTCCATGCGTCGTCTGCTAGCCACGTTGTGTTTGCATGTGCGCGTACGTCATGCAGGGCCTCAAAAGGTGGTTTGTTCCGTTGCGTTGGTGCAACTTTAACCGCTCGTACGTACGGCTAACACTATGTAAAGAAGCATTTGGCCTTGATCGGTTCTATATGTTCTGTAATAAGATCAGTGAGTGCACTTGTCGAGAGTGCTGTGTGTGGTCGTCGTACCGTTCGTTCACGAGAGTCATATCAGTGTAGGTGCCGCTCTGTGGTTCAAGTGCATTACAATGTGCACTTGGCGTTGTCCTAAAGATGAGAAGTATTAAATCTCATGTGAATATAGCCTTTTAGCCCCTCGGTGGTTAAAAAAAAGGCTCTCATGCACTTGCGCGTTGTGGTTAGGTGTATAATTTCGGGACTGTCGTTTATAGGTTACGCGACGAGCTATAGTTGCGTACGGTCCTCGTCCCATGAACTGCAGAGAAATATTTCTGTCAAGTGACGTCTGACACTTCGGTACTTAAATTGTCCCCTAAACAGAACAGAAAATGGAATGACACGGAAATCGCAAAACTAAGTTGCCTTGCGCAATTATAACTTGTGGCGAAATGTATACAAAGACTCCCGTGTACTTGCGAGGTAGCTTATGCGTGTCAAATTTGCGCTTTGGCAAGTTCAGTGTCGGAAGTGCGTCAGGCCTCAATCTCTTCCGCGAAAACCCTTAAAAAAAAGAGAGCGAGCGAGAAAAATATATTCATCAAGATCAGCAGTGGCGATAAACTCGCTCGCACATTTTCATCGCTTACGTGGCGAGTGAGGGCTCATAAAACGATACCCTTTACTATGCACCAGATCCTGTATACACACTTGCCGCGTTTTGGTGCACGTACTTGCCCTGCGGAACACTGAGAACTGTTCTCGCGGCCATGTAAACACAATGGAACATGCACGAACTACAAAAGGGCTCAGGGACTCTCCTTTAAACAGACTCATAGCCAAGCGCGAACAAACTTTGCATTCGCAGCGCGGACTGTAGATGAATGACACCGAATAAATTCCATGAATTAATTTTCTTCTTTCTCGATTGATTCTCGCTTAATTTTCCTGCGGAAGTGTAGGAAAATCAAAGCACATGGAAGCTTCCCCGAGCGTTCGCTTACTACAAGCGTCTTCTCGCTCGAAGTGCACAGCAGCAACAAGCATATAAATGCACACATTTGCGAAGTTATCGCTGACTACTCACCATCCGTTCTCGTTCGCGAACGCTAGAATGCACCGTCGTCGAAGTGCTTGCTGCACACCATCGCGTACTAAGAAGGCGTCTTGCCGTTACGAAGCCTAACGAGCCACAGTCGGCGACGTTCCGCGTCGGTGGGATAGAAATGAAAGCTTATCCCTCGCTCTGTGTAGCATGTGCGGCATTGTGGCACCGAACAAAACCTCACCAACGATAACGAAGAGTTTTCTGCGGGTACGGAACACAGAATCACGATGTGAAAACAGAAGCCCCGTGCACTTCTTACACACACCACACGAAACCAGTATCCACACTAGCGGGGTGACGATGCTGCCGCCTATAGGTCGGTCTCGCCGCGAATAGAGGGCTGTTTTTTGCTGACGTAACGTCGCCGTGACGCGCGCGCTCGCTCGTCGACGTTACGCTGGAGTATATCAGAGCCTTTACCGCTGGACGGACTCAGAGATGGCAGGCGCTTATAAGCGTTTCTTCATTACCAGCGAGATGGCGCTAGGAGCGCGAAGGGCGCATTTAAAAGTCGTCGGTGAGCTCGCTCGCTTCTTTTTCTATTTGCGCAAAGAGAACCTTGCCCTTCCGCTGTCTGCTCACGCGGTTTTCTCGTGGTGAGGGGGTAGAGGGATGTTTGAAGCTTTCACCGTGATGTCCGCGCTCATGTTACGGAGCGTACGAAAGTCACTCGAGCTCAAGGGACGTCGCTAAACGAAGAAGCAGAAGATGAGCGCGAACTATCAAGTGTCACAGCTCGACACTTGAAGCACGCTAGTTTCCTTCGCTGCTTCGGCCCCCTTTGCAACAGGAGCGCTGTTCAAACTTATAGTATCCTTTGGCGAGCCTCACTTCGTATAGCATTAATTTCTTGCTACCGCATTCATTGCTTCGCCCTTGCGGCGAAACTGTGACTTTTTTCTTCCAAGTTTTTCTTTGCCACCTGATCATGCGCATTTTTGGACGTCTTTTCCCAGACGGAAGTACGTCACTGAAGTCTCAGTGGACCCCGGCATAGAACACTTTGGTGTTAAAAAACGAACAAAACAATTAAACATGTGTTATCGTACTGCTCTAAATGCAATTCCCATGCAGAATGCAGAAGAATTGTGTTTTTGAACACGCAATAGTGACTGATTTGTTTCGCATGCCTTGTAAAAAATGTATCACAGAAAGGATGCACTTCTCCGCGCATGACATCTGGGTGCAACGTGTGAGCACCACCACTGTATTTTTAGGAGCGAGCTCCTTATAGCACCACCTTGTCGGTCGTCGCCCCATCCGACGTGCCCCCGCCGTCGCGTCTCCCGTATCATTCCCATAGAGATGCATGCAAACTGCAGTTTGGTGACGATATACTGGATGGCGCTGTCCCATAGAGATAGAAATAAAATAAAGAAAGTAATAAAATGAAAATAAAAAATACAAAAGAATAAAAATGAAAAAAAGATAAAAAATAAAAAGTTAAAAAAGTAAAAAATAAAAAATAATAAAAAAGAAGAAAAAAGGAAAAAGGGAGAATATTCAAAGCGGCGTATCGCTTTAATTACTGCTGGGCGAAACCACTGAACATTTCACGGTGTAACCATGATTGCTTCAGGAGCTTCGCCCAAGCTCTTCATCATTCACCCGTGGATATGCTGCAATTTTCGTACTTCGGTTACAATAAACCATTTCGTTGAAAGTTGGTGCACATGTTGTGTCCTCTCTTCTCGTCCTCCTGTTACTTTGCGCTAAATATCGCTCTTCGTAAAGATTTAGCAAAAGCGCCTGTTCTGGCATGCCAGCCAAAACGGGATCGGTGCGGTGATAATGCAAAACGGTCACCCACTAGCATATTCGTCGCGCTGTCTCTCGAAGCCATATCAGAGATACGCGCAGGTGGAAAAAGGAATGCTAGCGATCGTACATGGTTGCAAAAGTTTCAGGGCTACCTGTTTGGGCAGCCTGAAATCACAGTGATGTCTGATATAAACCACTTGAGATGAATTTGAAGAAACCTTTGTGCCAATGCCCACTTCGACTTCAGCGCATGCACCTTAACCTGCAACAATATCGCCTAACAGGAAAATAGCTGTTTATTGCCGACGCGTTATCCCTGTTCCCAAGTTTAACAATTTTGTGTGAATACGGAGAACATTTTCAGTTCCATTCACTGGCTCATTTTCCAGTCTCAGACAAGCGCCTGAACCAAGTTTTGCAAGAAACTGAAAAAGACCCAACCATGCGTAACTTCGTGAATGCGCAAGCACAAGCAGGCCCGATAGCAATGATGTCGTCAATGCGAAGTTGCACAGCCACTGGATATTTCGTGACTAACTACGCACGGAAAATGGTGCTAATTAAGCATGGTGCCAAGCAGCAACAGGCTCGTTATCACTCCATACGTAGTGACAATCTTTGTCTGCTTGCTGCGCACGCGGGAGGAGAAGAATGAAGGCACGCTTTCTTTTCTGTCTCTCTTGGCCAGGTATGAATCCTGACATAGAAGAACAGCGCAACGCTGTCAATTGTGCGAGCGGTATAAATCTAGAAGTGCATGAATGACATTGCACATCCGTGAAACGCTAAGCTTACGGTGGGAAGTGACCTTTGCTACCATAACAGAAATAAGTACTTGGTTGTTAACAATAATAAAATCTGGGTTTGGCGTCCCAAAACCACGATATAATTCTGAGAGACGCCGTAGTGGAGGGTTCCGGAAATTTCGACCACCTGGGGTTCTTTACCGTGCACCTAAATCTAAGTACACGGGCCTCAAACATTTTCGCCTACATCGAAAATGCAGCCTCTGCGGCTGGGATCCGATCCCGCTACCTTCAGGTCAGCAGTCGAGCGCCATAACCACTAGACCACCGCTGCGGGGAAGTACTTAGTTGTTGTGGACTTTCATTCCTTTTTCTTTGTAATCAGGACAGTGCAGCCTTCATTAGCGAGCAAAGTGATCTCTGTCTTCACGGACATCTTTGCTATGCATGGTTTCCCAAACCGACTCATCACGGACGATGGACCGCCGTTCAGCAGCTAATAGTTCCAAGACCTCACCAGTATGCTTAGGTAAAACCATGTTCGATCAATTCCACACCGTCTTCGCTCGAACGGCATGACCGAGCGAGCAGCGTAGGAGGCTAAGAAACTACTAAAGTAGCCTTTCGGCTCTGTTGACTTCTGTACCGCCTAAAGGGAGTGGCACAATGGACAGTTTACCGCCGTTCAGCAGCCAACAGTTTCAAGACTTCATCAATAAGAATGGGTCGAACGATGTCCATACCATCCTCAAGTCCATACCATCCTCGCTCCAACGGCACGGCCGAGCGAGAACTGCAGGTGTCTAAGAAACTACTAAAGAAGTATCCTTTCGGCTGTGTTGACTTGTGTAACTCCTTACTAGAGTGGCGGAACTTTCCGCGTGACAAGTGTTTAAAGTCTCCTTCGCAGCGGCTCATGGGACGGCTCACCAGGATTCTTCTACCGGTTCCGGCTACTCACATGAAGCCTCGGACGCTGCAACCAAACTTCGTCCTGAAGCAACTTCTAAACATCCGTCGCAAGCAACGCACCTTCTACAATAGGGGTTCCAAGCCTCCACCTGAACTACCACTGTGTGCCAGGATCGCTGCGTATAAAGTGCCCTCTACAACATGGTTGCCCGCTACAATCGCCCGGAGAGGTGACAGCTCACTCTCCTACATAATTGAAGGCGAGGATGGACGACAGGTCGAGCGAACGACAGAACACCTCAGGCCATCGCGCACACACATCGGGCAAGATGCAGTGGTACCTGTCCCTCCAGTCGCTCCTTCGCAACAACTGTTGCGAAGAAGCGATCGGACGCATCGTCCATTAACAAGATACACTGAGCCAGGACTTTATTAAACTTCGGGAACAATAGGTACGAAGTGCTTCGAGGTCTGTGGAAAAGTGTAATGGTTCCCGGACTTACTTTGGGGAAATCAGTAGTGTGCGTGAGGTCAGAGGTGCAATCTGGAATGGATGTGAATCAAAGGACTGTGGTAAGCCTTGCGTTGGGCGCTCACGGACAGAGGACAAATTCGGCTGTAAAGGTTGATATGGGATTGGGAAGTTTTATTTATTTATTATTTATTTGATAATACCTCACAGGCCCCGTAAGAGGCCTAGAGTGAGGGGGACATACAGTACAATTCAGTACATTGTATATGAAGATTTCCACAGAGTACAAATGACAGCGCAGCAGAATGAAATAACATAGAATAAAATAACATGCAGAAAAGAGATTAACGGATAACTATTAGTGCAAACGAGGAAGAAGAAAAAAATTAATTGTGCGCGACATAGTAAGTATTGCGTAGGAGTAATATAATACGAATTACAGCCACAATACAATTGCGTCATTATACATTATGTAATCAAAAACAACAAAAAATGTGTGACAGCTTGGTATGAAAAGACAGACGCCATCAGTTTGAAAAGCACCCTTGCAATACCTTATCAAAAAAAAGTTATACAAATAAAAAACTAAGGATACTAAGCGCAGTGTGTGGGAAAATGTTTGTTGAACTGAAGACATAAAGCGTCATGGTCTCTAAGTGAAGCAATGTTGTCAGGTAAGCTGTTCCAGAGACGGATAGCGCGAGGTAGTGGAGAAGAATTAAATGATTGCGTCGCACCATATAGGCGGGCGTAAGTGAGAGTGTTGTGCAATCTTCGCGTTGTATAGACTTGATGATTCAAACAGGGTAGTGATAATTGGTCCGAGTGAATGACCTTATGGAACAATGACAGCAATGCAATATTACGACGGGTACTTAACGACGATAATGATAATTTGATCTTGATTTGCGTGATACTAGGCAGGGCACTATAGTTGTGAGCAATGAAACGACTTGTCCTATTCTGAATAATTTATAATGCTTCGATAAGGTATTTCTGATGTGGTGACCAAATGGAAGGCGCATACTCAAGCTGTGGTCACACGAAAGTTAGATACGCAATTTTTGGCAAGGGGTAGCGTGCACTGCGCTAGTTTCGACGCAAAAAATCCTGATGATTTGGATGCACTGGCACATACGCAAGTTATGTGCTCTGACCATGATAGGTTAGGTGCAAGGTGCACGACCAGATACTTATAGTTCGCGGTCGGCGAGATGACATTACTGTTGATGTGGTAGGAAAACTGTGAATTAACAGGTTTGCGGGTGAAAGACATAATTTTACACTTCGACACGTTTAGTGTCATGAGCCATGTGTTACACCACTGGTTCACTATTTCTAGGTCTCGTTGAAGCGTGATATGATCATCAATGTTGGTTATTGGGCGCTAAATTATGCAGTCATCGGCAAATATTCGTATGCGAGAGGTGATGTTGTTAGGCAGATCATTTATATAGATTAAAAACAACAGAGGCCCAAGGACGCTTCCCTGCGGCACAACAGAAGAAACGATAGATTTAGGGGAATCGACTTCATTAACAGAAGTAAACTGCGCTCGACTGAATAGAAAGTGACGTAGCCATGACAATGTAGAGGAGTCCAATTTTAAAACTCAGAGCGAAAAAGGACCGAAAAAGGTGAGGGAAGCTCAGAGCGAAATGAGGTTCGAAGAGAGGCTAAGTTATGTGAAAGCGAATAGATTGGCAGAGAAGGCTTTCCGGCATTTGCATAGGAAGAGTGTTAACACACAGTGCAGAAAAAGAACTGGGAGGCTCACCAGTAAATATGCGGCTGGCATGTGTAAGCTGTATGGCAACAAAGAGCGTTAAACGAAAAGTCAGAGAGGCGGAGACTACTTACTGGATGGCAGCGATGGAAAAAAGACCGGCTCTGAATAACCACCGAAAGGGCAAAAAGGAAATAATGAGGGAGGCATTTTATGACAGTTCAAGGGGAAGCGCTTTACTGTTGAAGTAAGGTCCTGTTGCCTTAGAACGCGTACTTAATAGCGAGATTCAGTAAAGAACAACAATGCACATGCCGTGGGGAGGATAAGTAAACGACGGAGCACGTTCTCGTTGAATGTGGAGATACCCATCCAGGTGCATGTTTGGGCACGAGCCTACATGAAGCCTTGGATTTTAGGGACAACAATCGAAAGCTAAACAAGCCCACGATAGAAATAAGTCAGAGACGGCTAGAATATTGGTAGAAGAAAACTAGAGAGAAAGGATAAAAATAAATAGTGGGAAATGTAAGGACATTCTGCCGTAAGGGGCAGAGACCTGGGCCGTGAATTTGTTCTTGTTTTTCTCTATGGTAAGATTGATTTAACCGTAGTAGTCAAGGCATTACGCCAACCTAAAAAAAAGCGTTTTCATTTTTGTCGAGCCTGGTCGCACACATGTCACCGCCCCGTTATAAAGGTGACGCTCATAGCATCCAGCCGTTCATCCATCCACACGTCTATAATTTACGGCTTCCCTGAATAAAGCGTTCCTTTCCACACCCGCACCTGTTTCGAGCGTGCTACAGTGACGTCACCTGATATTGATTCGAAAAACAAAGGTGCCACTCACGCCGCGAATTTTGTTTTTCCAAAAAACTTTCGCACATTTACAGAGCAGGCTCGCAAGAAAGACAAAAGAACACAACATTTTATTTTAATGATTGAGCTGTCACGCAGATTTTCGCGTGATTTCGTCCTCGTGCATAATAACAGAAGAGTGATTAATGTAGTAGTAAGTTAAACCTGGTGAGCCATTGCACAATCTGAACATCTCAATGTATTTGTGGTATGAGAGCCACCTCAAATCGCTGCCATTCTCTCCGCGTCCGCAGTGAGTGGACAGGCTCCGAGTTCTCGCTGGTGGTGTTGCTTCCCGACGACAAGAATGGGCTCGCGTCTCTCGAGGCGAAGCTGAGTGCGTTGACAGCGCTTCGCTGCTTCAGCAGCCTCCGGCGGCACGGCCAAGTCCGCGTCAGCTTGCCCCTGTTCAAGGTAAAGCAGGTAGGCAGACTAGATGTCAATGTACGGTCACGCTAAGCTTAAGCTAGAATTGTTGTACTTCGTGTTTGCTCATATGGCGAACGACGAGGCTGTGCCTCAGCGTCCGCCTGACCTTCGGCCATATAAGCTGACGAACCCACGTATGTCAGATGAAGGAAAGCTTTACGCCTACTCAAGAGGATCGCTGAGGAAATGTGCAAGTTCCTCGTCGGCGATGACAACTTGAACTTGTCTTGCAATGGCCTACCACATTGCCACACCTTCGAGAGTTACTAACATAACGACAAATTTTAAGAACGTTGTAAATGTAATGCGAAGGTTATAGGCACCACAAGCAGCCTCAGTAAAGCTTTAATTTTCGCCCCTCAATCATTTGCGGTTATTCGCGATGGAAATAAATAAGTCAATCAATAAAAAGTAAATAAATAAATAAATTAATCAGTAAATAAATAAATACATAAATAAATAAAGTGAACTGAAGAAACAGCAAAAAAGCAAACATTCGGCAAGTCTCATACACTGTGGGAATCGATGTTATGCGAAGAATGCGGCGGGAATGGGACTGTGGCGTAATTTTTTACATTGAGTGAAACGCTACAAAATGACGCTAACGATATGTGCAAATGGTATACGCACACACATATGTTGAAGACTCGCAAATGTGTTATGTGACCAGTTGTTTACAGTTGCATAACGAGGCCAACAGCAACATGGGTATTAACCACACCAGACGCGGTGATCTGATGTCTAGTGCTTATGCGTGGCGTTCTTTTTTATTGCGATAGCAATTATATGGACACCCTCGACGGATTGTTCCCTGTTCCCGTCGCCGTTAAATCGCGGATATATATATATATATATATATATATATAATCCACAAATAAAAATCATTAGGAAGAAAAAGATTCCGATGCGCGCGACCGAGGATTCAAACCTCCGCCTCCTAGCTCCGCAGCACGCTGCCTTAGACAATTACGCCATACGTCATTCATTCTCCAGGATACTAACGGCAGAATACAAAGGCACGCAGCGTTGGATGAAACGCACGCGACGCCACACGTAGTGAAATAAAAAATTATGCGAGACGTGAGCCGTGCTGCACCGTTGCCCGCGCTGCATTTGCGTTGTATCGCTGGCTACTTGTGCATCTTGGCAGCGCAGTGGAACGAACACAAGAGAAAGGAACACGTAGGACGGGCGCTAGACATCAACAGGCAGACGTCCTGTCTACGTGTTCCTTTCTCTTGTGTTCGTTCCACTGCGCTGCCAAGATGCACAAGTTCCACACCCACCAACTAGCCCAAATTTCCGCGTTGAATCGCTGGCTACCCACGCTGCTTTTCCATTTTGGGGTTGTAGCGCCGCGTGACTCGTGGCCAGTCGGACAGGGAAAAAGCAAAGCGTCCCGTGGCTCGTGGTGGCGCGAGCAAGTGCTCTTTTTTTGCTCTTGTAGGCTTATGCCACAAGAGGGAAAAACGAGAAGGATGAGCCAGAATCACGGTATATATCTTACACCGTGACCGCAATCCTGAGGCTAAAATTACAGCGCAAAGGAAGAAGACACCCACGAAGAAAAGAAACGTACGACACAAGCGCTCACTAACAAATGCTTTAGTCTTTCATACGTCAATGCATATATAAGCCCAAGACAACCTTACCTCACATGCGCACACAATAATAGAGAGTTTGAGAATTGGGGCCCCAAGGAGCATGGGGCCCCAAGACATTTGCGAAACTTCAGGGCGCATGCGCAGAACCCAAACCGCTCTTGGGCTCTTTCGATCGCGTTGACCCAAGACCCAAAGATCGAAAACTAGCGTGGGTCCCCAAGCCGTCTTGGGTCGCCTTTGAGACTACGCAGACGCCGCTCGGGCCACGACGCTGCATGGCCCGGGTCTCGCATGATTTTATTTCACCACATGTGGCGCCCCGTGCGTTTGACCCAACGCAGCTTGCGTTTGACCCAGTTCTCAAACTGCTATTCCTCCGAACGCAAGAGCAGCCTAATCAACGCAGCTTGCGGACCCAGCGTCTTGGGTCCCCAATTCTCAGACTCTCTGATGATACTGTATTAGACACGCGAAGACATGAAATCACGTTCAGATGGGTGCAGGGACAAAGAAGTAAATAAGAAGTAAGAAGGATAGAGAAGTGCGTTTGCGCTGTAATTTTAGCCTGAGGATCATGTATGAACTAAACAAAAATGAAGTTTTATTTTAGTGATCAGAATCTACGCTAGCAAGCAATGCGAGCCGTGGCTTCACGTGCCACTGCCAAGCGCCGTCTTTGTTTTCTTCTCTTGAGGTCGCGCGCTCTCCCGTTTTGTTCGTCGCCCAAAGGTGGGCGTTACAAGGTCTTGGAACAACGCGAGTGCAAGTGTCCGAGAGCGGCTTGCGTTCTGCGCATGCGCCCTGGCGTCTCGCAAATTTCTTAGGTCCCCAATTCTAAAACTCTCTACTCTTTCGCCGGAGTAGGCATGTGCGCCTCCGATTTGTACTTGACCCACAGGGTGCAGTCGACCACGCTCGCGCGCTTATCTCTTGAGGAGGAGTTTTGTTTGTCTTGTTCTTTTCCCGCACAGTCTGCATTGAAGCTACAGACCGCAAGAAGGTCACTTTGTTCGCTGCAGCTGCCGCGTTTGCGAAAAGAGTGAGCTGCTAGCTAGAAGAGCCCAAGTAGTGGCTAGTTGAAGTAACTGTGACAGTTTGCGCTCGTCATGTGTATACCTGTTGCGTTATTTTCATACGTCCTTCTTTGAGTTTGAGCAGCGCGCTGTAAGTGTCGAGCTGTGACAATTCTTAGTTCGCACTCGCCTTGTGTGTTTTCTTTTCCTGCGTCCTTTGAACTTCAGCAGCGCGCAGCAAGTTTCTAGCTTCTTGCCGTTCTTCCAGTGACATTGCAGTTTCTTGCTATCGCATTCATTGCTTCGCCCTTGAGTCGAAACTGTGCTTTTTTTTAAAAAAGAGCTAAATGCAGAGGCTGAAACTGGGCTAAAATTCGCGGGAGCGTAGAGTGCGCCTAAGTATCTTTAACCTCCAAAACTGTTAGAATAAAAATGGGGCAATTCCTGATTGTAACGTGAACTCAAAAAGGCAGTTTCTAATCAAACATTAGTCAAATCCTACATCTGTTTCAATGAAACTGAGCCACATTCATTAAAACAGCGCTGCGTCAACAATAGTGACCAAAACAACCAACATGGTCTCATCCAATCTGTTTCATTTGTTTCCTAGTTGCTTTGCTATCGTGTTTACGTTCTACAACGTTTCTCTAGGACGAGAGTGAAGGACATGATGTTGTAGGGCAAAACTCGAACATAAAGAGTAAGAGGCCGACTTTCCTACTTGTTTTTGCCACTCAATGTTTCTTTCCGAGTTTAGCGCTACAGTATCATGTTCTTCTTTCGCTCCAAGACGGTATATTTCAGATAAAGGACATATGAAATGAAGACATTGGGCACCGATATATTCTTAAAAGTAGACGAAATGATCCGAAGCTAGCGAAACGGCCGCCAGCGCCCCATGAGCGTGGCACGAAAGTCATGCTGTACATGACATGCGTGTCATGATTTTCATGTTAACTCGTGTGTTATTTATGTTCGTCTCACAGTCACGTCACGCAATACCAATTTCGGTGTAGATCAAACTAGCGAAACGGCCGCCAGCGCCAAACTAGCGAAACGGCCGCCAGCGCACCATAAGCGTGGCACGTAAGTCATGCTGTACATGACATGCGTGTCATGATTTTCATGTTAACTCGTGTGTTATTTATGTTCGTCTCACAGTCACGTCACGCAATACCAATTTCGGTGTAGATCAAACTAGCGAAACGGCCGCCAGCGCCAAACTAGCGAAACGGCCGCCAGCGCACCATAAGCGTGGCACGTAAGTCATGCTGTACATGACATGCGTGTCATGATTTTCATGTTAACTCGTGTGTTATTTATGTTCGTCTCACAGTCACGTCACGCAATACCAATTTCGGTGTAGATCAAACTAGCGAAACGGCCGCCAGCGCCAAACTAGCGAAACGGCCGCCAGCGCCCCATGAGCGTGGCACGTAAGTCATGCTGTACATGACATGCGTGTCATGATTTTCATGTTAACTCGTGTGTTATTTATGTTCGTCTCACAGTCACGTCACGCAATACCAATTTCGGTGTAGATCAAACTAGCGAAACGGCCGCCAGCGCCAAACTAGCGAAACGGCCGCCAGCGCACCATAAGCGTGGCACGTAAGTCATGCTGTACATGACATGCGTGTCATGATTTTCATGTTAACTCGTGTGTTATTTATGTTCGTCTCACAGTCACGTCACGCAATACCAATTTCGGTGTAGATCAAACTAGCGAAACGGCCGCCAGCGCCAAACTAGCGAAACGGCCGCCAGCGCACCATAAGCGTGGCACGTAAGTCATGCTGTACATGACATGCGTGTCATGATTTTCATGTTAACTCGTGTCATTTATGTTCGTCACACAGTCACGTCGTAAGATACCAATTTTGGTGTATATAGAGCTAGCGAAACGGCCGACAGCGCACCATGAGCGTGTCATGTAAATCATGCTGTACATGACATGCATGTCATGATTTTCATGTTAACTCGTGTGTTATTTATGTTCGTCTCACAGTCACGTCACGCAATACCAATTTCGCTGTAGATCAAACTAGCGAAACGGCCGCCAGCGCACCATAAGCGTGGCACGTAAGTCATGCTGTACATGACATGTGTGTCATGATTTTCATGTTAACTCGTGTCATTTATGTTCGTCACACAGTCAAGTCGTAAGATACCAATTTTGGTGTATATAGAGCTAGCGAAACGGCCGACAGTGCACCATGAGCGTGTCATGTAAATCATGCTGTACATGACATGCATGTCATGATTTTCATGTTAACTCGTGTGTTATTTATGTTCGTCTCACAGTCACGTCACGCAATACCAATTTCGCTGTAGATCAAACTAGCGAAACGGCCGCCAGCGCACCATAAGCGTGGCACGTAAGTCATGCTGTACATGACATGTGTGTCATGATTTTCATGTTAACTCGTGTCATTTATGTTCGTCACACAGTCAAGTCGTAAGATACCAATTTTGGTGTATATAGAGCTAGCGAAACGGCCGACAGTGCACCATGAGCGTGTCATGTAAATCATGCTGTACATGACATGCATGTCATGATTTTCATGTTATGACTTGTCATTTATGTTCGTCATACAGTCATGTTACATCATACCAATTATAGTGTACATTCGAAGCGACCAGGAGAGCACAAAGTCGTAGGCGGCTAGATAGATAGATAGATAGATAGATAGATAGATAGATAGATAGATAGATAGATAGATAGATAGATAGATAGATAGATAGATAGATAGATAGATAGATAGATAGATAGATAGATAGATAGATAGATAGATAGATAGATAGATAGATAGATACGCTCAAAGTCGCAGAAGTTCGCTAAGAAATGCTTCGCATTAAAAAAAAAACGCCACATACTTGTCTGTTATGGAGAACGCAAGCACGTTTCACAAAACCGTGTGCATGTGTGGAAGAGTTTCTTGAGAGTTCTCAGGTAGATGGCGATGTGGTATACACTCGCTGACTATACAACGTGCGTATCAGCATTTTTTTTTCCCCTCTGGTTCACGCAGCTCTTTGTTGAGGCAAAAATGACATATTCCACTGCAGTCCAAAAAGAGGACAAGAAAAGGAAGGAAAGAAAAGTAGGTGGGATTGGGTCCGCTTCGCATAACAGCCTGGAAGACGAAAGCTGCACCGGACTCTCAAATGGGCGCATGCGCGTATTCTCGCTCATTTCGTGGCTGCGCTCCGTTATACGGTGCTTACCGACTCGGTAGTCGACGCTCGCGCGTTCACGTTAAAAAATTTGGAAGGTGTACACACATACCTTTAATGATTGCTGTACAAGGCGTCCCAACTATCACGCAGCAACCCATAGAAAATAGAGGGACGGCGTCACGCGAAGCAAACCTAGTACACATTGTTCCCAGTAGACTGGAATAGCGACAACTAATATTTTTCGTTAATGATGTTTAGCTACTTAGTCATAATTAGCAACTCCACATGTGTTCGCGTAATTATGAAAATTTCAATGAAGCATATGTAGTAGCGATGCAGAACTATCGGTAAATTGACTATCGACGCAATCGATAGTATTTTTTGAAATTATCGACTGTGTAAACAAACTATCGATAGTACTACTATCGACAAACTATCGATAGTGCAATCGGTAGTACCATCGTTTATATTACTAGCGATATTACTGCCACACATGTTTAATGCTTTGTTTTGATGTATTCGGGTTTCACCCACAAAGACTGTTGGCAACATTTGACACAGACCGCGCCGTAATGTTTGAGAAGCTTCATGATTCTATGATATCATTATGTTAACGCGAATAGTCAAGTTTATTCGAGAGCTTACGCGAGCACCAGCGATAACGCTGGAAGGTTCGATGACTGATGTATCAATGACGAAGCGTTCCACCGATGATCATATTACTCGACGGCCGACGACTGTACTCGCCGCTATCAGTGCGCAGCGTGTATCGCTTGCATTTTGAGTTTTGTTTTTCTGCACACAAGTTCGCCCAAATAAAGGGCTCCGTATTTTCCAGTCTTGCTGCAGCATTCTTCACAGTTACAACCACTTCACGATACTATCGATAGTGGTGTGAATAATGAGGCTGTTGCTGGCCGGCGATGTTGCCAAGATATTTGCGATAGCCTACTGCCAGCTTCACTTAATTATGAGCGATTTCTTGCTAGAGAAATAAATTATTCCAGCAGTGAAATGGGGGATATGTCCATCAAAAAATTCATATCTAAAAGCAACCAGTTACACCTTACAATTAACAAAGTTAGTTCTTGATATTTTTTTTTATTTTGAAATCATAAAATGCAATATAAATTTGAAGCCGCGCAGTTCCCCCATATGTAACGGCTTCCTTTCTGGTACAGCTGCACAGTTTGACTTTATGATCATGTGTCAACAACGCACTCTGGTGAAGAACACGTGCATGTCAACTTTCTTGCCCTCAGCCGGCTACACTATGTACCATGCGCGCGGGGAACCAAGTTTATTCTGCAATGAGCGCGCGCTGTTTATTTCATACTATCGATATTACCATCGAATTTATTATCGATAGTGCTATCGATAATATTTTTTTACCATCCATAGTTTTTATTTATTTATTTATTTATTTATTTATTTATTTATTTACAATACTGCTACTCTCATTCGAGAGCGTGGCAGTTGGGCAGTACAATGATTTTCAGTACAATCAATAAAAAAAAATAGCGAGAAAGATGGGAACAAAAATCAAAGCAAAACAAGTCAGATAAACAAACACTAACATTTGTAGCGTAATTACAGCATATGTGGGTTACAGAGAAAACCAAAAACAAGAAACACGATATGTAGAGTATACAGTATGGCAAACAAAATGCTGGTTAAAGAACGGCATATTCAGTGGAATTTATACACAAAACGCATAATACATGCTAGGTTCAAGGGAAATGATAAAGAAAGACGGAAAAAGGAGGAAAATGAGGCTTCGCATGAAGTGGCCAAAGAGAATGACAATAGTACAGGTGTCGCTAGGGGCTGGTAATAAAACTAGGGTAACTAAGATTAAACGTCTAGCATTGAGCCCAGCGAATGAACAAGCTGTCGTAAATGGAAAGTTTTTTTAGATGGTATGAGGAAATCTATGTAGGTGACGTTGGTTACATAGGTGCTCTTACGCGAACACATTTTTTTCTATTTGCGCCATAAATCCGATAGTGATTCGATGTTGGTGATAGTAGCGTCAAGTTGATTCCATTCTGATATTGCGAGCGGAAAAAAAGAATACTTAAACGTGTCATTTTTACATGCATAATCTGTCAATGTGTGCGCATGCTTATTACGTGTAGGTCGAGCCTGGGAAAGCGAAATGTACTTAGAAATATCTATTCTATAATCATTTTTCAGTAACTGAAATAAAAATTTTAGGCGAGCGTGTTTCGCTCTTATGGATAGCTTTCGTAAACCGGATTGCATTAAAAGATGTGTTGGCGAGTATGTGCGTTTATATTTGTTATGAATGAACCTCACAGCTTTTCTTTGTATTGATTCAGTTTGATAGTGGCTCAGCTATCGATAATATCGATAGTACCGTCGATAGTTCTGCATCACTAAATTATGTAGGCATGTTCCAATCACATCTACCTGTGCTATTTCCGACAACTTACTGGTCGCGGGCTCATTTCTTCCAGCTGATAAAAAATATGAAAAGGAACACGTGACTAAATTGCAGCACGCATCAGGAAGCAACCTCAAACAGGCTGACTGAGAAGCAACCAGTTACCAGGGGAGAAAATATCAGCCAAGGAATCGGAAGGAATCTCTGTAAAAGCCCGACAGATGTTCTTCGCTCTCGTCTCGTACCGTTGTGAAGATGAGGAAAGCTGCCTCTCGCGGCATACAAAAGGCAAAGCGGTTACATTCAGTCCCCTTATTGAGGGCGCTGCTTATGCGGGGGCGAACGACACACGGCGTATATTTCCCATTGCACCAGCTTTTTTTTTCTTGCGGTAGAACATACGATGCGTGGGGAGATGTTATCAGTTTGGACTTTATACGGAACCCTGTCATGTTCAGTATAAAGTCCAAATTGATAACATCTCCCCGCGCATCGTATGTTCTACCCGCCGGTAAGAGCGCGCGAGCGGGGGTGACGAACGCGGTTGAAGCAGAAATCAAACGAGCCTGCCCGTCACCGTCGCTCGGAGGGCGCGCTTACGATAACATCCCCCGCGTGTTAGGCCTACCATCGAATCCTGCTCAAGCAGAGAGGAAACTTGTCAGCGCACTTAATTAGGCTAGTTGGTTCTGCATGTGGACGATGTGGTGCGCTTTGATGACGCGGACAGGGAACACACGGGACACACACTGCGCAACTTTCGACTTATTTATGCGCTTTTCGGGTACAAATTTACTAGGTTATCTTAGACCTCACTAAACCATGCATACAGATGACTCATTGACGTTTCGGTAATTAGGTGAGTACACCCATACCTAATAAATTTGTTGCAATTAGCTAATTAAATCGCATCAAGGAAAAAATCACACCATCTCCCACTAAAGGGGATCATGAGGCGATGTGAAGCAGCGTTTCGGCATGTAGAGCCCGCGTTTCAGAGGAGGAGTGGAGAGGGAGGGAAGAAAGGCAAAGGGGAAAGGGGAGGGAGAGAGGAAAAGGGGAGAAGGCAAAGGAAGGGGAAATGGGAAGTGGAGAGGGGGAGGATAGAGGGGAGGGGAGAGGAGGTGTGTGGAGAGGGCTTGCGCATGCGCAGTAAGGTTGGTCACGCCGCACACCACCACCACCACCACCGGATTGAACTCCGCTATAAGATGCTTCACATCTAAAATTACCGGTGGGCACACCAATGTATTGGGTACGAATGTCCTAGTTTATCATTCTGTAACGCAGTTGCTCTCTCTTTTTAAATGGTTGTTCGAAATATCAAGGGAACGCTGTATACGCAATTGGTCTGGCTTTCACTGTTCTAGATTACGTATATACCGTTACTGGACGATGTGTTTTCTTATTAGAAATTGCACGAGCATCGAAAGGACAAGCCCAAACAGGGCCAAGCCGCTTGTGGCACTGCGATCGGTGGCCTACAATGTGTCGTTTAGGAGTTGCGCGCGACTCCACGAAAGTGGTGCAGAGGTAGAATGCCCGCTTCCCACTAAAAAGGCCCGGGTTCGAATCGCAGCTGTAGATGGTGAAGGAGACCTTGTTCTTGGCCTAGTTGGTGAGAAACTGGATGCATAGTTTTCCGCTGAAAACACGCACACAAATAAAGACGCGGGCGACGACACGGGCGGCACTTCCAACTAAATTTATTTGTGTCAGTACACAAAGAATATATACTGAAAAATACAACGCATGCGTCCAAAACCAATGGTCTCATATATTCACAAGGTTACTCAGAACTTCAAGATGGTGGCAGGCAGGTATGGTGTGCCACTCGCCTTCTGTGCCCCGGTTAAGCTGGGTCAGCTGTGCCCCCGCACCTCTGGTGATGGGACAAGACCACAAGGCTGTGGCAAGAAAGGCGGTACTGTGTATACCGGATGCGAGGCAGGAGTGGTGTACGAATTCCCCTGACATGTGGCAAATCTTATGGTGGACAGACTGGGCGCTGTGTTGATATACGAACCAGGGATCAAGAGCTAGAGTTAAATAAAGAAAACGAATTCGCGCATTTGCCTGCGCACTGCAAAGCTTGCAATTGTGTATCGCGATTTGATAATGGGAAGATTCTTGTTATGAGCAATAAAAAAACGGCTCGTGAATAATTGGAAGCGTTTTACATTCAGAAGTGGGTTGAATTGTGCATTAGCGAACCGTCGCTACAACTCTACTACGCACACAATGAAGACGAGGACGACGACACGGGCGGCACTTCCAACTAAATTTATTTGTGTACTGTACTCCGAGGACGACACGGGCGGCACTTCCAACTAAATTTATTTGTGTACTGTACTCCTCGGAGTACAGTACACAAATAAATTTAGTTGGAAGTGCCGCCCGTGTCGTCGTCCTCGTCTTCATTGTGTGCGTATTTTCAGCGACAAACTATATTTCTGTAGATGGTGGGTTTCTTTTTTATTTTAGCGTCACTTGTTATAGCTGTATTGGTATTTCTTTGTTTTTTAAAACTAGCTTCATTTGCTACGTATTTCCAGGAAAAGTAACGTGAAATGTGAAGTGAAATACAAGAACTTTGACAGTGAGCGTAATTATTTGTAGCGCCACCGCACGGCATTCAACAAAAACGTAAAGTATGGCCTCGAAGAATTTTTCGAATAGGAGAGCTGCTTCCGGTTGCCGGCTCGCTGCAAAAGAAAATTTGAAGTAAACGTCCCATTTGCTTTCAGTTTTTCTTTTGCAGTGACCTAGCACCTGGAAGCAGCGTATCGAGCACACGCAGGCCGAGTCTGGGCCTGTTGAGTGGGAAGCGTGCATTTGATCTCTGCACCACTTTGGTGGAGCCGCGCGCAACTCAATTAAACGACGACACATTGCAGGCTACCGATCGCAGCGCCACTAGCGGCTTGACCCTGTTTGGGCTTCATTTTCTGTGCAATGGTGCTGCGGCCATTCCGAGCACTCCCCTGTTCTGGTACACTCTGGCTATAGAAAAAGTATGTGTCGGCACACCGTATATTTGTTATCTTAACTACGATTTCGTTTCGTTGTTTCCCTGCCCTGCTAGCGTGCGTACACATGCGTAAATCAGTTTTTTGAGTTTCAGTATGTGTCCGCGACATCGATATGTGTACCCATAGGCGAGCGCAGGGTTCCCCAGGGAGGGCGGGCGAGGGTTTATCGTTGCGCCCCCCTTACTAAAGTCACTGTACTAGGCAGATTTTGCGCCCCCCCCCCTCTTAGGTGACTAGGGGCGTCAATGTATGGGGCAGATTTTGCGCCCCCCCCCCCCTCCTACGTGACTAGGGGGTTCAGCCGCCCCCCCTGTCCCCCCCCCCCCCTGCGCACGCCTGTGTGTGTGCCAGTAGTACGTGTGACGTCAAATAAGCTCATCGCTGGCTGTCTTGCAGGTGACAGAGCTGAGTCCGGCACTGTCTGCTCTCGGAGTGCGCGACGTGTTTGGTGAGCACGCCCTGCTCTGGGGCTCAAGTATGGGCGACAAGCGAGTGACTCTGATGCGCCACGCGGCAGCATTCGAGACTTCGCAGAACGGTGGTCGTCGACGCTCGCGTACCAAGCAACGTCAGAGTCATTTGGCCCGGCTGACGCGCAGCATCGGCGTTCTCCTCAGGATGCCGCGCTTCCGCACCGACGTCATCAGTGTGGACCGCCCGTTCGCCTTTTTTGTCACGTGTTCCCGCCCGGATGCTGTCATGTTGCTCGGTTCCGTGCGCGAGATACGCTGGTGACGATTGCTTCCCAATGTAATAGATTGGCGTGCGCCTTCGCATCTTCGGGACCCTTGTTAGCCGCTCTATGCGATCCGCTTACGTTTGCCGGAAACATTTTGATATTTTGCCGCATTGTACATCAACTGTGTTCATTGTTAGCGCTTTCTAAAACCTCGAAGTAAATGCCGTTGAATTATCGGAGTTTTGCTTCTGAGTGGCCTCACGAACCTTCTAGAAACCCCCACTGACGTCATGTGCTTCCTGAAGCACGTATTCTCGTGTGTAGGTGGAAAGATGGAAAGCTTATTTAACAAAAGACATGTAGGTGATTACAAAAGAGCAAAAAAAAAAACATGGTTGATCCCTCCGTCATGGGGATCGGTATAACACGAAAATCAAATCTTTGTTTGTCGCAAAATATATAAACGCATTGGGGTTAGTATATACAGAGGGAGGTTCCATAGCACAACGCTCAAAGGGGACCTCCTGTCAGAAAATGGCATGTTGATAAGTACATCAAAATGGTAACTAAAAAGCGTTAAGTAATTATTGATAGTGTAAAGAGGTTTATTGGGCGAGCCGAACAAACGGGTGGTAGCTCGAAAAAGTACGCAGGTCGAACAAGATGGTAGTGTTCCAACGCCGATCTCGTGCCTTGCTCCAGCGATGATGATAGTTCAGCCCGTGTTATCAATGTCTTCCTTTCTTCATTATAATTTCCCCCGTCGAGAAAGATGAAGCCATCTTGGCGATCTAACAGGTGGGAACAAGCGGGTCGAAGTACGGCTTGAGGCGTTTTACGTGAACGATATCACGTCCACGCCGACGACGGCCGCTGGGCGGCGTAAGAGGTTCAATGGCGTATTTGACGGGTGAAGTACGCTCGACAACGCGGTAGGAACCATTATAATTTGAGAGTAGCTTGGTATACAAACCAGTCGCCCACGGCGGTACATGCAGCCATACAAATGCTCCAGGAGCAAACGTTGCGGCAGAAGGATGATCGTCATCGCGGGCCTCTTTCTGGCGCTGTTGGTCGGCCGTAGTAAACTGTTTGGCTAGTTTGCGGCACTCTTCAGCGTAACGGGCGGCGTCCGACACGGGCGCGCTCTCGGAGGCGTCTGGTGCGTATGGCAGCAAAGTGTCGATAGTGTGACGGCTGGCGACCGTACAGAAGGAAGAATGGGGAAACCCCGGTAGTGACTTCCGTAGCGGTGTTATACGCGTATGTCGCAAATGGAAGAACGAGGTCCCAGTTTGTTTGATCAGACGCAACATGCGTCACAAGCATGTCGCCCAGAGTCCGATTAAACCGCTCAGTCAAACCGTTTGTCTGAGGGTGGTAGGCTGTACTCGTCCGGTGTACAATGTGGCACTGGTGGAGAAGTGCTTGGATTACATCGGAAAGAAATACACGCTCACGGTCACTAAGAAGTTCGCGAGGAGGACCGTGACGAAGCACAAATCGATTGAGGATGACAGATGTGACGTCCTGTGCTGTCTCTGTGGGAAGAGCAGCGGTTTCGGCGTACCGTGCAAGGTGGTCCGCAGGAATGATAGCCCATCGGTTGCCTGCCGTTGTCTATGGTAATGGTCCATAAAGGTCAATTCCAACGCGGTCGAATGGACGGTCTCGGCACGGAAGTGGCTGCAATGAACCTCCTGCAGGATGTGGTGGTTTTTCCGCCGCTGACATTCGTGGCAGCCGCGAATGAACTGGCGGACGAAGCTGAACATTCCGCGCCAGTAATACCTTTTCCGTAGACGTTCGTAGGTCTTGAAGACACCAGCGTGGGCCCATTGAGGGTCGGAATGAAATGACGCAAAGATTGTAGAGCGCAGCGTTCGGGGTATAACTAGGTGCCACTTACTACCATCGGGGGAGTAGTTGCGCTGGTACAAGAGGCCATCCCGAATGCTGAAGTGTGTAGCCTGGCGTCGCAGTCTTCGAGTGCTCTGAAGAGGGGGTGCCCCAGAAAAAACGTCAAGAAGCGAAGCCTACCATGGATCTTTGTGTTGGGCAGAAGAGGCGGTGTCGACGTCGAGAGCTGACAACGTGGGTCTATAATGGAAATGGGGGAAGTGTCTGAGGATAATGGGGACCGCGACAGTGCATTAGCGTCGGCATGCTTGCGGCCGGAACAGTATATAACGCGGATGTCATATTCTTGAAGCCGAAGAGCCAACGGGCAAGACGACCTGAAGGATCCTTTAGCGAAGACAACCAGCTAAATGCGTGGTGGTCCGTTACTACATCAAACGCACGACCATAAAGGTATGGGCGGAACTTGACAAGCGCCCAAACTATCGCCAAGCATTCTTTCTCGGTAACGCTATAGTTCGACTCAGCCTTGGTGAGTGCTCTGCTGGCGTATGCGACGACATACTCGGCGAACCCATGCTTTCATTGTGCGAGAACCGCACCGAGGCCGACACCGCTGGCGTCAATGTGAACCTCAGTTGCCGCCGTAGGATCGTAGTGGCCCAATATAGGTGGTGATGTGAGGAGACGACGGAGGGTGGAGAATGCATGGTCACACTCGGACGACCATGACGAAATATCGGTGGTGCTGCTTAAAAGTTGGGTCAGAGGCGAAGTTGCGCACAAACAGGCGAAAGTAGGAGCATAACCCTACGAAGCTGCGTAACTGCTTCACAGTCGTCGGTTTGGGGAAGTCGGCGACAGCACGTAATTTGGCCGGGTCTAGAAGTGTACGGTCCTTCGATACGACATGACCAGAATTGTAAGTTCCCGTGCAGCTAAGCGGAACCTCTTGAGATTCAGCTGGAGCTGCGCATTCTTTAGAAAGGTCAGGACGTGTTTCAAGCGTTCCAGATGTGTTGTGAAATCGGGCGCAAAGACAACAATATCGTCGATGTAGCAGAGACAGATATGCCACTTCAAACCCCGTAGAACAGAGTCCATCATGCACTCGAAGGTGGCAGGCGCATTGCAGAGGCCGAAGGGCATGACATTAAATTCATATAGACCGTCGGGTGTCACAAAGGCTGTCTTTGGACGGTCAGCATCTGCTAGGGGCACCTGCCAATACCCCGAACGCAAACCTAACGATGAAAAAAACTCGGCGCCTTGTAAACTATCAAGGGTACACGTCTTTTCGAGTGATCTTGTTTAGGCGCCGGTAATCCACGCAGAAGTGAATCGAACCATCTTTTTTTTACTAGAACTACAGGTGATGCCCATGGACTTTGTGATGGTCGAATAACGTTGCGTTGAAGCATATCGTCAACCTGTTCGGTAATAACCTGCCTGACCTTCCGCCGCGGAAACACGGTATGTTCTTTGTCGTACAGGCGTGTGGGAGCCGGTGTCGATGTAATGAAGAATGGTAGAAGTTCGGCCAAGGGTAGGTTGAGCAACATCGAAAGATTCGCGGAACTGGTGCAGTAGTTCTGAAAGAAAGAGAAGAGTTATGTGTATCCCTTTCTTCGTCCGGTCGGTCTGCGCGCGGTTTTTTGCCCATTCAAGATCAGATCGTTCAGATGGCGACAGTCCGTCCGCGATTGACGAACTGAATAGTTCGAAAGCTGGTACATCAGGGGTGTTAAGGGCACTTATGGCGTCGAGGTCGCTTCGAGATCAATCATGCTGCAGAGTAATAATTTCTCCCTTATCAATGGGCTGCACGCAGCGCCTCCTCTATTTTTCTGTGCCTGGGCGAAGGAGCGGAGCGCAAAGGGAGCCGACCGTCGGCGTTAGTGCGGCTTGTAGCCGCCGGGCGCCGCCACCGAAGTAGACCCGCCGACGCGTCGTCGCTCGTGGAAACGAGTGCCGTGGCTGCATTCGAAGCTGCTATATGGTTCAGTTTTCGGCTGTATTCGCGTTGTTTAAAGTATAATGAAAGCTTGTAAAGTTAAATCATGAAACCCTTGTCGTTCTGGGCAACCAGCCCATTTCGAAGGCATGTGTCTTTCGCGGCTGTTTGATCGAGACGCTCGCGCGTCGTCTGCTAGCCCGATTCCAGAGAGCGCATGCCAGTGATGCGCGGAAAATTGTTTTGTCACCGTTACGTTCGCTTGACTGAGAGTCGGTTTTTGACTGTCTGAAAGTCGATTTTCGAAAGCAGCATTTGCTAAGAGCTAATGCTGAAAGCTTGGGCGCTTAAAGTTCCCCGATGCGTGCTAACGTTTACTGGTGTAGCGCACTATACGCAAGCCTGTAGTTCATGCGCTAAATAGCATGAAATGTCACTAGACTGCTTCCATGGATATACGTGATCGCCCGTTCCCTTCGTAAAGCTTTTGAGAATTGCATTTGTTGCCACCGGGAGAAAGCAACAGCTGGTGCCAGAAGAAGAGGAACTATGCCAAGTGTTTCCACCATTTCAGAGCTTCAACCAGTTAAATCATGGTGGTACGAAAAACAAACAAAAACAGCTACATAGGCCGCGCGCTTCCTGCAACACTGACCGATGTGTGTGAACAGACGCTGTCGTTCAAGTATAAAGTCGCAGTGCCGACTCTCAACTTGAGCGAATGTCAAAGGCGTGAAAAAGGGCGCGGCCTGTTGTCAGTTGCTTGAGCAAGTCGTTTGTATTTGTGGACGGATTGTTGTAGCCTCGGTATATGGCTCCTCAGCAGGAGCGTAGCCAGGGGGGGGGGTTGGGGGGGTTCAAACCCCCCCCCGAAATTTTTCAGTTTTGCTTGCGTATATATACATGCGAACATACAAACGCACGCACGAACATACATAAAAGGTATGGTTGAACCCCCCCCCCCCCCCCCGAAAAAAATTTCTGGCTACGCCCCTGCTCCTGAGGTATCTTTCTTTTCTCTTCCATTTGCCCTTTTCGGTCGTGAGCAAAGTATAGAGGCCGAATGGCTGTCGACCTGGACACTTTTGTCGCGTGGGGCAGCCTGCTCAGCCTTGTGCACTCATCTGTTGTGATACTGTACATAATGATTGTCGGTTGTTTCTCCGGTAGCGCATGTAGCGTCCATGGGCTCCGATTCTTCGGCTTCTGGACCTAATGTCAGCGCTGCATACACATGGCGGCGATCGCGAGGCAGCGTTGCTACTGGTACTACATGCATTCGTTGACTGTTCGGACGCAACACGGTCACGTTTAGGGATACTTGACACGCTTGGTTCAGTTGTTACCTTGCGCTGCAAACGTCAAGAGTAGTCTGCAAAGAGTGACGCTACTGCATACTTCTTAAGCCGCCGCTTCTTATATTCTATGAAATCTTCGCGTCGTAAACGACAACTGCATATTCTAGTGTAGCTTGATTATGTATTAGGCGACCAATTATCCCGCCTAATTACTGTAAGCCACCTCTACCGAACTCCAGCGGCAGCTGGAATCTCATGGAACGACAGCCGAACAATCTACAAAGGCGAAAGCCTTAGATGCCTCATCAAAAGCGAAAATTGACCGTCGGCGGCGTCAGCACGAGTGATTCAAAAAGTAATTACGTAATGACGTCGTCATACGACGTCATAGATAATAAAATTGTGTGATATCATCGTGACGTCACATCACGTGACGTCGTCATATTACATCTTCGCTTGGTCAAAATGGACTGATCACGGAGGCAGTGCATGCCTCCGCTGATGTGCAGAAGGCTTGCACTGCCTCCGATCCTTGAGGCTGTAAGAAAACCACGTTAGGCGCAGAAATATCTTGGAGGGAGGCAGGGAATGTTCAATACATTGACTGGAAGAAAAACGTGGCTGATCCCTCTGCCGTAGGAATCGGTATAACACGAAAGTAAAACGTGTCTCCACAGACGTTGTTGAGCGTTTGTTGTGCATTGTTTCGCCCCGAAGGCGAAGGACTGAATGATATAGCAACAAGTTCTAATGTCACGCGCAGAACGGCAAACAGCTCGAAACTTGCAACGCGCTGCTCAAGCAGAAAGGACGCACGAAGCGAACATACACAGGATGAGCGCGAACTAGCAACTGTGACGGCTCGACAGCTAAAGCGCGCTGGTCAAATACAAAGGAGGACGTACGAAACGAACGCACAAGTATACACAGCATGAGCGCGAACTGTCACAGTTGTAACTTATTTATTTGTGAGCAGCGTGCTCCTTTCGCAAAAGCGGCCGCTTCGCGAGCGAAGTGACCTTCGTGCTCTCTGTAACTTCAACGCAAACTTGCGGTGAGAGTGCAAGACGTACAAGAAATGCGTGCGCGCACCAACGACCACGCCCTGCAGAGGCGCACACTCATCTCAACGCGTGGGGCGACGACCATTGGCCAGCGATAACCTTGATGATCAGATCAGTTTGATCGACAGGGCACGCAGGGCGGCAACTGCCTGTGGCGTCCTGGACTGAGGGCAGCCAGCACTGCTAGATGGTACTTGCGGACCGAGCATCACAGACCCCTTTCTGTTAATAAATGTTTTTCCTCCTCCTAAAGCGCGCCTTTCGAACCCTTCGCGCCATCTCGCTAGTGATAACGAAAACACGCTTCTGTACCCAGAGCTCTGAGTACCGCCACCGGCAAAAGGTGTATATAAATAGCAGCGCAATTAGTACGACGAAGAACGTGCCGTCTGTGGCGGAGTCGTTTCGCGCTGCGCGCTGGTGATCGAGGAACTTTTTCTTGTAGTTTTTTCTTTGCCATATGTTAGTCTTTATATTTGACGACGTCATATCCGTGACGGAAATGCATTAGTGGAGCCGTGGTGGACCCCGGCATAAAACACTTTCGAGTTAAAAGAAGAAGATGGCTTTCGCCTTTGAGTACTCTTAGATGAATGCATAAGGAACCCTGTGAGATTTTATTTCTTTATCAAGAAAGGTAAATAAAAAAAATACAATCGTGATTTCCTTCAGTTCCATTTGCAGAGTGGAACACAACAGTATGACATACTAAGGCATTGGTGCGGCTGCAATAGCCTGAAATAGAAAATAAAACGCGAATACTATCAAACTCGAGTGCAAGTATCGAACCGGCAGCACGGCACGGACTGACAGACTGCCTGCGGAATACGTACAGCGGGGATGGAAAGACACGCGAACATGCGGCATCTGCATTCTTTGCTGTTTCGCATTTATTTTCAAGTGGTTATAGCCTGGATGATTGATGAAAAGACGACGTCATCCACGACACAATAAAAGACCATCTAGCATCTTTTTATTGCCACCACGGTTAGAGCGTGATGAAAACAGCGCGCTGCTATGTTCGCGTTTCTTTCCATCCCCCTGTACATGTGAAAGCTTGCAAGAAGCATAAATGCAATTTAACGAATAAATGCAATTTAACTCGGATGCAAAAACGAATTCGTGAGCTTCGCGATACGCGCGGCAGTTCAGCGCCAGCTTCCCGTAGTCTACTTGCACAGTCTACTTGCATTACAAAGGACTGAGCCATAATTCTTCGTCATCAGCCGTCACGTCAACAAAGTGCACATAATGCCTTACAGACGTGTAGCTGGTACCTCGCTTCTCCGCAGAATGACGAATAATGGATTAGTAGGTGCTTCCCAAGTTCACAAAAATTGTGATTTATGGCGTAGTGGGTACCTTTCTAGTGTACTTGTATTGTAACCCCAAGAGAGCTTAACGGGCTTTAGAAACGCCGCTCTTCCAGCTTTCGCTGTGACTGTGCTGCGGTTTCAGCGCAGGCCTGGCGTTTTTTTTTTTTACAAGTGTAACAGCGTACGTATCTGACGAGGTTGCTTCCGCAGGCCACTCAGCATGTACTGTATAAATTATGGACTTGCATGAGCAAGATGTTCTTGATGTTCCAGTAAAATCAGCGAAAATGTCCAGGCTAGAAAATACGCGAAACACGCTCTCCGACGGGCTGAGTTTCGGGAGTTCCACGTTTGCTCTGTGTAGCGTCTGCTGGCGTGGCGGCCCACGCATGTTGTTTCGTCGCGTGTGCGATAGATGGCGCGACGCGCGATGCAAATATGGCGATGCGCATGGAATTCGCTGTGTTCTGGTCTATAGGCTCCCCAAGCATCGCTTAGTGGCGCTGCTACTCTTGACAGGCAGCGCCATTTCTGGCATAAAAAGAGAAACTGGGGGCAAACAACGCGCATATTCCCTTCTCTCTAAAGCCTGTTTCACATGCGAGCGATTTTGCTCCAAGAGCGGAGCGGCTGCCGTCGCGGGAGCCCAAAAACAGGTTTTAAGAGCGACCAGTGGACGCTCGTAACGCCAGCGATCGAGATCGCCGGAGTCGGAAAAATTCACTCGCGGCAGAGCGTGTGCCCAAGGTCACCCAATGGGAGAGCAGTGACGTGGGGAGCACGTGATTGCAGGGGCGGAGTCGAGGAGCGGGCGCGTGCTCCAGGAGGAACGCGGTTTCCTAGCAGACGACATTCGCTGTAACGAGCTGGCAGTGTAGAAACGCCGTTCTTTTCCTTTTGTTGTTCTTTACTGCGCTTCCATCAAAGCAGACAAATCGCTTGCACGTGTCATTTTGTTCTTTTGTATCTTTATCGAATCGTGGCACCAACACAGGTCCGTGCAGGGGCACCCTACGGCACTGCGCACTTGTTGGTCGCAGGACATGTTTCAGTTTGTTTGTTTTTTACTACTCTGGCCCAGCACGTTCGAATAGTTTACTGTTTTCTTTTTTTTTCAATGGTCACGTACCCCGAAGACGACAAATGCGAGCCCCCCAGACGACGACATTGTGGGTTTGCAATGGTTGCCGGCCCAGACGGCGCACCAACGCCTTGCGGCATTCGAGAGCAAAAGCCACCGAAAGCACTGCGAAAGCTTAAAACCACAAAAACCAATTCTTTCTTTTGCTTTTCCATGGCCAAGTGTATGGGCGTGCAAGAAGACTTGCGTGGTAAAAAAAGAAAGCTGGAACAGAAATAAACGTGACTACTGAAGTTTGATTGCACTCTAATACACTGCACATTTTCGTCATTCAAGGTTTATGCGCGTGAAAATCGAGCACCGAAGTAGAAGGCTGGTGAAACTCGCAACCCAAGTGCACCAAAACAAGCGAACTCGGAGAAAGGAAACCCGCGGGTAACGGGCGCTTCCCACAACCATCACTGCGCATCGCAGAGGCGCGCGCCGCGCAAAAGCGGTGCATGTGAAACGAAGCCGCGTCCGAGCGTCCTGTCGCCGCGGGCCCCGCTGCTCAGTCGCTCGCATGTGAAACAGGCTTAACGCGCTGCCGCTCGCTTCCATGCACGTGCAGAGCTCTCGCGGTGAACTTGCTGGTCTCACAATGTACTGCCTGCAGTGCGGCTTCAAAAAGATCTTCAAGCTGGACAGGCACTCCGAAAAGTGAACTTGATAAAAGGAGAAAGGCTAGTCAATCACGTTTGCGGTGAAGAGCAGACGATCGACGACAACGACGCCCGACTCAAAGCCAAATGCATTTTCCAAGTCGCGATTACACCGTGTAGGACGTATACCTCGAGGTTGTATCAGTCAGCTAAAGCAGGAACAGAAAGAACGTTTATTGATAGCAGCTGTTAGGTTTTATAGTGGCTGGCACGTGCAAGCCAGTGTAAGCGTTGACGTCAGCAGTTGGTGGGAGAAGGCGCTAGTACGCACAGCGCATGCGTATCTTGCACGATACATCTTCCCCTGTTTATGAGTTCTTTTAATAATGTCACTCATTCACTTGATTGAAGTTGCGATCGTAGTGAAGCCTGTTTGGTGGCCTCCTGTTTCTGGTCGAGCGCCTCAACCTCGGTGTACACTGTCCATCGGCGGAGGATGTAGAGGTTGCAGGCACCTGCTGTCTAGGACTGGGCTCCTGCTCGTTGACGGGCTCGCACTCGCTATCAGACTCGTCGCTTTCAAGTGTGCTGCCCTCTAAAGGTTCCAGCGTCGCACTTAGATGCTGGCGGTTTCGGCGAAGCAGCTTGTTGTCTTCTGTAAGCACCCTGTATGCCCGTGGCGCTGCTGGTCCCACTACTTTCGCTTTGCGAGTCCAGTGTTTGTCATGAACCCTCACGACTTGTCCTTTCTGGAGGCCCGGCAGAGATTTGCCACCGGTATCCCGTGTCTTGCGTTTGTAGACGGTTGTTTTCCGCTGCCGGCGGAAGTCCGGAAGTCGTGTACGCAGTCTTCTGCCTTGCAGGAGCTCACCCGGCGCCCGACCGTCTTCCAGCGGCGTCGCACGGTAGGATAGCAGTCCCAGCCAGAAGTCCTGCTGTGTCTCTTGAGTTTTTTTCAGAATTTTTTTCACGACTTGAACACCCTTCTCAGCAAGTCCATTCGACTGTGGAAATCGAGGGCTCGATGTAATGTGCTGGAACTCGTACCTGGATGCAAAAACAGCAAATTCGTGAGAGGCAAACTGGGGACCATTGTCGCTACAGACTTCCAATGGAATACCGTAACGGGCAAAGATGCCACTTAGTTTCTCAACAACAGTACGAGATGTGGTGTCGTTTAGCTTTTCAACTTCGGGGAAGTTGGAGAAGGCGTCATACACGCACAAGTAAGAACTCCCGGCATGCTGGAAAATATCGACGCCGACCCTGTACCAAGCATAATGCGGCGTTTCTCGCATCAGAAATGGCTCCCGTTGTTGTTGGTACGCATATTTCCTGCAGACAGCACAACCTTTGAGCATCCTTTCGATGTCGGCGTTGAGTCCGGGCCAGAAGACTAGCTGACGAGCTCTTGTTTTAGTCTTATTTAAACCCAAGTGGCCCTCGTGTATCCGTTGAAGCATTTCCGCCCTCATAGATTTCGGTATGACTACTTTAGTCCCTTTTAACACAATGCCTTCTACCACTGATAATTCCGCCGCGAATGGCTTCATGCTGCTGACCAAGCTACAGTCTTCTCTTATGAACCGTATGACTGACTGCAGATCAGGATCTTTCTCAGTGGCTTCAACAAGCCGACTCAGTGTTTTGCTGCTCACCATGTCCGTGACCACACCCACTGCATGAACCTCTACGTCGTCTTGGGAGGGTCCGATGTCCCTTGGTTTTTTGGGAGCCCTTGATAACATGTCGGCCAGCAGCAACTCTTTTCCTGGAACAAAGTGAAGGGAATAATCATACTTCAACAAGCGCAGGAAAAAACGTTGAAGCCTTGGTGGCATATCGCCGATTCCTTTCGACGCAATCGCTAAAAGTGGGCGGTGATCTGTCTCGACAAAAATGTTTCGGCCGTAGACAAAATAGTGAAATTTTTCACATCCAAATGTTATTCCCATTGTTTCTTTTTCGATTTGCGAGTATCTTCTGACACCCCACTTCTGACACCATGTATCAGTCAGCTAAAGCAGGAACAGAAAGAACGTTTATTGATAGCAGCTGTTAGGTTTTATAGTGGCTGGCACGTGCAAGCCAGTGTAAGCGTTGACGTCAGCAGTTGGTGGGAGAAGGCGCTAGTACGCACAGCGCATGCGTATCTTGCACGATACAGAGGTAAGTCTCATTATGTCATGTTAAAGATGCGTAATGCACTCCGAAATGAAGCGGTGCACGCTATCGATGTTCTGCGTTGTGGACTATGCATCATATGATTGTTGTTTTGATATGGCATGCTTGCAGTAGCAGCCGTGTACTTTCGTTACAAACGTTTGCGGCGTGCGAAAAAACAGATTATACGGCCATGGCACTGTTTCCCGAGATAGAGTGAAGTCCTCCGTGGCGCTGAAGCATCACCCGCCGATTAAGATGCGAGGCAGCTAGCTGAGCTTTAACCACTGCGAAGCAAGATGAACTCCTCGCCTCGTTTTTTCTGCACTCGCGCCATTCTGGCACTCTCTTTTTACTAGGATATCGACTTTACAGGCGTATAAGACCTGCTGCACGGACACGGCTAGAAAATCGCGCAAAGTCAGAAGGTGGTACTTATATATATATATATATATATATATATATATATATATATATATATAGTCAGTGCTGGGCAGTATCTAAGATACATGTATATTCGATACTATCTTAGATACTCTTTGGGTATCTTGTATCTGTATCGTGATACGTCTTGAAAAATGAGTATCTGTATCTGTATTTCCGATACATTCAATAATGTATCGTGTATCTTAAGATACAAGATACTGCTATAGAAACACCACCGTGCGAAAGAATAAACGTCGGCCGGAATTCAGGTTCTCAAGCTGATATTGCTGCCACTAAGCCACCTGAATAAAACTGTCGACAGTATCATCCTTGTATATTTCCGCCAGAGCGCTCCAGCGAGCACAGGCGATGATTTTATGCGTCCTTATTGGTGGAGCAGAGTCATGTGATGGCGCTCGAGCCATCGCGACAAAAACAAGCCTGCGAACGTCTCCGCGCAGCCTACCTTTCTTTTCTTGATGTTTTCTTTCTTTTTAGTTGTGTTGATGTCATGACACTTGTTAATAGACCCTGCACTCTGCTGCGTACTCCAATGCGTGCAGTGTCTTTTGCACAAATTCTGATGCCTCTATTGGCCGCAAGACCTAGCGGCGAGCGGACGAAACCCCGCGGTGTGGACGGCTCCTTGCGTCGTCTGCTCACCACACCGTGTTCTCATGTGTGCGTACGCCATGCTCGTCCTCAGGTGACAGCTTATTCCGTTGTGCTAGCACAGCAACAAATGTTTATACTTACGCCTACACGATATACACAAGCATTTCCCCTTCCGAGACTTGTATGTGAGTGCATACAGGTGTCGGTATGGCGCTAGGTCGAACCATCGTACCGTCCTTTCGACAAAATAATTTCGATGAGGTTGCCACATTGTCGTTCAAGCACATCACATAGTGCATTTGCCGTCGTCCTAAACGAAAGAAGTACAAAATGTCGAGGTGTGAATGTAGAGTTTCAGCGACACCGCCTCTTAAAGTGTTGGCGATTTTGAAATCATTATGATACCGCAAAGCATGAACTAGCATCTGCAAAGGCCGGTTCCCGGTAAAAGAGACCTAAAACCAGGCATTTCTATAGTGGTACACGCGTATTCATGCAAACAGAAAAGCAGAGTGCGCAAAGTTCTACTTTATCTAATTACGCAGAAATACGGGCTCTCTGTTTTGTAGCCGCCAAAGCAAGAAGTAAATACCTAATGGGCTCAGTCCACGTCCACATAGAGCAAGAAAAAACATCGACCACAGTGCAAAACATTACAGTGACCAAAGGCTAGTACCCCATTGATTGGCAGATTGCGCCTCTCTGACACGTGATAGGGACGTTAGGCCGGCTTCGTGCATTAATGCGGCAATGGAGGGCGCATATAGCACCATTAGGCTGTACTCAACGCACTTTATTCGCCGACAATCGACTCAAACCGCCTACGGCGAAGCGCCGCTGCGTGCATTTGTATACGCGCCGCCGACCGCCTATCCACACTAACACGGCGACGGCGCTGCCACTTATAGCCCGATCTCGTGGCGAATACTGTCACTATCGAAGTTTGTCTTGCGTGATGCTTCGTTGCAATGTCTCAAGAATGCAAGAATGGGGCTGCTTTGCGTGTCGCGCCTTTCACACATCAGCAATTTGAAAGATCTTGTGGATGCAAGCTTGACTTACATAGTACGATAAGATTGACTCACATGCAAAGGAGATTCTAACAACTGTCCCATTATTAGTCCTGACGTTAGATGCAATAGAACAAGCATTTACGTAACAGGAAACATTTTGACCTACTGTATCTTTGTCCTTCCTGCTAAATTATTCGAGAAGTTCTTTCAATGACAATTTGAGTGTTATCACAAGTGCTTTCTTTGCTGTCTTCCTTTTGCATCCCATACATTACCTAGTCCTCTGCATAGTTTTTCGCCCGTCTGTTTATTGTAATATGTCTTTTGTAACCTGCTACTAAAATACGTTCTCTGCTTTATTCTTATTTTTAAACTGTCTGCGAACGTGTTTTATTTCATATTTCGCGGGCTTTCTCTAAAAGCCCGAAAATATTCACCATGCAGCATGTACTCTGCCAAAATAATTGGGTCGGTCGTTTTTAAATTCGCTCTACGATGTGTCGAAGCGCAGTTGGCCCTAAAGTGAATGTCAAAAATATCGCAATGCCGCATAATTGATCTTATTTAATTAACCAGTTAAGCTTAGTACAAAACATACCATATTGAGTGCCACATGACGGCAAACCAAATACCTTTGGTTTCATTCAGCGGCGGTTAACCACTTGTTTTTTGAATAGTGGGTTCTACTTACGTGAAACACCCTGTATACTTATTCACTTTGATTGTTTAATACGGAACGACCTTGCTTTTTGACTTAAATATATTCGTTTTCCTTTTTTTAGGTCACCTTAAAGTATTCTTATTGTTACGAATCCGCAGGTAAGCAGAGCAAGAAGTGGCAATACTGTGAATAGCAGTGATAACCTGCGGCGTTTTGTGCCGCTAGAATACGTGTGAGACGTTTGCTGGCGGCTCAGGTTCTCTCAGAGAACAAATGCTAAAAGATTGCACGTTAGTGAATATGTTGCCAACGAACGCTTTACGCCAGCAGGTAAGTAAAATATGAAAAATCACTGCAGTTTTATGTCCTCAAATAATTGTGAGCGCGGACTATGTAGTTCATAGTCTTTACACGACGCGCCACAATGTCGCTACCAACGTTGTTGCTGCTGTACACCTGTCGGTGGATGCGGTATTACGAAAACAATACGCTTGCGCACAAGGTAAGACTGCACAGCAGTATTTGCGCCATCGTGCGGAGGCAGTTGCAAGTAGATGGTAACCAGCTAGCTGGTCGCTAAGTAGGGCAGCTGGCAGCGACACCAATAAACTACACAACTAACAGCGCAGCAGTTAAAGAGCTGTCATATTAAGCAGCCAAACAAATCCCAATAAGTCGTTTAGAAATGAAACTAATACGCCTTGAGCAAGAAGGTTTTTTATCTTGTGATACAAACAGGTATTTTGTAAAAACTAAACAAAGCTGGTCGCAGTTAAGAAATTTTCAAGTATACACATTTCTACATAGGCCTTTGATGCTTCATTATATAGATCTATAACAGCAAACTTGCAAATGTATCGAAGTATCTTAAGATACAATTGGGAAGTATCGTATCGGATACAATTATTCCGCGAGTATCTTGTATCTGTATCTCAAATGCTTCTCGCCCGAGTATCTTGTATCGTATCGCGATACAATTTCAAAGTATCTTTGCCCAGCTCTGTATATAGTATACGGCCTAGTGCTCTGCAGTTTTGACTGAACAAGTGTCGCGGCTGAGAGCGGGTGCGTACGGGCGGCACCATAGCAGCTCGAAAGGAGAAAGCTAATTCGCGATCAAACAGGAGTGGAAGTATGTGTTGCGTGTATGGCTGTATGGCTGTCGCATCTGCTACAGAAACGCTGTCGTTAAGCTGCCAAAAATAAAATTATATGTATTTATATGGAAGGCTCACGAGAACGAGCGATGACAGCGTGGGATAACGGCAGTGCGATGGAGGTCGCAGTGCGACATGCGAGATAAACAGACGCTCTTAATTTTTAATGCATTCCTTGCTATTACTGCGCATATTTGTTCGTTATGGTCATAAACTATGCCTTCTTTTAGCCCCGATGGAGGTCTTAGGGAGCTAGTGAAGCACCGAAATCGCATGTGCAGTGCGCACTTCTTGGGCAAATATGAGAGAAGCTCGGAAGCATTGCATCTGCCTGTGTGTTCCGACAGGTTTTCCTGCGTGCTATGGGAAAGGTGACACTGTGACCGTGTGACGAAGCGTTAAGCATCTTCGTATCTAGAAGGGGACGCGGCGATGGCCAGAGCCAGGCGCATGATAGGTCTGCGCAGGATGTGTGCTCGCACTTGTTGACAAACATAGACAAGGAGGCGGCGAACTTGCACCATCCTCGGCGTCCACCCTTCCATGTGCACCTTGCTCCCACAATGTGCAATTGGCTCTATAGACAGCTGGGAAAATGTGCAGAAATCATCGAAAAGCCAGAACGAACGAGCCAGCGTAAAATAAAAGCGAGAGGAATGTTTTTTTTTCCCTTGCTTAGCGCTAACACCAACTATCACACGCAGACTGATTAAGAACGAGATGCCCTGCTGAATAGCGAGAACCGATGCAAAAGTCAAAGGGAGCTCTTCGCGTAATAGATGAAGGAAGAAAAAGCACGAGCCGAGCGTGCCGAGCGTTGGGGATTCTGTTGCATTGAGGCACATCTTCTTCGCAATGCTTTTATTTAATGTAAATAATATTTTAAATAAAATAAAATTTAATGTAAAAAATTTAATGTAAATACAAGACCTTGATAAAAGTTTGATAACCTTAAGGCGGACGTCCTAGTCGACGCTCTTCACGTAAGCAACACACATGCAACTGACTTCGGAGGGCCCCTTTCCAGACACAGTTTCCTCCCTGACGTCGCAAACGTGATAAGCGCCGTAAAGGTCACTGCCGTCAGAAGATTGCTTTTATTTTAAATATTTTTCTACGTATTGAGTTCCGCGGAATGCACACAATTAGGCGCGCTGCTCGTTAAGCAATGCTATTGCTCTGCTCACACAGAGCGGCGTTCGCAACATGCCTACAACGGGATCACGCGCATGGCCGCTACTGGTGGCGCTGACTGTCCTAGCGCCACCATACCAACTGTCGAGGTGTCAACGTGAGTGCGTCCACATCAAGCGGCGCTATATCTGTCAAACAAGAGTAGACATTGTAAAACGTCTCATATATCACTACACAATAAGGACTACTTCTGTGACGACACGTTTCACTTTCGCGTTATAGCGATTCCTATGACAGAGGGATCAGCTATATTTTTTCTTTGCAATATCAGCGTGTTCATTTTGCTGAGCTAGTTCCTTGACGGAAATACGTCATGAAAGTCTTGGTGGACCCTGGCATAAAACACGTTCGTATTAAAACACACTTTTGCAACCCAACGAATTTGTTAAAAGGTCCCTACCAACTTTTATCAGGAAACAACACATATGTGGCAGCTGCTAATATATACCTTGCAATAGGATGAAACAAAAGCACCTGAATCAAGTAAAACAAATACAGTACAAAAGAGTCACACAAATTACAAATTTTTCTAACAGTATTTTTACTAAAACGCGCCTCAAGAGGAAAAAAATGGGGACTGTGTGCAAGCTTGCGCAGTGGTATACATTGTCAATAAGGGAGTGCTTTGACTTTTTTAGAAATGTTGCAACTTGACAGCGACACGTCTGATAAGAAATGCCTGCCGATTTCCACAATTCATTCGACTAATCGGCTGTAAGCTTGCTTACCTTAATCGGCAAAGGTATACGTGGGGTGGTTATTTTCTTACAGAGTAATAAGCATGCCCTATCTGTTAACGTACAATATTATTGTAACCTCTTATACGCTGCGGTGAACTTGGTCTATCTCACTACACCGCAGTGCGTGCAACTCCTGGTTGTCATTCTTGGTACCATATTGGATATGGCCTAAAGTCACTGGAGCGGGAAAAGTACCGCGACCGTCCGGCCCGGCGCCATATTTGGTCTAGCGCGGCAAAAGCTGCGGTAGCGCGGTCTTGATTTCACGTGGTACAGCGCGCGTTTTACCAGTTTAGTGTGCTTTTGCAGCCCCGAATGAATCATACCATTGTTGTCTAAATAATTAGGCAAGAAAGAGTGGCAATTTTTCCTTCTTACGCACGCATGCACGCTCTTGTACTAACGCGATGAAGGAAACGCGAACCGCGCACCACTTACGTGCTCCAATGTAGGCTCCAATTGCTCCAATGTAATGAATGATGATTCTGACGTAGGTGAGAGTGCGATGAAAATAAATTCGAACAGCGTACGCGGGTGCCGCGCTGTTCACATTTCTTTTGATCGCCTCGGTACATGCTAGAATACGTGACGTGCAGGTGTACGGAAATATATTAAACTACATGCAGCCAAACACCAGATGCCCAGTGACCCATCTGAGATTTAGTTTACGCCAATTTTGCCAAAGCTGCGCACATACCAATTCTTTTGAAGCCGCGTTTCGGTTTTGTCAGAATTTTCTTGAGCAGCTCCGCATTTTTTCCTCAAGGCAAATCTTTGCAACCACTTACCACATCAGGGCAGCTTTCCCACCAAGCTAATAAACAGGACTGAACCCGACACCCTAAACAACATACACACCTCTTGTAGTTCAAGAAATGAGGTCGTCATTCGCTTTCAAGAGCTATAGGAACAGGTATGCCGCACATAACTCGTTATATATATATATATATATATATATATATATGAATACGTATGGTATAAATACGAGCAACACTAGCTAGCACGTCAAAAAAGCAACGAACAAAAATGAGCCGCATGGAAAGTGGTTGCAGTGGAAATGTAGCGGTCAGTTTCCGTGGAGCGCTGAACTTTATCAGTGAGCCCGAAGGTGTCAATTTTACGCCAAACATAATAACAGCTGCCCGGCAATGTCATTGTGCTTGAACCTACTCCGGCAACTACACTCTAAGAAAAAAAAGAGTATGCGTGACTGTTTTCGGAGAGTTCTGACTTGCCACGTATAGGACTCTCTTTAAATAGTCACGGTGACTCTCTTGGTGGGTCAGGGACGGCTCGCTCTAGGAGAGTCCTCTGACCCTCTAGGAAGAGTGGAAAGACTCTCATCGGGAGGATCACGTTACCACTTATAGGGAGTCAGACGACTCTTGCCGGTAACGCTCCTAGGGGGGTCAAGGGACACACACCGAAGCATCAAGCGACTCCACGAGTATTTTAAGCTACTCATTTGATCCTTGCTCTACTTTTGCGCGACTACTGTTGAAAATAGTGGAGTATTCATTTTAAGCAAGTCCAATAATACTTGCCGTTCTGCCCAGCGACTGTAAAAAAAGAATAGTTCAGTTTTAGCATTATTTTAATAAAACTCGTCAAAACAACACATATTTTCCAGCAAAGTTATATAGAAAGCGCGAAAAGATGGTCTGTCATTTCCAATTAAGAAGTTTGGGTATTCCTCATTTACATGCTTCTATGAGTATAGCCAACTAAAATGTGTGACTGCGATGTGCACAGTGTCATATGGTGCTAAATGAACAGTAGAAATCGCCATCATGTTTCCATATTTATTCCTTGTGATTAAGAATAAATCAAAAAGTGGTGACGGCTTGAGGCATCAGACTTGTGGCTTGCTAGGTTGTCGCTCCTGTCCAGCGTGAGCACATGAAAAACGGTATCTGAAAAGCAGAACGTGATATTATGATGAGAAAATGAAATTGCAGTAAAGGTTTGCAAAACCTACACAATAAGTGGTTCACACAGACATAATAAAGGCTAACAACAAAATAACAAAGCACATCCTCCGGCAGCCAGGGGCATGCCGAGAGCGGTTATTGACCGCATGTTTTACAAACGTAACCCATCCTTAAATACTCAGATAAACAGATGCGAGTACTAGGTCCCGAACGACACCCAGCGCGTGCGTACGCCGTCTACGTCGAGATCAGACATGTCATATGCTATAATTAGCGCACATAACTCCCACAATCACGTACACTCACTCGATTCTGTTATAGCGCCCAACGTCATCGCAGTGTATGCAAACCACGAAAACAGCAAACAGAAACGAGGGAAAAGAGTGCATGCCGGCGGCCGCAACAACGCGCGCCGTCGAAATTCTAGAGCTTTTTCACTTTACCGGCGAGGCATGTCCAATTTGAATGACTACCGCGTACGTTCTGGAAGTCACCGTACTATATCTGCACCTCAAACTACCGTCTTTAAGCCAACAAAAACCATTACATATAGTGCGTCTGAGCGTTCTGTACACAGGCTTTTTTTTTTTTTTTTCACGTTCCCACGCGTGGAAGCACGCTGCACAATCAAGGTCGATGGAAATGTTATTATGAAGTAGACTAAAATGCATCTCAAAACGACCTCTTGCACCTTCAGTAGTGCAGACACGACGTGCGATCAACAAGAAATGACCCTGGATTATTGTTTCCATCGCTCACTTTATGGGAGCTTGTACAGCAACGCGCATAACGGTGGCAACTCGTTAACTGACAGCTTTAGTTGGGCATCTGCAAGAGCCCCGCGGATACAGGCTACTGTTGGAAATGGCTGGCAAGTTCCGCAGAGCTGCTGCAGACGCCCAGCTAAAGCTGTATAATTAGTGCCTACGAAAGCAGTACACTCACCGTTAACTGGCGCCCGTTGTCCGTATCCGCACCTCCATGAATATTCCGCCCTCCAAGCGTCACTTCGTGCACGGAGCCGGCGTCAACACCACCGAAGACGCGCATGAACATGAAACTGATGAAACTTCAAGACACGCAACCCGGGCTGTCAACGCAACCACGCAACGCATTCCAATAGACGAGGACACTGAGACTGACTGAGACCCTGAGACCCTGAGACGACTGAGAGAGAAGCCAGAAGCGGCGCGCCACCCCGGCGCCAACCCCGTCTCCGTCGGCGAGCAACGCGCCACAACGGCGCCAAAGGGCAAGCGCGCGATATGTATGGCGTATACGGCGGCTCTTTCATGACGGAAGCCATTCGAAACGCGCTTCAGGAGGGTCCAGTGACTCCTTCCCAAATGCGAACTCTTTTTCTCTGCCTGTACCTTCCAAAAGGGGTCAGATGGACACCCGAAGAGAGTCACGGTTCCATGACCCTCTTTTGACTCTCTTTTTTCTTAGAGTGTACGCAAAACACGCTGCACTACACTGCAAACGAAAACTAGTCAAACTGGGCGTTTTAAGGGCCACGATCCTCCTTAATACTACTTGCATCTAGACGGTAGTCCCTTAGGGTGTAATGAGGTAAGTGTAATAAGGTTCTGCGTCCTCAATTTTACTTCGTTACAAAATTATGTGGGATAAAAGAGGTAAATACACTATCTGACGACATTCGTCAAATGGAGTTCACGAACAAAAAACTCCCATCTCACGTCTCTGGCATGTTTTTTTTTCTATTTTTTCCGAAGCTTTCTATATTGCCTTCAGTGCTGGCGGGCATATAAGCCGCTGCGCGGGGGTGGGTGGGGGGGGGGGAGTAAAAGAAAGAAATAAATAAGTAAAGAAACTAAAAGGAAAAGCCTGCGAACCCTCGTTTTGGCCGATCGGCACCGCACGCACACGCTTGTGTACAAGCCCAAAGAAAACGATATACGCGACTCTCCTCGAGCAGCCGCTCTGAAAGGGGCTGCTCGAGGATGCGTATGCGTTCCAAGAAAAAAATTACACCATCTCCCGCTAAAGGGGACCGTGAGGCGATGCGAAGCCGGAGCACTTGCACGATCGCGTTCCGTTGGCGTTCGTTGGGCATGCTACCGACCTCGCGTCGTGGAACGCGAAGAGGGACGCTACGCGCGTCGTATCTTCCATCTAGCCTGGCCGTTAATTCTCACAAGGCGAGCGGGGAACGCGGTCGACAGGCGGGCGAGAGGGGGGCAGCGTAGAAGAGGAGAGAGAAGGGGAGGGGACGCGCATGCGCTTGAGCTCATCGCGGCGTTGCGCAGGAGAGAATTTCGGCATGTCTAGCCCGCGTTTCAGAGGAAGAGTGGAAAGAGGAAGGGGAGAGGGGTAAGGGAGAGGGAAAGTGGAGAGGGGAAGGGGAGAGGGAAAGTGGAGAGGGGAAGGGGAGAGGGAAAGTGGAGAGGGTGAGTGGGGAGGAGGTGTGTGGAGAGGGTATGCGCATGCGCAGTAAGGGTGGTCACGCCGCACACCACCACCACCGGATTGAGCTACGCCTTAAGATACTTCGCATCTAAAAACGAGAGCAACCTTTGACCTTGGTGGCTGCGACAGCTGCGGCCCGCCGGGCCCGCCAGCCGCCAGCTCAAGAGCAAGCCAGACGAGGCGCCAGAGGCGCTAGCGAAGCGAAACTTCACGACGCATGCGCGCGCGAAGAAAAAAAAACAAGAAAACAAGAAATAAACGCGAGAACAGAGTCGTTGAAGTTCCTAATTGCCAGCGGTGGTGTGATGCCGAAGCGGAGCCGTCGGGGTATTCGCCATATCCCACCTTGGCTGACGCCGCTTCTCAAGTGATCAGCTGTGTCGGCCGTGTGTGCGCGTTCTGTGCCTGCACTAGAGCACTGCACGGGCCGTGATTTTCGGCCCGGGCCCGGCCCGGGCCCGGAACTCGCTCAAGTTTACCCGCCCGAGCCCGGCCCGGTGATTCAATGCATGGCCCGAGCCCGGCCCGAACCCGATAAATAATTTCGCCTACCCGGCCCGCCCCGCCCCGCCGCAGATCAGGCCCGACAGAGGCCCGATCCAGTAATATAGGTGGTGTTGCCAGAACATGGAATCTACAACAAAGTGTTTAGCAAATATCTACGCTTTCGTGGTGAACCACCTTGGAGGTCAAAGCGTAAGACTGGTTACGCACTACGACTACTACGACTACGACTACGAGGGACGAACGGGTGCCGCCTTGAGGAGCTTCGCCCCTAAAAGTCTTGTAAGCAAGAAGACTTTTTCCGAAAAGGAGTTCCGCGCGCTGTCACACGACAGAGAGCGATCTCCTTTTCAGAAGCGGTCTTTTCTGGAAACGGCGTTCGACGAACTCTTTCACGGCGGTAAAGGAGTAGCCTCGAAACTAGTGGGCGCCAGCATTTATGAAGTGGTGAAAAAAACCGACAACTCTTTATTACGGTGTCACTTGGGCTCACCATAAAAATAAATTTCATTTGTCCTAAGCAGTGTAAGAAAACCATTTAAAATTTATTTTAGGGGCGAAGCTCCTTAAAGCGACACCCGTTCGTCCCTCGTAGTCGTAGTGCGTAACCAGTCGTAACGCTAGTACCAGATCTTGACCTCCAAGGTGGTGCCGGTGGGAGATTTTTCCTGTGCGTTGTTGAACAATAAAAAATTCGCAGCGTGCACGTTAACTAAAAGCCGAATTCTTCTGTCTCTCATTCCCCATTAGCAGCCATTGCCATGTTCCAATAGGAAACGTTAGTATAAGTAGAAGTGTAAGTGTTAGCTAAAAGCCGACTTCTTCTGTCTCTCATTCCCATTAGCAGCCATTGTTTACCTCCAAGGTAGTGCCTGGTGAGATTTCTCCTGTGCGTGATTAAACAATAAAAATTTTGTTCAAAACGCCGTTGATGAAATAAACCAACGAAAGACGCCAGATGTTTTCTAAAAGCAAAACGAAAGAACGCCAGATGTTTCTAAAGCAAAACGAAAAGACGCCAGCTGCATAACGAAAGGCGCCAGAATTTTTCTAAAGCAATGGTTTTCTAAACAATGAAAATTCACAGCGTACATGTAAAATTAAAGTGAGCTGCAAGTCGTCATAACTCATCGAACCTTTAGTATAAACGCTCCCGATCTCACGTCGGTGATGATGTACTGGGCAGAATTCACGGAAGATTCACGGTTTACCGATGAACCTCCACAGCTTCGCCCACTCATCATCATTCACTCCGTGGATATGCTGTGATTTTTCTGGCACCCGCGCCTATATCGTGTAGTGGAAGGAGTCTGCTTAACGAATGTAATATTGCGTGGCAGAAGCGTAGAATAGCGCCATGCGTCAAAACATGGGAATTGCGCAACGAGTGGGTGTTTTAAAGGCTTACCCATTACAACGAAAGGACACGGGCCATCCAGTTGATTTCAGTTGTAATGGGTTGGCCTTTAAGACACCCACTCGTTGCGCAATTCCCATGCTTTGACGCGTGGCGCGATTCTACGTTTCTGCCACGCAATATTACATTCTTTAAGCAAACTCCTTCCACTACACGACATTCATGTAATGTTTCTTATAGATGCGAAGTATCTTAAGGCGGAGCTCAATACGGTGGTGGTGGTGGTGGTGTGCGGCGTGACCACCCTTACTGCGCATGCGCATACCCTGTCCACACACCTCCTCTCCACTCCCCCTCACCATTCCCCATCTCCTCTACCCCTCTTCCCTTCCCCTCTCCCCCTCTCCACTCAACCTCCCCACCTTCCCTCTCCCCTTCCCCACTCCCATACCCCAATCCACTTCCCCTCTCCGCTCCCCCTTTCCACTCTTCCTCTGAAACGCGGGCTGGACACGAAGTTTGTCTAGGTGGCGGGCGTTGAGCCGTGCCCCCACGACGGAAGGCAGAAAATAGCGCCCTTTTTCATTTCTTTCACGAACCACTCTCTCTCTAGGTGGCGTTGGCTAGATATGCCGAAATTCTCTTCTGCGCAACGCCGCGATGAGCTCGAGCGCATGCGCGTCCCCTCCGCTTCTCTCTCCCCTCCTACGCTGCCCCCCTCTCGCCCGCCTGTCGACCGCGTTCCCCGCTCGCCCTGTAAGAATTAACGGCCAGGCTAGATGGAAGATACGACGCGCGTAGCGTCCCTCTTCGCGTTCCACGACGCGAGGTCGGTAGCATGCCCAACGAACGCCAACGGAACGCGATCGTGCAAGTGCTCCGGCTTCGCATCGCCTCATGGTCCCCTTTAGCGGGAGATGGTGTAATTTTTTGGGGCCGTCCAGCGAGCCGAGGAAGCCGCCCGAGCCCAAGGGCTCGTGGCCGATGCCTAGGCCGGGGTTGAGGCCTACCCCAAGTCAAGTTCGCTGGACTTTATAAATAAAGTTATTTCTCTCTCTCTCTCTCTCGTAAACAGGGCGAACGGGTTGGGGTTATGGCTGCCCGCACAGACGCGAGCATGGACGCGAGTGAGCGCGGAAAGGCGAACGCCGGTGTGCAATCAGCCCGTCGCCGCGTCTGCTCGCCGCGTCTGCCTCGTTTTCCAGATAGATGGTACGCTACAAGACTTGCAAATGTCACTTTTTCCTCCGTACGGTCATCCATGGCGAGGCAGACAAAAGCGCTAACAAGGAAAACAGACGCCCACTGTTGACACAATAATATATAAAGGCCGCCAGTTGTGCAAACACTTCTTAAGATACTACTGCGCGAACCTTTTTTTTTTTCAGCTGGAGTTGTTAAATTTATGTCAACAAACATGCCATACGATAAATTCGGACATCTTCTGTCGAGATACATAATTTTCTTTTTGCTGGTTCTGTTTTGAAAGCGAGCGCCACTCTTTCGGTAGCGCATTCGGAAGGAACCTCTAAAAAGAGATCGTCGGTGCCGTGTGACTGCGAGGGAACGCCTCTTCATAAAAAGTCTTTCAACATAGTAAAAGACCGCTTACGTAAAAGACTTTTTGCGCGCCCGTGTGACACGGGTATCACCTAGATAAAAATTATAACGAACCGCTTGCACCGCGTGTACTTTCAGAAATACGTATAGGCAGCCCAAAGGACGAAAAAAGTATTTGTGCTAGAATTCTTTTCATATGTCACACCACTGCTACTATATACAGACCATAAGTCTTTTGTGGCACATTTTAGTTTATTTCTTCACGTGTTATTGTGCAAAAAAATCAAATTATCTAGAAATTCCGGCTTTAGCACGCCATCCACCGTTGCATCACATATCGTGCCACGTTAAAGTTTCTCGCACTGCATGCGCTTGCCACAGGGGTGCTCATCTGCCCTGCGAATTTAGGACGTCTTTAGGGACCTCTGCAGAATGAACGTAGCTGTGCAGCTGATTCCTTCATTTCTAGCGTTCCCGAACGTCATGGCATTATTCAGTATCAACTATAAAGCTCCCCTTTGAGGCCTTCTCCTGGCAGTCTTCAGCAGTGTGTGTTATGCACGGCGTGCACCGCGCTCTTTTTTGCTATGTCATAATGCTCTATGCCTTCCTAACGATGTTCTACTGGTAGAAGGTGATCACTGCAATACGCGGGTAGAATTGGAAGGAGGTGGACGAGGCGATTTCGATCTATTTTCGGTGTTCGTTACAGTTTGGTATGTAAAGGCTTGAATAAGCTTCTCGGCGCTTTCTCATTAGATGCATATGTTTCAACTCAGTAATGGGTCGTCCTGTCGAGCGCCTTCCAGAGGGTCGTTCTCTTCTCTGAGAGCACGCCCCTCGTGCAGAGAGTCGGCCCCGCTTTGACTGTCGCTGCCGTGCGCCGTCGCTGAGTGCCCGTTAATAAACGTCTTGACAATTTGGTGGAGGTGCGGGGTAAAGTTACATCACCCGGCACGGAATTCGTAATTCCCTTTTTTCAAGCGTGATATTTCGTCAAGCAAATATATTTTGCCTCACGCCTTATGCTGTTTGAACCTATGCTATTCCTGCACATTCCAACGGTGTTGCGGCAGTATCATGTAGCTCTGCACACTATACCTGTATAGCGCAGGGGACCCAAGCACGCGGCCCGTGGGCCTCTCCCTAGAGGCCCGCGGCCCGCACATGACTGTCTTCATCCCATTTTTTTCATTTTCTTGATAAGTATGTTATTAAAGGGGTACTAACACGAATATTTTCAGTTGTCGTTTTTTTGCGTCAAATGGAAGGTCGAGCCCTCAAGAGCCTAGAAAAGGTAGTGCTAAGCGCGAGTGCTCCCTGAAAAATTAATTACATTATGTTTTTAAAAGCTAATTTCGGTTCCTACTGTACCCTGACGTCACAACACGGTATGAACTTCTGGTCACGTGCTCGCACAATATATGGGGACGTTTCCACTGCCGCTCCGCACCGTGGCTCCGTTGGTGACGCACAAGCGGCCATTTTGGAAGTTTTGATGACGCACAAGCGGCCATCTTGGAAGTTTTGGTACCTAACGTCATCACAACTAGCCAGACTGCTGCGTGAAGTCACCAGAATTGTACTGTAGCTAGAGTGACCTAGAATAGGGGGAGTGTCCAAAGCACCGGCTCCCGCGTGGGCCTTTTGCCGTGAACTTCCGCGCCGCGCCGCTGCTGCGCCGGACCCGTGGGCTTTGCGCGCTCGAGAAGCGCGCGGAAAGCGAGGGGCGTCTGCTACGCGCTGTAGTTTTTCGCGCCGCGGTTCCACAAAGGGCACTTGAAGTCTGCTTAACTTTTATAATGCGGTGCGGAATGGAGCTTATCCATCTTTAAGCGTTGTGTTAGTGCGGGGGCAACAACAGAATGCAAAAAATCATGTGTCAAGCGGCATCAGCGTGGTCTAGTTCCGGTCACAAAGTTCGAGAACGTTGGTGCGTGTGTAAAAAGCGCGCAAAACGGACACGCACAAGCAAAGAACGAAAAAAAACCTTATTCGCACGAGTAATCGGGCAATAGCATCGCGCATGCACGAATTAAGAGTAATAAAAAAAGTAAATTGCACGCGCAGTCAGCTGAAATACTTGCGCGCAGCGCTTCACACTACAAGCTTTTTACTCATGGTCGCCACCGGTTTGCTGGCCATATGCACACTGTTTTATTCGACAATTCATTAGCCTCCACTAGCTCTTTATTATGGACGGAGCACACCGGGAAGACGCAAGGGAACCAAAAAAAAAAGAGTAGAGACGGCCATACGACCGCAATGCTGTTGGCTTATTTTTGCTTCTGCAGAGGTAGCGTACAACAAGGCTCACCGGGCGCAAACATTTGAAAGAAAAGCAATGCCAGGTAAACTAACCTTATTCCACAAGTTTTTGCATAAAAGGCGTAATATAGAAAATGCTTTACAAATATCCAGATATCATGATACAAGTTACAAATGCCCCCATTCTTGCTGTAGAAGCTGCCTGAACCGAAAATACGGTAAGAAATTGACAAATAGAAGTGAAATATCTCAATCACTTCAGAAAATTGTTCAAATGCAGAGATCCCTGCATTGGATCGCTGAACGTTAGTATAGAACGTTCGCGCGAGATGCATGCATTGCTCCAAGCCTTCACCATACGAAATGAACACAGTTTCAAACAACTCATTCTCAACTTCAGATGTTTTCACGGTTCTCGGAGGTTAGCGTTCGCCCGGTTCAGAGACTTTACAAAAAGATGTGAACGAGTAGTTACATAAAATACAATTGTTTCCGCGGCAGTTGAGTGCGCGCCAACAGGGCACCCGACAGCAATTTCCCGCTTTTTCCTGATGACCTCAATATAGCGTCCACGACAATTTCGTGCTGAAGCTCCGGAGTACTTAAATAGCGAGTCTGCTCATCTCTTGAATAAATATAAAGAGATGACCAGACGGGTAAAGCAAGCCTCTTTTGTCCCGCAGACGCGTGCAATCAGCTGCTCTGAACTGAGAATCACGTTTGTTTTCGGGCGATCGCTCGTAACATGAAGTGAGGCATACACGATGTTGCACTGTTATCGTTTCATTTTCTTTGGTTTGTCTTTTTTTAAGGTCTTAGGTGCCTCATCAAACACGAAAATTGACCGTCGGTATCCCGCGTACCCAACACGACTGATGCACAATGTCATCACGCGATGACGTCGACAGAACTTGTGACGTCACTATGACGTCATTCAACGTGACGTCATATGATGACGCCACCACGTGACATGGTCGCTTTGCATTGCCTCCGTGATCGGGGGGGCGATCACGGAGGCGATGTAAAAGCAGGTGAGGTGCAGAAAGCTTGCAATGCCTTCGATCCTGTCGGCAGTCCGAAACCACGTCATGTGCAGAAAGCTTTCGGAGAGGGGCGAGGGAGGATCAATGCATCGACTGACGAAAAAGATGGCTTTCGTTTTCGAGTCATGTCAGGCGAATGCATAAGGGACCATGTTTATTTTTTCATGTAATTTTTTCGCATACATTTTACCCATGCGGTCAGTTCTTCAAAATGTATGGGTAAGTCTCACATGTTGACATCGATGTCGGTGACCACCACGTTTTTTATAACCTGACGGAAACAAATCGTCAGACCACACATCGTCAGAATTATTTCTGGCTACAGAAAGCGGCTTTGCGCGCCACATACCATATTATTATTGTTAGTCGCTACGCAAACGGCAAGCATGTCAGGTTAGTGATGCCATGACCTATCGGTCGTGTTGGGCATACGTACATTCGTGCCCCTCCGTGCCAATTTTCGTGTATACCAAGTGAACGAGACGCGAGTTACGCGAGTAATTTTTTACTTTTGGTACCGCGGCCACGCCGACTGACACATTCGGCTTCGCATGAAATGGCTTGAAACAGCAGAGCGCCGGAGGCAGCCTTGTAAAACAAATCGAATGCACGAAATAAAAGATAGGATATGAAGGGTGCAAACGCGTTAGCATGCATGAGCTAGTTACTACGTGTATATGTGCTACGTTCTCCTGGTTATCTCCAGTTTATTCTCTCCTGCAACAAGTTTACGTCGCCATTCCACACGAAAGTAAGTTAAGCGCCTTTTCTCACGATGAAGTGCGCGCAGGATGCGTTGCTCCAACAGTCGCGGAAGTCAATGCGGTGACAAACCAGCTGAAAGGATATATACAAAATCCCCGTTTCACAACACACAAACTAACAAACGCGTTCTCTGTGTGATGAGCTGCTGCAGCATTATGTTGCAGTGACGCAGTATTAAATATTGCCCAAACCTCCGCGATTTTAGCTAATAGCGGCCAAAATATCACGCGCATAGCAGACGCTCGCCGCTTTGACGCGGCTTCCGCCGCGGTGAAAGCCCACGGATGGATGGATGGATGCTATGAGCGTCCCCTTTATAACGGGGCGGTGACATGTCTGCCACCAGGCTCGAAGAAAAAAAAAGAAAGAAAACTTCCTTGTTTCAAGTTGGCCTAATACCTTATCTACACTGAATAAATCTATGTTATTATACCAAAAAAAAATATAAATTCACGGTCCATCTCTCTGCCTCTTAAGGCAGAATGACCTTATTTCCCCCTTTATTTATTTTTGTACTTTATCTCTACTTTTCTGCCACCAATACTCTAGCCGTCTCTTACTTATTTCTATCGCGGACGTGTTCAGCTTTCCATTGTTGTCCTTAAAACCCAAGGCTTCATGTAGACTCGTGCCCACACGTACACTGGTCCTAGAGTCACTGGAAAAATTTCAGAGTATCGCATCTGTTTACCGCGCGCCGCCGCCGACGCGATTGGCTTACTCGCATCACGTGACTTCTCGCCGCCATATCCCTTCCAAGCGCTTTGGGTGCAGGCGCGTTTCTAGCGCGTTCAATGCAGAGCGTGGGCGGACATTTAGCAGTACCACGGTCCCCAGAAGTACTTCGTCGCTTTTTTAAACGCGTCATGCAGACAGGGGCGTAAGCAGACATCTTTTTTTTTTTGGGGGGGGGGGGGGCACGGGCCCGGTGTGCCACACCCTGGCTACGCCACTGCATGCATATGCCAGAAGAGAGTAGCTCACCATCAATCGAACGTTACTGGCGAGCTACTCTGGGAATCTCGTTTGTCGTGTGGGAAAAATAATGTCAAAGAGCGCCGTTCTTCGTGGCTGCATAGTTGCCCTGAACGAATTCGCCCCCCTCGAATAACACTCCTTCCTGCAGTGAACTACACTAACTTTGCTGGAAAAGATTTTATGCGACAGGTTACTTCACCTTTTCGGTTCGCTATGGTCAGCGATATTGAAAACTACATACCTTTCTATTTGCTCGGCTGTTTATATCTCGATCTGTTGAACAGATTACGCATGCTATCCGAGTTATAAGCGTGTCACGCACGAGAGCGAAATGGAAGGTTTATTAAAATAATAACTGTTTACTGGTATACCTTGAAGGCAATTGTGGCATGATCTTTGGCATTGCACAAAACAGAAGCGTGGAACTCTGTTGATAAACTTGGTATAAGGCAATGTTATCAAGCGTATTTTTACATTTGTTGAAAAAAAAATGCTGCTAATGCTGCATTGCACCGAACGTACCCTTAAAATACTGTATAGTTGATGAGAAATGGTCACAACAAAAAAAGCAAAAAAAAGCAGATCCCACGCATTGAGGGAGTCGATTTTATGCGAGCCCTAGATCTATATACATACTGTGTTGCAGTAGCATGCGCTTTAAAAATTCCGGGATGTGCTATTTCTGATCAAAAGAACATAAAGCACCGTGCCGAGGAAGTTTTAATAAGAGTGCGTTATGAAAAAAAAAAAAGTGCCGCAGTGCAGAAACCGAACCCCAGCTGTTTACGCGCTAGCAGCGCCCAAAAAAGAACTGTTTGTCAGAACACAGCAAAATATTTGCAATTCATTGCAATGTTGGGAATATTAAGGAGACAAGAAATAGGAAATGAAACAATTAAGTAGTGATGTCAATAATTTTTGATGGCCTATTTTCTGCGTATCGTAAGATGCACCTTACCTACCGCACGCCGATTCGCCCGTGCGTTCGGCTGCTGGCGTTCCGAATCAAGATGTCGCGCACAACTTCCAATTACCGTACACACACAACTTCTATTACACATGTCAACCAGTTGAACAGCAAGCACGGTGCGCATAGCAAGCTATGCGTCAGCAATCAGTCGAAGGTCGCAATGCTGAATGTTCTCGATGTTCGATAACGTTCTCGAGTGCAGTGAACCTGAACACCGACTGCAAAGCCAGCGCAAACAGTGAAGTTTCACCAAATGTCCAAGTAAATGGCATCTCGCACGATGTCACCGCGCTAATGCAACTATGTTTACAGATCCGGACGTAGCGAACACGCCCGGGCGTGACACGAAAAGAGACCGATGAAGCCATGAAGAGAGTTCACGAGCACATGGCAACATTCGCCGTACGTTTCATTAGTTACACCGCTAACCGCGCAGTCGATCCATACCTGTCGATGACTCGAAATCACTTCAAATATCCTCTTGAAGAAACGCACACACATAATGCCGTTCTGCCGAGCGTAACACGGCACTGAGGCTAAAAGATCGGTCACTTCTCAACACACGCTAGCGACGCGCTGGACGGTCTGCAAGGGACATGGCCGCCGCCACCCAATGTTGCCCGCGTGCAGCCTGCCTTTGCGGTACTCTGATTTTCCAGTGACTCTAACTGGTCCGGCACGGGAGCGCCGCGGCGCGGAAGTTCACCGCAAAAGGCCCTCGCTCCTCCCATGTATTCGCGCGGCGCTTTGGACACTCCCCCTATTCTAGGTCACTCTACTGTAGCCTGACGTCAAGCTATTGTCGGTGTGAGTAGGTGCGCCGTGAAAAAATTGACTTTAATATCAAAATAAAATATCAGCATTTGCTGAGCTTCACACTTGCTCAGAGCCGTCTCTGCATACAGGAGATTTGTATGGTAGAGCAATCTCGCCTTCGAAAAAAGGTGTCAGTACCCCTTTAAGTTGCACAGGCATGACAGGTCTAGAGCTTTGCTGTCGTGAGGCATCCCCTGCGGCTACCATGTGTTGATACCTAACCGTGAAACAAAACTCTATATTTCAAAATCGGCGCCCAGATTTTAATCATGTTGAAGATAGGTATCGATATGTTATTGGAATCCTGCCGCCAAATACGCTTCAGAAACGACCCATATGTGATATATCGGAATATTCTTTTTTTTTAAATGGCAACGTTAACTGACATTTGATACGACCTAGCCTCTCCCTCCATTAGCATTTTGGATATAAAATGATAACGAATGCAAATAAAACACAGAATAACGACATGTTAACTATATAAGCACCTGGTATACCTACTTTTAGCTCACCCGTTTAAGATAAATCAAGTAGCCCCATATGCAAGGAGCAAAACAAGTTCAGCCGTTTTCTCTAATAAAATTTCTCCAAATAGCTTGCTCCACATAAAAAAAAGCGTTTTTTTTTCGAAAGAAAATGTGAAACATATATGTATGCACAACGTATGTGGAACAAGGGGCATTAGAAAGAGAAACAGTTTTTCTATTACCAGTAAATTACTATTGTGCAGTTTCTAGACTACCACGTTCGCCGGGACAAGACTCTTGGTAAGCGAGAAAACGCGCAAAAAGATAAATGCGGGTGGCGACGCCCCCTAGAAATTCGCGCAGCAGACGCCGTGACATCTTAGATTTTGACGGCCGTCTAATGAGGCCTACGTAGTTCCTAATCACTAGAAATGAAGTACATTGACCACTGAGGGGGCCATCGACTTAACATACCCAGTGTCAGGAAATTTTGTAGAGCCAATATCCCCCAAATACAGTTTGAAATCCGTGACATCGTGCTCGGAGTTTCGACGCGAAAATTTTTTTTAATGGAATTTTGACCTTCATTTTCTCGTCTGATAAAGATATGACGGCAAAATGAATGACATTCGAGTTCTTAGAGTACACTTTACCAGTCTAAAACGATTCAGTGCTTCACTACAGTGTCCATTTGAGAACCGAACAAAGTCCAAGCCCGGCCCGATCCGAGCCCGCCACCTCAAACCCGGGCCCGGCCCTAAGCCCGGAGCTTCAGGCTCGAGCCCGGCCCGGGCCCGCCGTGAAAGCTACGTCACCCGGCCCGGCCCGGCCCACGGGCCGGGCCGGGCCCGGGTTTTCGGGTAGGCCCGAGCCCGTGCAGTGCTCTAGCCTGCACCCCACTGTGTTCTCGCCGCTGGATGTGAAATGCGTGGTTTGACAGTGGTATAGAGTTCTCTGGTTTGACGACAGTGCAACATGCCTCACTGCGAGTTGGATAATCGCGACGGCCAGTCGACTGAAGCGAGCGTGCCGCTGTGTATTACCAAGCAGATGATGGGCACCCTGCGTGCTTGGCACAGTCAGAAACAAAAATGGTAAGTAATACTTATGTCCTCTCTGTTTGCGCGTCTTATCGTCGCTCAGGCACCTGTAGGTGTCGTTCAGAGCACTTCGTCGCGTGAAATGTGCAGTGAAAAAGCAAAACAAAAAAAATTGGCCGCGTATCTGCATGCTTCGCTGTAAATGTCGTTTAAAGACGATAGAAGAGGCGCTGCGTGAGATATGGACGCCATCTGGCAATACGTCGGGAAACATGAGTGCTGTGTTGCGGGTTGGTAGTCCCGGCGCAGCAGCAGGCGAAGACCGGCGGTGACCAACGCGACCGCCGGGGACGCCAGCCAGCCCGAACACGCGGTTTGGCGCTAAGTGCCGAAGCAGAAGAAACGTCCGCACTCAACGAGTACTCTCCACACACTCTTTTATTTACATGTCGCCTGGGTAAAACAGGAATGCCAGAGCGGCACCCCATGGCATTCGTAGAGTGCAATACAGAACCGAAACCGAAACAGAACAATGAGCTCGTGCAGAGGGCACGAAGGAAGACAAGTTTCAGCGCAGTCGCATTTTCAACGCAGCTTAAGAAACTAGGGTGTTTAGAATTATGTATGTATGTATTTTCTATTAAAGGAACACACCACCTAATACATACCAAGTGATGTTGCACCTCAGATATGCGTAATATTTGCTTTTTGATCGACAATGTACACAAGTATGAACCTAGTCAGCCGTGCAAGGTGGCTGGCCATTGGGCAAGTGGTTCAAGTTTGTCCGAGTGGCTGAATCGAGTGACGTGCCGACAAACAGAAAGACAGACAGAAAGACAGACCAAAATTTCTCCGTTTAAATATCCCAAGAAAGACTATCGTCTTTAAAAGTAATTAAGATCACATAGCGACGATGTGTGATGCGTGTTTTGAAATTCTTGTGAATCTAGCTCGTGCTTCCCACCACCACTCAATCAACGCACGAGTGCGCCCTGAAAAAGGCGTTTGCACGATATAATTTTCTTGCTTGCGAAAGCATGAATAAAGCAGAATGCTTTCAGGGAATATTAACTAAAGCGAAAAGAAGGCTGCAGATATCACGTTACCATGTGGTGAAATGTGCATAAAGGCCAACTTAGTTTTCTATTTATTCTATTCTCAAATCTCATTTGTTTCTCTTGTGTACATATTGTGTACTTTGTGTACATATTTAGCTGCATTAAACATACTTTTGTTTACTCATTTCTTATGGGACCCTGTACAGTCTGTCGACTTTCGGACCTCCCTCAGTAGCTGTACAATCCCCAATTGTAACTGCCATTATTACGTGCAAATAAAGAACTCTGAACTCTGAACTCTGATCCTTCATCTCAGTGTCGATTTGTGCGCATCGACGTGTGACACATCCGTGCGCTCTCGTTTTGCAGAATCTATCCTGGATACTGTGAACTACCCTGAACATCCTTCTGCCGCCATGCAACCGTGAGAACTAGGGGTGTGCGAATAGTGAATTTTGGAACCGAATCGAATACGAATCGAATAGTGATGACACCGAATCGAATACGAATGCTAATCGAATACTTTTCGAATAGCTTTCGAATAGTAAGACAACCATTCTCAAAACGGTCCTAGAACGCCGCAGAGTTTTTTTTTTCTTTTTTTGAAAGAAATATTCACGAAGTTTCCCCAAAGAGCGTTGCGCTTACTTTTAACTGACTCAAAATACCGCAGTTATGAAATCTGAGGTAAGCTCGTATACAGCAGCGACCACAACCTTCGAAATATTTTCTAACAGTAGGTTGAAATAAAGCAGTGACTGCAGATACTTTGTCGCCTACTTTTAAATAAAACTGAGACATAAAATCTAAACAATTTTGAACCGAAGACTACGCATACAGCTAAGGCGGTATTGAAACACATAAACCTGCCATCGCAACATGGTCCTCGGCACTGAAGGCATGTAGACATCGGTGTTAGAAGCTGTATCTGCAAGAACATTTTACGCAAACACAACCCTTGCATCTATTGCTATTCATGAAGCTGAATGCAGGTGCACCTTCAGTTCTTACAAGATGACGACAGGAACTGATTAATGCGATGCAGAGGCAGCATAGTAAAAACTGAGCGAGTATGGAGCTTTCATAAAAAAAAACGCCTTCATCCGGTAATCAATATAGCGTCAGTAGTTTCGTAAAAGCTTGGGCTGCATGCATACTGGTAATTTAGTGATTAAAAGAAGAAAAATGGCCTTTAACTATTCCAAAGTATCATTGTTTTGGGGTTCTCCCGTCGGCGCTATTTATTCGAACACTATTCGAAAAACATTCAGTATTTCGAGTATGTACTATTCGATTCGAGTACCGAATCGAATAGAATGCTATTCGATTCGTTATTCGAAATTTTCGAATATTCGCACACCCCTAGTGAGAACCCACCGAAGCACAGATTATCAGCAAGTGAGAAGACTTTTCGACAACAAGTTGGATTGCGCACTCTGCATGTCTCCTGAATACCATATTAAGGTACATATGCACTGTACCTTGCTACATATGTATCAAGGTACAGTAAAATGGAATATCTAGGCACATAAACGTCATTAGCTGGATTCATTTAGCTATAAAGAATAAATCACGTTAAAGTGATATATTGAACGCCATATTATGTAACAGACATCTGCTAAGTGAATGTGTATTGTGAAGCACATGCATTTTATCGTATTGAATGAATGAACGTTTATCCCAGCAAAATACAAGAAATGCGCCTCGAGCAAAAAGCTACCTTGGTAGCTTGAGAAGTGCATGAGGCACTGTTGAGCAAAAAAATAAAAGACAGAGCAGCAGAAACATGTGCACATTCAAAGGCAAAACACATACGCGAACTGCAAAGTGACAAAATCAAAAAGGGTGAACTTTTGCGCTAGCGAAAACAATGAAAACCAGGAAACAGTGAAAACAGAAAACAATGAACAGCCGTTGGACGGCGTGGAAGTAATACAATTTCATTAGTCACATATCAGCAGTGGAACTTGCCAAGGTTACATGTGCATATTCTTAGCCATTAGGAGATGTGCAAGGCTAATTTATTTGCATTGATACAAGTCAGTTGAATCTGTTTTAAACCACGTTGTTGAGTCACCTTGTTTATTCCCTCACGTTAGTTTGCTGTTCTGCACTATGTTGCCATAGTTGTTATGATCAATACACAGTATTATGACCGTTGACACACTTTGAGAAGGTGAAAGTGCTGTTCTTGTGTCCAGTCCTTATTTTATACTCATTAGAAGTGCATTTTTTTTTTGTCATGAATCAATACCAAGTTGCCCAATCTTCACTCCTGAACAGAGTAGCGGCGGTTGATCAAGAAGACCTTACCAACATTCACACCCCTTTCAAAGTGCACTTGCAATGATTACGTAGATCAAAAACTACCCGAATGATGGTAATCATGACAAGAGTACACTTCTGTTTTTTCGTATTTTTTATATATGTGTATTTTTCGCCCTGAGTAAACTAAGTGAAAAGCTCACAAGGAAATATTAGCAGTATCTCAATTTTGTATTTTTTCGTGTTTTGTCAAAAAGTCTGCAATAAGGATAGTCAAGTGCGAGTCTGGTTAAGACATGCATGGTTAAGACATTTTATGGATGCAGAAAACTTTATGGGCTTCATTTTGTGTCATTTTCAGCAATACACTTCTGCAAAAGCAGCAATAGTTGCTCGCCCACCTGTTTGTGCTCAAGACAGTCTCTTGTGGGCATGAGTGTCGGCAGGATTTTGTCTTGGGGGGGGGGGGGTGCAAGCTGGTGTAACATAGCGGCCGGGTAAGCGGGAGAGCACTGGTGTAGCCTGGGTGAGGCCAAGTGCTGGTGTGTTTTTTGGCGGGGCAAGTGCCTCATTTGGAACTCCTTGCCAATTCCCACGATTGCGAGAACACTCTATGGTGCCTCACTATACTCTATGTAGAACACCTCGTACATCTTAGTACATTTGAGCAAACACTGGAATTGAGGCTGAGTGTTATGCACAATTCTGTGTGCAACCTTTCCGATATCGTGTGCATTTTAAAATTTCGCATTGTGTTAAAAAGAGGCTGAGTGGAGCCAGCGTTATTCAGCAAACTTAAGTCCTAACAGGACAGTTGGGCGAGTTGGTGTATACTCGTCGTTAAAAAAGGTGCGAAAAAAATCACAACACAGAGAAATGAATGGGACAGGACGACGCGCTACTAGCAACTGAAGTTTAATCGAAACCACAGAAAGATATAAACACACAGTACGAAAAAATTACAAGAATTAATAATTGCACATCAAAAGAAAGAGCACGAACATGAATAAAAAAGCCAAGCACGTGCTAAACTTCAGCTGTTAGCAGTGCGTCGTCCTGTCCCCTTCGTTTCTATGTGTTGTGGTTTTGTTTCCGCGTTTTGTTTAACTATGAACTTAAGTCCTGGCCGTGTTACAGCCTCTATACATGTGTGGTCAATTTTTATTCAACCTCATGAGATACCAAGTCCTAATGTGCAAAGCCACCAGTCACTATATATCGGAAAATTTTGTTCACTCCATGTGATTGCGAAATTCCAAGTTGACTTCGCAGCCATGATACTTGGATTAATTTTGAATGGGGTAATTATGCATAAGTCATAATGTGAGGAATTAAAGATGCAGAACTTTAAAGTTGCAGATGGCACTGGTTAGCATGAAAACATTGAAACATAGCTGTACTAATTATGCATATTTGAAGTACTGGTATATTGCAGTCGTGTGATTATGCCGACAAGTTCGCAAGCACACGTCCAGAAATTTACAATGGTTTTCAGATACCTGTGAGTAAATATGTACAGCAATGTGTGAAGACAACCTTGTCATTTTGGGGGCATTCCTGAATGTTTTTATGAATTTTGGTAAGTGGACCTACAGTGAACACCATAGGTCTATTTTGGTCTTTTCTGCAGGAAACTTAACTGCACAATCATGTGTGACATTTTTGATGCCATATGGCAAACTAACGCAACAAAGACCGTACAACCTGCCTTTCTTCACGGTTGCATATTTCTCAAAAGTGATGCTAGCCTTTTGTACTAATTTAGTTGACTTCATGTGGAGGCTGACACCAAGTTTCTCGGGTATCCCATTTCTTCGGATTGTACTTACATACTGGCACGCTGAAGTGCACAAGTCAGTGTGCATTATGATATGATTTTACACCCCACTTTCGTGTTGCTTTACTGCTGTGAATTATGCATAGCGCTCAGGTTCTACTGTATATGTTGTTCCACGTGTTGAGTATTGGGAGTAGGTTGTGTGCGCCACGACAGAAATATATATATATATCCTTGAAGTCCAGGGTTCGACGGAAACCCATCTGGTCGGGAAACTTCATGGTGGGAATGGCAAGCACCGACCACTCGTTGAAACAAACACACAAATTGACGTTTCGGCCCCGCTACGGGGGCCTTGTTCACAACGAATGAAAGTTTTTAGGGCATGGGTTATATGGGCTTGATGATGTGACGTAAGCATCGAGTGTATATCGGGGGCAGATTGCCTGAGTTGCGGTTGAGCGTGTTATCGGTCGTCTGAATGTGGAGGGATTCAAGATGAAGCCTAGCTGTTTTGTTCTTTTCTTTTACTATTATCTTCGCGCTATCCCAGTCGATGTCATGGCTCGTGGACACTGCGTGCTCAGCTAGCGCGTTAGTTGCCACGTGCTTGGTTTTCACGTCATAGCTGTGCTGTTAATCCTTTTTCCAAAGTCGCCTGTTTCACCGATGTAGACTCGATTACAATCGCCACAACGAATTCTGTACACGACGCCCGGGAACTTCTCCTTATCGAGTTTGTCTTTCACCGTCCCCACAGATTGTCTGAGCTTGCGCGTAGGCACATGAGCGACGTCGACTTCATACCCCCGAAGGATTCGGGACAAACTTCCGGTTATGCCGGGGACGTACGGCACAGGAATCATTTTTCTCTTCCCCTTGTCATTGTGTTGTTGAGAGTCATTTGGCGTAGGATGAGCTAGGCTCTTTTTAACAGCTTGAAAGAGCGAACTGGGGTAGCCCGAAGATGAGAGGTCACGGCGTATCGTGGCTAGCTCGGCCGCTTGGTTCTCCGGAGTTGAGGAAAGTTTCTCCGCCCTACGTAAAAGTGAAGCGACCACCGACTTCTTCTGACACATCGGGTGCACAGAGCTGAAACTTAGGTACTTGCCAGTGTGAGTTTCCTTCCTGAAGACACTGAACGACAATCTACTGCCGTCGCGTTTCACGAGCACGTCCAAAAATGGCAGACGACCATTAACTTCTTCCTCTGTCGTGAACTGTATGGCTGGATCCATGCTATTAAGGTGCAGAAGAAAAGCGCTCAAAGCAGACTTCTTAACCACTGAGAAACAGTCGTCCACGTAGCGTAAGAATACCCTTGGACGTGGGTTGAAACTAGACAGGGCACGGGACTCCAGTGACTCCATTGCCAAGTTCGCTGTGGTGACTGAGATCGAGGCTCCCATTGCGGTTCCATGGACATGTTTCAAGAACTTTTTCTGGAACGGGAGGTATGTGTTGCTCAGACAAAACTCTAGAAGTCTGCTGAGATCTGGAGCCTCGAGCGTTGTCCTTTCTGGAAGACTTGGGTCCGATTCGAGAGCGTCAGTGCACTGACGCTCTCGAAGCCACGCTCGAAGCCACGCTCGATCGTCTGTTGCTGTGCGCGTGGACTGCGTTCCTGTTGGACCGGCGCTACTTAGACTGCACAAGTCATCAGTACGTTGTTAATAAACCGTCGTACGACATCTGGTGGAGGTTGCTGCAATCCCTGACCTCAACCTGGAACTTCGAAACCGAACGTTGCCCGCTGCTTCGACCGCTGCAATGAGCGACATTGCCACCAGTCAGCCCGACACCGCCGCGGCTTCCAGCTCCAGCGGCGCCATTCAGCGGTACCGTGACCCTCCTATCTTTAGCGGAACAGGTGAGGCTGACGTGGAAGATTGGCTTTCCAGATATGAGCGCGTCAGTGAGACCAACAACTGGGATGACCCAGTTGTTGGGTCATCCCAGTTGTCTTCTATCTTTCTGACGTCGCCAACCTCTGGTTTCACAATCACGAGCGCGAGATCCATACCTGGTCTGAGTTCAAGACAGCGATCGCAGCAGTCTTCGGCCGCCCGACTTTACGAAAGCTGCGCGCTGAACAACGTCTACGCCAGCGTACTCAACAGCCCGGTGAGACGTATACGAGCTACATCGAGGATGTAGTAAATATTTACTCCCGCGTCAATGCCTCCATGAGCGAGGAGGAGAAAGTTAAACATATCCTCATAGGCATCGAGGACGAGGCATTTCAGATGCTTCTTGCGCGGAACCCTGCTTCTGTCGCGGACGTCGTTACTCTTTGCCAGAGTTTCGATGAGCTGCGTCGACAAAGGGTCCTTGCACGCAGCGCTGTCGCAGCTGCCGAACCACTCTCGAGCCTCACGTTAGCCTCCCACCCGTCACCCGCTACATCACTCTCTAGCCAAATCAAAGACTATTCGGGAGGAGGTGGCGCGCCAGCTCTCTATGCTGCCTCTGGGCGATCGATCCCTACAACCTGACGCATCGCTGGCTACTCCCATCAGGAGGGCCATCCGCGAGCAGCTTGCCGAATCGGTACCTGACCCAGCCATGTTGACCCAGCCCATGTTGCCCCAGCCATGTCCCAGCCAAGTGACCCAGCCATGTTTGCCTGTAGCTGCACCTCTGACCTATGCCGTGGTCGCGGCGCGACCTCAGCCGCCGACATTCGCCTTCTCTGAAGCAAAGCACCCGCGAACAGCCCAGCCTCCTGCGCCTCCGCCAACTCAGAGTCAATATGCTTAGAATCCCTGGCGCACACGCGACAACCGGCCCATATGCTTCGCTTGCGGTTTCGCCGGGCATGTGGCGCGCTTCTGCAACCAGCGCATGTCACCTGCTCTTCAAGCTGCCGCAACTTCCGGATACGGCTACCCATGCGCTACTGGCGACCATGCCACGCGTCTCAGCTCCGACTTTTCGCTGCCTCCACGACGACCTTTCAACAACCATCGCTCCCCGTCACCCCGTCGTCGCTCGCCTTCACCCTTACGTAGTCGGCAGTCACCTAGCGAGGGAAACTAGTTGCTGCAGTTCCGCAGGCACGAACTGCCAGCTTCGCGACTTCTACAAGGCCTGCACAGTCACCACGCAATTTACTCGACGTCATAGTAGAAGGAACTGCCGCAACTGCGCTTATTGACACTGGGGCTGCGATTTCAGTCATGGACGAGAACTTTATTCGAAAATTACGTAAGGTCACAACGCCGCTCTCCGGCATGCTACTGCGCACCGCAAGTACGTAGCACGTAGCACCGGTTGCTGTATGTACCGCTAGGGTGGTTATTGACGGCGCGCTCTATATCGTGGAATTCCTTGTGCTCTCTTCGTGCCGAGCCGAGGTGGCACTCTTCCCGTTCTCTGACGACGCATTGCCTGACCTTTCTAAAAGTACAGCCCAAAAGCTCACTGTTGTGTCCGACACGGACATACCACCCGCGATGTCGGTGCTTGTGCCCGTCTCTTGCTCCACCGCGCCAGATGCTACCGTCCTTTTTACGCCATCGCCTATTTTTCTGCGTCGCAGGGCTCTCCCTCTCCCGTTTGCCGTCCTGACTACTGCATCTGGATCATCGGCTATGCTTGTGACCAATCCGTTTCAGCACCCGGTCACCTTGCTTAGAGGAGAATCTCTTGGTCGTGTTGATCCTGTTGATCCGTTTCACATCATCGAGACTTCGGATGACACGCCTTGTTATGAGCTCGACGCCCTTACTTCTCCCGTTAAGCGCACGTCTTCTGCATCACCATCAACTTCGCCTTCATCAGACATCTTGGAATCTGTCTTGGATGCCGACCTGCCACCTCCGTACCGCATGCAAGTACTCGACCTTCTGCAGAATTTTCGCTCATCGTTTGATTGCGATCAAACGCGCTTGGGCCGTACGGAGAACGTCAGTCACAGCGTCCACACAGGTTCTCAACCTCCGTTACGCCAGCGACCATACCGTGTGTCGGCAGCCGAGCGTAAGGTGATTAACGAGCAAGTCGATGAAATGCTGCAGCGTGGCGTCATTCGCCCTTCCCACAGTCCTTGGGCGTCACCTGTGGTGCTGGTACGCAAGAAGGACGGGTCAATACGCTTCTGTGTGGATTACCGTCGGCTAAATAAGATCACTCGTAAAGACGTCTACCCGCTGCCTCGTATAGATGACGCACTCGACTGCTTGCAAGGAGCGGAGTACTACTCTTCTTTAGATCTTCGCTCTGGGTATTGGCAAGTGCCGATGGCTGAAGGTGACTGCGAGAAGACAGCTTTTGTGACGCCCGATGGCTTATACGAATTTCCCGTAATGCCTTTTGGGCTCTGCAATGCGCCCGCTACTTTCGAGCGCATGATGGACACCATCGTTCGTAACTACAAGTGGAAAACATGTCTGTGCTATCTTGACGACATCGTCGTGTTTTCATCAGATTTTCTGACACACCTTGTTCGCTTGCGTGAGATACTGACCTGCCTCACCACTGCCGGCCTCCAGCTCAACATCAAAAAGTGCCGTTTCGCCACCCGCAAGCTAACAATATTGGGACACGTTGTATCGAAGGATGGTGTGCTTCCTGACCCAGCCAAGCTTCGCGCCGTCGCCGAGTTTCCCAAGACCACAACCCTTAAGGCGCTCCGCAGCTTTGTAGGCCTCTGCTCGTATTTCCGGCGCTTTGTACGTAATTTTGGAACCATCATAGCACCACTGACGAATTCGCTTACGGCTATAGTAACGGTCTGTCCGCGTGGTCAACCTCGTGCGACGAAGCCTTCAAGCAACTACGTCGCCTACTCACTTCCCCGCCTATCCTTCGACATTACGACCCCACAGCACCTACGGAGATCCATACCGACGCTAGCGGCATCGGGCTTGGTGCAGTTCTAGCTCAGCGGAAAGACGGCTACGACGAGTACGTCGTCGCCTATGCCAGTCGCACTTTGAAAAAGGCCGAAGCGAACTATTCTGTGACGGAAAAAGAGTGTTTGGCCATCACTTGGGCTCTCGGCAAATTCCGTCCATACATATATGGTCGTGCTTTCGACGTTGTTACCGACCACCACGCCCTTTGCTGGCTTTCTTCGCTGAAAGATCCGTCAGGTCGTCTCGGCCGATGGGCGCTTCGCTTACAAGAGTATGACGTTCGCGTTGTCTGCAGATCGGGCAGGAAGCACTGTGACGCCGATGCGCTATCTCGATCGCCGATACCTTCGGATGTAGCTTCCCCATCAACGGTCTTCGAAACTATGTCAACCATCGACGTCACGAATATGCCGGTTGAACAGCGAAAGGATTCCCTGTTTTCAACTATCCTAAACTTCCTACAGGATCCATCGGCCACAGCTTCTAGAACGCTTCGTCGCCAAGCCGCTCACTTCACTGTGCGCGAAAACATTCTTTACCGCAGAAATTACATGCCTGATGGTCGCAAATGGCTGCTCGTGGTACCACGGCACATGCGGTCTGACATTTGCGCTTACTTTCATGCTGCTCCTCACCATGGTCACGCCGGCGTTCTGAAAACGTATACTCGGCTAAGGCAACGTTTCGACTGGCGGGGAATGTATCACTTTGTCTGCCAGTATATTCGCGCTTGCACGGCGTGCCAGTGGCGTAAAGCTCACCAACGCCCTTCCGGCGAGTTACAGCCGCTACCCTGCCCTGCTCGTCCCTTTGATCGCGTCGGCATAGACCTATACGGCCCACTTCCCTGCAGTTCCTTGGGTAACAGATGGATAATTGTCGGTATCGATCATCTGACACGCTATGCAGAGACTGCAGCACTCCCAGCCGCCACCGCTCGAGAGGTTGCATTATTCTTCATTCTGCGGAATTTCGTCCTTCGACATGAAGCACCACGAGAACTGCTCAGCGACAGAGGGCGCGTCTTCCTCTCCGACGTCATACAAGCCCTTCTCGCTGAATGCAGCATCGTTCACCGCAAGTCTACAGCCTACCACCCGCAAACGAACGGCTTGACGGAGAGGTTCAACCGCACACTCGGTGACATGATCACTATGTACGTCGCGTCGGATCACAGTAACTGGGACGCTGTTTTGCCATTTGTCACTTATGCGTACAATACTGCCTCATAAGCTACCACAGGCTTTTCGCCGTTTTTCCTGTTGTACGGACGGGAGCCCTCTCGCACCATGGACACATTGCTTCCATACCGACCCGACGCTTCCGAATGCACGCCGGTGTCTGAAGCGGCGAGATACGCAGAGGACTGCAGGCAGCTCGCTCGTAAATTTACAAACGCCGCTCAAGGTCGCGAAAAACTGCGACATGACAACGACGCGTCTACGCCAGACTTCCCGACTGGTTCTCTCGTTTGGTTGTGGATCCCACCTCACAGCCCTGGGCTTTCAAACACGTTTCTTGCGCGCTACGATGGCCCCTACCGCATCAAAGGCCGCACGTCCCCTGTCAACTACATTGTTGAACCCCTGACGCCGCCCCACGACCTCAGACATCGCGGTCGTGACACGGTTCATGTCAGCAGACTTAAACCATACTATGACCCCTTGATGCTGCCTACGCCTTAAGACGCCAGGATGGCTCATCTTCTCTCCCGGGGGCAATTGTAGTGAACAGGAAGAAGAAGCCACGCTCGATCGTCTGTTGCTGTGCGCGTGGACTGCGTTCCCGTTGGACCGGCGCTACTTAGACTGCACAAGTCATCAGTACGTTGTTAATAAACCGTCGTACGACCATGTCAACTTCATAATTGCGAACAAGCCAACCTGTCTGCTGCTGTGAAAATACCATGCTAGTAATTCAAAAGAACCATCATTTTCTGAATAACCGCTGTTTCATTAAGGAAGGCGGTAATGCCTACTTCTTAATTCGTACTACATCATCTGTACTAGAGGAGGGCCAAGTACTCATGGGCGTTCACAAGAGAGAAGTGCAAGCACATTAACTTCTTCATTTGGCAGGGGACCTGTCACTGGTAAATTTGGGGAGGTTGTGCTTGACCTTGGGGCAAGTGTAGGGTATTCACTTTAACACGGAGGCGTGATGCTTAACAAAAATATTAATGAGTAATGCAGTAGGTAGTCTTCGCGTATGAAAGAAACTAAATACTGAACATGAGTCATAGAGAACCACTGTAGGCCGCGCTAACGAGTGCATAGCGAATAAGCGCTAATTGCGGAAACAGTTTTTCGTTCAGCTGCTCAGAGCGCTTTGCTGTCCCTGCGTGCAGCTCGCGGCAGTACGCGCGCATTAAATGCACTTAATGCAGGCGCGTTACAATGTTCTTCTAAGTCGGGCATCTGCGTGTGTAACTTTCATATGAGAACGCAGGCGGTCTTCGAACCGCTCATCACACGCTGCCGCATCTGGACGCGCGCAGTTCGTGGCTGCATAAATAACGAAAATTGCTCCACAGCATACGCTCATGGAATGCACATACGTTCGCTCATCTGAAGATACCTTTGTCACGCTGGTAGTCACGAATTTAGCGCGAGCGAAGAGGGCACACGTTTATATTTTTTCTAGCGGCACGACACGGTGAACCGGAGAATTCGGAGCCGAGGGTGTTTACGTCGATCGGCTCGGCCTGCATGATGCCCCACAAATTATGTATTGACCTTCCGCAAGAGCAAACACACGCCGATGGCAGAAGGACAGAAGTTCGAAGTAGTGCCGAAGGGTTACCAGCCGCTTTTTATATACATTGGTACATATATAAGCCCACGAAAAAAAGCAAGCTTGCAAGTGGTGGCGCTGTGGGGTAATGGTTATAGTGCTAGCTTTAAGTGTGTGTGGTCGCGAGTTCGATTCCTGTGTCGTGCGTACTTGTATGCAAATGTCATGGTTGTGCATAAATACTTTGATGTCCATTTTCTATTATGTCCTAGTGATGAATAGTAGCGGAAATTGGCCGGTAAAACCTAATATAGTGTCCAAAATATACTTTCTTTTTTTCATTTCGCGACCGCTTTAGGGCCTCGTATAAAAGGAGGCTTTAACAGCTCTCAAAAGAAGCAGAAAAACTCTCAATGCGCTCTGTTCAAGCTTACATAAAAACACCAACTTCACCTCCAAAAGGAGGCTTTAAAAGCTCTCAGAAGAACCAGAAAACTTCCAATGCGCTCCGTTCAAGCCCTCAAAATGAGTTCAATAAAAACACAAATTTACCTCCTTAGTTCTATTTACCACTCCCTTAACAAAGGATGTAAATAAAAGCTCCTTTTGAATCTCCTTTTGAAGGGAGTTTCGCGTAGTACCTTTTGGATGCACGTTATGCGTCGAGGCCGAAACTCCCTAAAAGGCTCAAACCCGTTTGCAGTGTAGTGTAGGCGCAACGTAAACATTCCCCGAAACAACATTAGCGAACACTCAATGAAATTTTTTACCTGAGAAAGGCGGGTATCATTCGCGGGAAAAAAATTTCTCCTTCCGTATTCTGTGCTGCCACGCAGCCTGTCGCTCGGCGTCTTTTTCGCCGCTCAGAATAGGCCTTATGCAAAATCTGCTGCCATCAACCGCCAGGTTGAAGGATAAGCGCGCTTGGCATGTACGCACACCGAGCGTACGTATCAACGTGTGGCGACTAATAGGAACGGCAAATCCGGCATATTTTCGTGTGCCGTCTTGCTCAGATTGAGGAAATTGGAGTGCTGGAAAAAGGTTTGCAGGAAGCTAACCTCCAAATCATTAGACTTCCTCGCGGCCGACAAGCAGCAGCAGATCGTTCTGTTGTTTCGGGTATTGCTTACGACTAGCGCCGTGTTTACGTTCGCCGTTCTTAATATAGATGCGGTATGTGACAGCCTCGGAGCTCATCACAGCACTCCTTTGTATCATGCCGGAACGAGACAGATTTCGCGCCGTGTGCTTGCAGGCACAGACAAACTGGCTTCGTGAGCGAGCTTCAAAGCTGCATCGCGGCTACGTGCGCATGCCTCGACTGCTGCTTACATCATAACTTTGTCTATCACCTTCCAATAACAATTACTTCTTAGACAGGTAGCTCGTGCACGTCATCGATACTGAGCGATGTGCTGGAGCGTGTTGTGTGTAGTTTGCTTTCGATTGTAGAGTTTCACAAGGTAGCGTTTGGTGGTATGCTTTGCGCGCGTATTGCTTCACTATACGTATTTTTCAAGAATTTCATGTGCTATCACTGTAACTTCAGAGGAGCAGCCCGGGTGTCCTAACCCCGTCCCCTCTTTAATTTTTTTCATCTATACCCCAAGAAGAGGACATATAAGGTTCTCCCAAAAACTGACCCCCCTCGGAAAAATCCTGTATCCACCCTTGTGCGCTATGAAATGCTAACAGATGTTTCAAGTGTGTGGCACTTTTCGTATGAAACGGATGAAATGCTCTTCCTGGAAATAGGTTACATTCAACCGTGGATTATTGCCGGTTGTTTACACGCCAAGGTTGTTTCGTAGGCGTTCAGTCGGCGACGCAAAAATGTCTTGATGCAAGGGGTTGAAATGTAAGGCGCCAGTAGGCCCCGATAGGGACGATGAGAACGCGAATATTATTGGCGTATCGTGTTACTTACGAACACATGTGAAAAGGATATTGCATGAAATACTAACTAATCGGCACATACTTCTTTGAGCAACTACGACTTTTCAGGTTCACTTTTCACGTGCGTGAGATGCGTAAGTTTTTTTTTTTTTACATTTTAATCGCACAGTAATTCTATACATAACTTACGCCGGTGACACAACGAAGAAATTTATTTTATATAAAAAATAAAACAGGGGACAAGCTTTCATTTACAATTAGATGCACAATACATCAGGACTTAGGTTCTCCCTTGTGGAATACGCTTTGAAATGGGTCAACAGCACTTCCTTACCGTCATCGCGGCGCCTAGTCGAGTAGCGCGCTAAATCCTCCTCCCAACCAACCTAGACTACACGCATGATATTCAGATAGCTAAGAACACTTTATTCGCTACACTCAAAGCCCAGAGACAAAATTTATAACCTAGCACATAGCTTTATTTTCAACGACGCCACGCCCACATGTGATTCGGTGACAAGTTTGTACCTCCGTTCTCGTTGTGAGGCAGTTTTTTACACGTAATAACTATCAACACAGAGAGTAGAAAATTCCGGTAGCGTGTATAGGTCCTTACACACTCCTATGGCATTTCTATGCGCACATTAATTACTATCAAACCAGACACAAGCATTAAGTTATAGCAGCGACAGCAATTCGACTCGGACACATGCCTCCAACGTGGCTTCGTATCAGTAGCTTCGTCAAACATCCGACAGATGACAGTAATTTCCCTCTTTTCTGAGTGAATGGGAAGAAGAGCGGCGTTGATAGCCAACCTACGCATCGGCAAAGAAGGGACTCCGACGATGGTTATTTGTTCACGGCACTTCACGAAACGTGACTTCTTTTTTCCAGGTAAGTAGGCGTATTTCGCTGCGCTGCATACCCGCTACTCTATTCAAACGACATCAACTGTCTTATCTATAGCAGAGCTGGAATAAGTGCGACCCCTCGCAGGGTTAATGTGAGCGTGCTTGCAGCGTGGCGTCGGAGCGTGTATTTTGTAATGCTCAATATCTTCGCTCAGTCAGTGTTCCGAGGTCGGCGAAATAAAAGGTGTTCTGATCAAGAAACAGAGTTTATTTTCTCGTCGTTCGAGGGTCTAGCTGGGGTACGGCGAGCGGAACGAAGGGCGACGATCATCGGCCGGCGCCCTTCGAGACACTGCGGACATGCCGGCCCCATTCTGTTCCGTTATGTTCTCGGTGTCTGGATAATACAGCATCCTGCGATCGCATCTGGCTTTCACCGTAGCGGCTATGCGACACTGGTATTCAAAGCTAGCGAGTGACACGTATGCTTGCAAGTGATAATTGCCCATGAATTGGATGGTGCAGGTGAAATACGCGATACTTGTTAACACTTAGGAAAACCACTCTTTACGATATGCTTGGCAAAGGGGTGCCGTGAAGTGACAAGATGTTGCCAACGTATTTACGAACAAATGCTTGAGTGAAATAATATTGCTTAAGGTAACGTCGAAGCAAAAAAGTCGCCCTAGGCAGTTGTTCACATGTTAAAAGTTATATCTTGATTTAAACGTTTACGCAGTACAGGATACCAAGAAAACAATGTTATTTTATTGATTTCAAGTGCAAGAAGAGGAGACTGAAAGGGACAGCTGTGCTGTCAGAAAACCTACCTAGCTCGTCAATGTAGGACGAAAACAAAGCCATTCGGCTGAAAGACAGTTACCGCCAGACAGCACCGACATGCCCAACGTTCGGCGAAGGTAAGTTTCACTGGTAGAAATGTGGTGTAAACTTCATTAAACGATGCGATGCTGTTTATGACAGAATGAAGAAAGCCAGAAGTATGGGCATTGGCCGTCAAATGAAATTAAATGTGCTTACGACTGTGAACCAGTAAGCAGTGTTCTGGCTATCGATGCCACTGCCACAACCATTATTTTTTTGACCGTGTGTTGCTCATTGTTTTTCGGGAAAGCTCTAAACAAATGGATGTCAGTGCAAATGAGGTTACCAATGCAATCACCCATGAAGATGCAGAATCATGCATGGTAAGTTAGTTTCGTGGTTTGTGGCTACACAGGGATGATGATTTGATCTGTATTCATAAACAGGCTGCACACAAAGAGCCGTTACAGCTTCCTAATGTGCATGAGGTGGGTGGTCATCTTGATAAAACTTGCAATCTCCAAGAGACAGCTGCTATATTATAATGAAAAGTGTGATTGGATAATCAGGCGTATGAACTTTGTTATCTTTACCTTTCTACCGGAATTTTCCAGTGGGCCTTCGGCACAACACCTCAGTGAGGAGACTATAACGTTGTATTCTACACAAGAAAGAGAAGCTGTGGATGCCCTCGCTGAACTAGCATCAGGGCTTCGCAACACCAAATCGGCAGCAGTTCAAGTTAAATCAGGGGAATTGGGCCATAAATTTATAGACACGATTAACAACGCAAACACCAACACATTCACAGGCCTGTCATTAATCGAAATATTGACTGCTCTTGAAGGCTGCTTCACGAAACTGCGATCTATCTCAAAAGCACCATATGAAAGCAAGGAAAGGGTTGTGCTCACGCTTTTGAAGCTCAAGCACAATGTCTTAAATAGGTTCTTGGCGCATTTGTTTAATTGCTCACCACAGCAGTGTGGAAGCATCATTGTCGACACTCTACAAGGGTTGGCTGGTATTCTCATAGGAGTTGTGTGTCTTCCACCAAAAAAAGTAGATTGTTCAACATATGTCGGAATCCTTCAGGAATTTTAGTAACGTCAGAGTGGTGATTGACTGTACTGAAATTCTGTAGGTTAGCCAAGCTGTCTCCGGTGTGCAATTCAGTGCTATTCTTATTATAATAAACATTTTATGGCTAAATACATTATTTCTGTGACACAAGCAAGGCTGACCGATCATATCAGCGATGGTCATTGGGGAAGAGCACCAGATAAAGCAATTTTTGAGCAGAGTGGGCTTATTACCCTCTTGGATACAATATCCGATGCAGCAATGGCCGATCGCGGTTAGAGTGTACTAGAACAGGGTAGTGCCCGGAACGAGCTTCAAAAAGTGAAGCCCAAACAGGGTCAATCCGCTTGTAGCGCTGCGATTGGTAATCTACAATGTGTCGTCGCTTAAAGAGTTGCGCGCGGCTCCGCGAAAGTGGTGCAGCGGTAGAATAATGCCCGTTCGAATCGATCGCAGCTGTAGAGGGTGGGTTTTTATTCGTAGTGTTACCCTTTATAGCTGTATTGGTTTTCCTTTCTTTCTTAAAACTAGCGTCAGTTACTACGTATTGCTACAAAAAGCAACGCAAAATGAGCAGTAAAATAAAAAAAAAAATTCACAGTGAGGATGGATGGATGGATGGATGCTATGAGCGTCCCCTTTATAACGGGGCGGTGACATGTCTGCCACCAGGCTCGAAGGATAAAAAAAGAAAAAAAAAGAAAAAAACTTCCTTGTTTCATGTTGTCCTAATGCCTTATCTACATTGATTAAATCTATGTTATTATAACAAAAAATATAAATTCACAGTCCATCTCTCTGCCTCTTAAGGCAGAATAACCTTTTTTCCCCCAATTATTTATTTTTGTACTTTATCTCTACTTTTCTGCCACCAATACTCTAACCGTCTCTTACTCATTTCTATCGCGGGCGTGTTCAGCCTTCCATTGCTGTCCCCAAAACCCAAGGCCTCATGTAGACTCGTGCCCACACGTATACCTGGGTGAATATCGCCACATTCAATCAGTACATGTTCCATCGTTTCCTTAGTTCCCCCGCAGCATGTACATTGTTCTTCTTCGTTACTGAATCTCGCTTTATAACTACGCGTTCTCAGGCAGCCCGACCTTGCTTCAAACAGTAAAGCGCTTCCCCTTGAATTATCATAAAACCTTTCCCTCCTTATTTCGTTTTTTCCTTCTCGGTAGTTACTCAGAGCCGGCTTCTTTTCCATCGCTGTCATCCAATAAGTCTTCTCCGCCTCTCTGACCTTCCGCTTAATGCTCCTTGTTGTCATATCGCCCGCACTGCCAGCCGTATATTTACTGGTGAGCCTCCTAGTTCTTTTTCTCCACTGCGTGTCAACGCTTTTTCTATACAAATACCTGAAAACCTTCTCTGCCCATCTACTCTTCTTCATTTTCCTCAGCCTCTCTTCGAATCTCATTTTGCTCTGCGCTTCCCTCACTTCAAAGCCTGTCCATCCCATATCACCCTTCACCGCCTCATTTGTCGTCTTCCCGTGAGCGCCCAAGGCGAGGCGGCCCACCGTCCTTTGATTTACATCCATTCCTGATTGCACCTCTGACTTCATGCACACCACTGAGTTCCCAAATGTAAGCCCCGTAACCATCACACCCTTCCACAGCCCTCGAAGCACCTCGTACCTATTGTATCCCCATAAAGCTCTGTGCTTCATAATTGCAGCATTCCTCTTTCCCTTTGCTACCGATGCTTTCTCTTGTACCTCCATATATCTATCCCCCTCATTTACCCATACTCCGAGGTACTTGTACTCGCTTACCCTCGGTATTTTTTGGCCCTGTATTAAGACCGTATGGTCTCCGTGATCATTGAATATCATCAATCCACATTTTGTTGCACTAAATCCTAGTCCTAGAGCCTCACACTCCTTTCCGCATATATCTGCCAGTCGCTGTATATCATCTTGACTGTCCGCAAATAAGACAATATCATCAGCATAAAATAGACCTGGAAGCTTCTGCTCAACCATCGCTCCGACCTGTTTGTGTGACAAATTAAATCCAATGTTGCTACCTTCTAGCGCTTTTTCCATCCTCGCCATGTACAGCATGAATAACAGCGGGGACAAAGGGCATCCCTGTCTCAGCCCCTTGCTAATTTCAACGCTGTCCTTGCTACTTATTCCTTCCCATTCTATACAAACTGTATTTTCTCGGTATATTTCTCTCAAAAGCTGTACACAGTCGTCACCTATGCCCACCTCCTTCAATATATCCCACAAAATTTCCTGATTAACGTTGTCATACGCCCCGGTGATATCTAGATAAGCTACGTATAAGGGCCTGTTTTCTATTTTAGATATTTCTATACAGTGGGTAAGAACAAACAGATTATCGTCTAACCGCCTGTCGATTCGAAATCCATTCTGAAGTTCTCCCAAAATATCATTTTGTTCTTCTATTTTTAATTTTACGCTTCTATTTTTAATTTTACTGCCTGCATCGCCAACCTGTATAGCACCGATGTAATTGTTAGGGGTCTATACGAGCGAATGTTATCTTTTTCTCCCTTGCCTTTATAGATTAAGTTCATTCTACTTTTTCGCCAACTGTCTGGTATTTCCCTCTCCTGTAAGCACTTTTCTACGGCTTTCAGCAGTGCTTCTTTAGTGTTATGTCCGAGTTCGTTAATGAGCCTGACGGGAACCCCATCTAAGCCCGGAGTAGTGCGCTTAGGAATTTTTCCTTCGGCCTTCTTCCAATTGAAATTCTCTAGTACTACATCTTCGTCGGTTGCTCTCCTTTGCGTACTTTTACTCACCGGGGGAATCCCCTGGGGGACCTTTTTAAACGAGTCGGCTGTTATCTTTCGAATGTAACCTAGCGCTTCATATCCTTCGAATTTATTTCCTCCTTCATCTACCATATGTTGTTGCATTGTGACAGACTTCCTACCCAGCGCTTTTAGGTGGCTCCAAAATATCCTAGGCGCGGCCTTCTTCTTTTCGCGAATCTCTGTCATCCAGCGTTCACTTTCACCTTTAATTTTTGCCTCGACTAATTTCTGCACAATGGATTTTTGCTCTAAATATATTTCCCATATTTGGTTAACTTCGTCCTGCGGCCGCTTCTCCTTTTTTGCCTGTCTGTGCTCCCGTGATGCCTGACGTCGCATCTCGATCGCTTCCCGGATTTCTTTGTTCCACCAACTTTTTGGCTTTTTCTTTCCTTTCCAACAAATAGTTTTCTTCTCTATTTCCATTTCTTTCGTGATTACATGTAGCAGCTCACTATACTTCCAGTCTTTGCCTGGTAGTTCGTCTACTTTTTCCTCGACTCTTGCGGCTATATTTGTTATTTGTTTGTCATTTAGATACGAGCTGCCAAACTTTGATTCTATGTTCTTATTTTCAGTTTTATATCCCATTTGTAATATTATGCGTTTATGATCACTACCCAAGCTGTTAATGCCTTCTTCGTCTATTCTCATGTCTCTAAGTTTGTCATATATTCCTTCTGTCATGAGACAGTAATCAATGCTCGATTGCCTGTTTCCGACTTCCCACGTGATCTGCCCCTCACACTTAGGCCCCACGTTAACTATCTCAAGACTATGTTGCTCGCAGAGATCTAGCAATAACTTGCCATTGGTGTCTGAATATCCGTCAAGGTCATGAATGTGAGCGTTCATGTCCCCTAGAAGGATTATTTCGGCATCATGACCAAATTCTTTAATATCGGTGCTTATGCATTTCACTATCTCCAGATTCTTTTCTCTGCAGTTATTCCCCGTCCACAAGTAAGCTACACCTAGCCACGTTTTCTTTCCACCTACTGTGCCCGAAACCCATATGTGCTCTGAACACGTTTGTTTCACTCTCTCCCATTTTGTTCTGCTATGAATTAGCATTCCAACCCCCCCACCTCTCCTTTCTGATGTGATCCTGTTACATCCTTCCCAAACATAATTTTCAATATGTGGTGGCTCTTCCAAGTCTCTAAGGTGTGTTTCTGTAACCGCATAAACACCTATCTGTTCCTTGTTTAACTGTCTCTCAATCTCTAACCATTTTGCCTTTTTTCTGCCACCCTGCATGTTAATGTAACTAATTGCAACACGCGCCTTCTCCCTTCTTTTACCTTTTCTCTGTTTTTTCGCTATACTACCTGTCAAAGAGTCCCCCTGGTTGTTTTCCTCATTACAAGCTACCTTGGGCACCGAAGGGCCCGCGTGCCCCCCAAAAAAGCTACTGCGCGTCCTGCAAGACGCCAACCCACCTCATGGCCAAGCCTCCTATCGAAGTGTATTCCGTCTCTTCGAAAACCACCCCACCTGTGCACCTCTCTGTTTATTTCCACTACCTCGATGCCTTTCTCTCGACTAATTCGCCATATCTCTTTGAGCATAGTTACTTGCAGCGCCATCCCGTGGGATTTAACAAAAATGTAAAGTATGGCCTCCGAGATTTTTGCGAATACGAGACTCGGCCTGCGTGTTCTCGATACGCTGCTTCCGGGTGCCGGCTGCTGGCTCGCTGCGCAAGGAAAAATGAAAGAAAACAACCTTCGGTTAGCGGGAAACGGCGAAGGTTTGAATGCCGCAAAAGCAGCGATGTTCTGTCTGTGCTTTAACAGTTCCTCCTGACACTATAGGAAATGCTATTTGGCTGGTAGCTTTAATAAAACGATCACGAGGTGTACGTAAACTCGTCAACGTGTTGACATTGTGGATTCAAATATAATATTCTTGTACAACTGCTTTTGCGAACATGTACCTTAATTAATAAATAATAACGAAAATTTACGCTGTATTCATGGCCGACCTAAGCCAAAATAAATGATGGAAACGAATATTCGTGTCATACGTATGCGTCTATGGTCGCCTTATTGTAGGTGCGCTTCTCTCTCTTTTTTTTTTCTTTTTCTTTTTTGCGCCATTGGCGCCTGCTTCGCTATCAACTTTCTCATTGGCAGCTGAAGAGCAAAACTACAGCGCGCCGTCTCCCTGTACTTTTGATCTGGATAAACTGTGGACACACATATATTTTTCTTGTACAATTGGTTTTGTGAACATATACTTTTTGACTTTTCAAAGTATTTATAGTAGTGCACACTTTGTGCATACCACCGACGATCGCTAGCGTTCATTATTGGGAAGAGGTGGCATCGAACAGTGCTTCAGACGAGACGCGAAGTAAGAATGACAGACATACCGTGCCCGTTCCAGCAATGTACCAACCAGCCCAGTCCAGCACAGTTGTGGAGTTAGTCTTTCGGGATCATTTTTGCTGGTAACCGCCACACTGGTACGGTGGTTACAGTGCTTGGCGGCTGACCCGCAGATCGAGGGTTTTATCTGGGCCGCGACGGTCGCATTGCGATAGAGGCGGAGTAATAGGGGCCCGCGTACTTAAATATAGGCGCGCGTTAAGAATCCCAGGTGGTGAAATTTGCGGAGCCCTACACTACGGCCTCCCTCATGCCATAGTGCTCTGCTCGTGCCCTTTTTTCGGTAAGCAGCAGTTTTTCCGCTGCGAAATCTGCGAAAAACGTGTGCACGCGAAATGTGTGACTTGGCCGGATGACCAACTGCAGCTCTTGAAGTCCGGATCGCGTACATTTTCGTGCAATTTGTGCGATTCCGCCCCGCATGGTGACAGGCCTAACGACGAGACGGAGGTATGCGCGACGGCGGCGTGTTCCCTGCCGCCACGTGGTTCCCCAACCGGTCCAACTCTCGCCCCTTCGGGTGACCTTGGCGAGGAGGTAGCCGGCCTTCGCCGCCTGCTCCTCGACACGCTGGAAGGGATTTCGTTCCTGAGTGACGAGGTCTCACAGCTGCGGGAGGACAATGAGCGCCTGCGAAAGGAACATTCCCGAGTGGCTGAGCAGCAGGTCCGTATCGTCGCCTCCCTTCGTGGTGAGGTTCGTTTTCTGCGCGATGAGCTGACACGCTGCGTCACCCCCAAACTAGGGGAACGTCCTGCAAAGTCTCCAACGGCTGCAAAGTCTCCAACGGCTGCAAATTGTCCAACGTCTCCAACGTCTCCAACGGCAAAGTCTTCCGTGAACTCCGACACCCCTGCGGCCTCGGATACGACTCATAACACCGAAACGCTCCCACATTTTACCCCACCACCAGGTTTTCAGCGTGATTTGAAGCTCCGCGTTATGGATCGTACGAAAACCTCTTCGGCTAATGTCACAGTGAGTGTAAGAAAGGAAACGAAAAGAAAAACACATGTATATACTGGAGCCATGGACTCGTCCACTTTGTTGGTGGCTCAAATCCCCCAACGACCCCAGCGGCAGTGGGCTATATTTGTGTCCAAGTTGAGCCCTGACACACATCTGCTGACCTCAAGAAACACATTGAGTCTGTTGACCTTTCTGCCATTTCCTGCCGGCGGCTCAAAACAAAATATCCTTCTTACTCCTTGTTCTGCGTTACAGTTGACGAAGATACATCGAAACGTCTGAATGACCCGTCAATGTGGCCGTGCGGTTGCATTTTCAAACCATTCCGTGGGATTCTCCACGACGACATGCTCCATCCCTCAGAGTGCGCACCCGTAAGCAACGGTGCCGTGTAATTTGGATATATTTTATCAGAACGCTCGTGGTCTTCGCACTAAGACGCGCGAATTCTTTGCTAATGTTGTTTCGTCTTCTTTTGACCTTATTGCGATTTCTGAAACGTGGCTGTGCAGTGAAATTCCTGTGACTATCTTCCGTCGAACTACACCACCTTCCGCAGTGATCGGGACTTCTGTGAAATTAAACAAAAAGGTGGTGGTGTATTGATGGCTATAGACAGTTGTCTAAGATCTGTTAGACGCAAGGACATAGAAACAATTTCTGAATCAATTTGGATCGAAATTAGTCTTGAGCACTGTGAAAAATTGTTGATTGGATGTTTCTATGTATCGCCTAGCGTTTCACCAATTGCTTTTAATCAGATCGTCTCTTCTATTGAAAATGTGGTAATTTCACGTAAGAAGCACAAAATTCTTGTACTTGGCGATTTTAACACACCTGGAATTGACTGGACCACACTTAATTTTTCTCATTATCATCATTTCTTAAAGAACAAATGCAGCGTATTATTAGATTTTCTCGCTTTTAATTCCCTACAGCAGCACAATAGTATTGCCAATTCCTGTGGTAACGTCTTAGATCTGTGTATTTCTAATAATCAACGTATTGAAGTATCACTCTCTCACATCTCTCTTGTTCGTCCTGACAAATTTCACCCACCACTCAAACTAACACTGTATTTCACCAGAAAAACCAAGCTTTCCCAGAAAAATCGACAAAACGCCCAGATTTGCCTTCAAGCGAGGTGACTACGTTGGCTTGTACCATGACTTGTCCACCACAGATTGGTCACTGGTAACTGACAAACCCAATGTTGATGATCAAGTCGATCAGTTTACGGAGCTTATCTTGACCAGCATGCGCAAGTTCATTCCCCAGTACACACCTCATCATTGTAAATATCCCTCCTGGTTCTCATCAGAACTTATAAGTGCACTGAAACATAAAGATCGTGCACACAGGAAGTATAAACGTTCTGCATCAACTCATTTGAAGGAAGAATTCTGTCGTTTTCTACTCTTTGTAAACGCCTTTATAAACGGGATCCCAGTCTATATATTTCATTTTTAGAAAAAAGCGCGTCTGACAGGCTGGCTGAGTTTTGGAAGTATGTGCGCAAACGGTCGAGCAAAAGTGGCGAGTCCTTCAGGATACTGGACCCAAATGGAGTAGAAGTTCAAGCCGTTGCTGACTGTTTTGCCATGCATTTTTCATCTGTCTATAAGTCTCCAGCCTCTGTAGCTAGTAACGGTCGACAGGTTAAGGCAGTTGGCACAGCTGATGCTGTGTCGCTAGATGAAGATTCCATTTCAGAATGCATTAAGCGCTTGAAACCATCCTTTTCAGCTGGCCCAGATGGCATCCCCTCTGCCATACTAAAAGCCTATGGCAGTATACTTGTACCAGTATTGACTACCATATTTAATAAGTGTCTGCATGCTTCAACGTTTCCTAGCATGTGGAAAACTGCTCGTGTTTTCCCAGTGTTTAAGCCTAACTGTAAAAGTGACGTCTCGAACTACCGCCCTATTTCCCTTCTTTGTGCCGCATCCAAAATCTTTGAGCTTGCTCTTCACAAAATATTGTCTTTTGATGTAAAAAATTCATTGATTGTGAATCAGCATGGGTTTCTCGCTGGCCGCTCAACTGTCACTAATCTTGCCAGTTTCATGATGCAAGTCTCCACGCCTATTTCGCAGAGAGGACAGGTTGACGCTATTTACTGTGACCTTAGCAAAGCTTTTGATGTTGTCAGCCATTCGCTGCTTGTGGATAAACTTGCACACTTTGATGTTGATTCTTCAATTGTGAATCTCCTCCATAGCTATCTTCTTGATAGATTATGTTACGTTGCCGTTAATGGCCAAACGTCCTCTTTGTATAAAGCTACTAGTGGGGTTCCTCAAGGGTCGGTACTGGGCCCACTCCTCTTTTTAATTTTGTTAATGATGTTTCTTCTGTCATTCGGAATTCTTCTTTCCTTTTGTATGCCGATGACATAAAGATATTTAAGGAAATTCATTCAGTTATCGATTGTCGCTTGCTGCAATCTGATTTGTGTTCTTTTTCTGAATGGTGCAGGAGCAATAACCTCTCCCTAAATATTTCAAAAACCAAGGTAATGAGTTTCACTCGAAAAACATCTAGTGTGCCATTTTTATATTCTGTCAATTCTGTGTCGTTGTGTAAGGTATGTGAGATCAATGATCTAGGTGTTCTTTTTGATAGCACCTTACACTTTTCTGCTCACGCTAAGCGTGTTGCTTTGCGGGGTCTTCGCACCCTAGGCTGTGTTTGCAGAATGTCTAGAGAATTCCGTTCTCCTGTGCCCTTCCGAAAATTGTACACCGCGCTATGTCTTCCTCAACTAGAGTATGCATCTGTGATCTGGAATGGCATTCCTAATTCCAGCAGCAACGCCATTGAGCGAGTCCAGAAAAAATTCCTAAGCATTTACAACCATCGTTTCGCTAGAAATGACTCTGGATCTCGTTCTAACGCTGCTGGATTATTATCATTGCCATCACTTTGCTGCCGACGAAATCGCGCTGATCTGTTATTTCTTTACAAGCTTGTGCATGGTATCATATCCTGCCCTGTACTGCTCAACTGACTTAATTTCCGAATTCCACGTAAGCTGACCAGAGAGAATAGACCTTTTCATGTAACCGCCTGCCTCTGTGAACATTCGACCATTGGCAGGATACAACGTCTTTACAATGCTTACTTTTTGGAGCTCGATGTTTTTCACAGCTCCCAGTCGTTGTTCTGCTCCGAGCTTTGCACTGTACTTACATAGCCTTGTACACTGTTGATATTTTTTTTTCTGCCTGCGCATAGTTGTATATGTGCAATTTTGTAACGTTTTTTATCCCTGATATTTTAATATGAATGTTTCCTTTGTTTTTTTTGTTTTTTTTTTTGTTTTTTTTTGTGCGCCAGTACAAAGACCTTACGGTTGTTCCTGGGCACATTAAATAAACGTTTGATTTGATTTGATTATTATTATTATTATTATTATTATTATTATTATTATTATTATTATTATTATTATATTATTATTATTATTATTATTATTATTATTATTATTATTATTATGATTATTGTTATTATTATACCTGTATACCTCTTACAGGCCGGCTGAGTTTTGGAAGTATGTGCGTAAACGGTCTAGCAAAAGCGAAGAGTCCTTCAGACTACTAGACTCAAATGGGGTAGAAGTGCATGCCGTCGCTGACTGTTTTGCCACACATTTCTCATCCGTTTATAAGGCCTCAGACTCCAGCACTGATATCAGACAACAGCCCAAGGCAGTTAGCTCATCCAGTGCTTTGTCGCTGGATGAAAATCTTATCAGCGAATGCATTAAGCGCTTAAAACCATCCTTATCATGTGGCCCAGATGGCATCCCCTCCGCCATACTAAAAGCATATGGTACTATATTTGTCCCAGTACTGACTACGATATTTAATAACTGCCTGGACACTTCCACATTTCCTAGCATGTGGAAAACTGCTCGTGTTTTCCCAGTATTTAAGTCGGGCTCTAAGACAGATGTTTCTAATTATCGCCCGATTTCTCTACTATGTGCCACATCAAAGATCTTCGAACTGGCTCTTCACAAAATATTGTCTTTTAGTGTGAAAAACTCACTGATTCCAAATCAACATGGTTTTCTTGCTGGCCGCTCAACTACCACAAATCTTGCTAGTTTCATGACGCAGATCTCCACACCTATTTCTCAGAGAGGACAGGTTGACGTAATCTACTGTGACCTGAGCAAGGCTTTTGACGTAGTCAGCCACACACTGATTATGGTTAAACTTGCGAACTTTGACGTTGACTTGTCGATTGTGAATCTCTTGCACAGCTATCTGCTCCATAGATCTTGTTATGTTGCCGTAAATGGCCAAACCTCTTCTTTGTATAAAGTGACTAGTGGGGTCCCTCAAGGGTCGGTATTAGGCCCACTCCTATTTTTAATTTACGTTAATGATGTTTCTTTTGCCATTCGTAATTCTTCTTTCCTCTTGTATGCCGATGACATCAAGATATTTAAGGAAATTCATTCAGTTAACGACTGTCGCTTGTTGCAGTCAGATTTGTGTTCTTTTTCCGAATGGTGCAACGGCAATAACCTTTCTCTAAATACCGCAAAGACAAAATTCATGTCTATCACTCGCAAAACATCTAGCGTGTCATTTCAATACTTTGTCAATTCTGTGCCGTTATGCAAGGTTTATGAAATCAGTGATCTTGGTGTTGTTGTTGACAGCGCGTTAAACTTTTCTTCTCACGTTAAGCGTGCTGCTATGCGGGGCCTTCGTTCTCTCGGATGTGTTTGTAGAATATCTCAAGAATTCAGGTCTCCCATGGCCCTACACAAATTGTACACGGCAATATGTCTTCCGCAACTTGAGTATGCGTCCGTGATATGGAATGGCATTGCTCAATCCAGCGGTAACACCATTGAACGAGTCCAGAAAAAATTCCTCAGCATATATAACCATCGCTTTGCTAAAAATGACTCTGGATCTCGTTCAAATACTGCTGAGTCATTATCACTGCCATCACTTCACTGCCGACGAAATCGTTCTGATCTCTTATTTCTCTACAAGCTAGTCCACGGTTTCATATCCTGCCCTGTACTTCTCAATTGTGTTAATTTTCGAATTCCGCGTAAGTTAACCAGAGAGAACAGACCGTTTCATGTACCCGCCTGCTTCTTCCAACACTCTACCGTTCACAGAATACAAAGTCTTTATAATATTAATTTTCTTGATCTTGACGTTTTTCATAGTCCACAATCACTGTTTTTATCCGAGCTTTGCACTGTTTTGACATAGTATGGCACAGTGTGCAAAGTCTTCCCTTCTCCGTCTTTCCGCATAGTTGTATATGTGCAATCTAATTTTTTATTCCCCTTCAATATTTCTCATATTGTCTTATTTTACTCCTCCCCTTTAGTGTTCATTTCTCTTTGTCTACGTGTTTTTGCTCTTTTTATTTCTGAAGACTGTCTGTATTGTATTGTTTATTTTTATTGATTTTATTTTTGCGTGCGCCTGCACAAAGACCTCACGGTTGTTCCTGGGCACGTTAAATAAATTATTGATTGATTGATTGATTGATTGATTGATTGATTATTATTATTATTATTATTATTATTAATATTATTGTTGTTGTTGTTGTCGTTGTTGTCGTTGTTGTTGAAGATGCGTGGGTCTTTTTAGACGCGATGCCAATAATGGGGACATGAAATGATCCGTATGGAGCAGCATGGGAGGGAATTTTTCGCGGTCAACAGGCAGGCGTGATTATAAGGCATCGTCATCTGGAGTAATGCTCTGTACCCGCCAAAGGCAAGCACGTGATCGCGGTTTGTCTTACCTTGTTAGCGCCGTATATAAAGAACGCGTAGCTTGCAGTAAAGACTCCTTTGTTTTTGCGCTCAACCACACGATTGCGTCGAACTGGCGAAGAATTAACAGGTACACATGAAACAATTATTAAAAATTCTGCGACAAAAGGTATGTGCAGCTATTTGTCCCGTTAATAAGTCATGCTTGGAAGCCCCGAAGTACTGTCACTCCTCTTTTTCTATTTTTTTAATTTCAGCGGTACATTGTGAGTTACAGATTACAACAAAAAATAATTCGTGCTAGGCCGCGTCACCAATCACCTCTCACGTTCTGTTGTTTGACGAGAACTCGAGCGCTGTATGAACATTCACGCTCTTTAAACATTGAGTAGTCTTTATTTATGCAAGTTAATTCTGATACAAAAGATGGTCGTTTATAAACGTGGTAAAGGGCACCCTCTGAGTGATGACTGGAAGGTTATTCTGAGCCAAGCTATCAAGGTCGATTGTCACCAGATGTTCCTACAAAAGGCAGTCAATGTGAACGAAACGTTTATTCCGTGTTTTGAGGCGACAGAATCGTTTGCATGCTGGACCTTTCGCCGGCTTAGCAGGAAGTAGCAATCAGGGATGACGTGAAGTCCCAATCTATGGCTAATGCGCACCGCAGACTATTGGAGTACCAAACTTCTCTTCGGAGTTTCTAGCGCACCCATCGTTTTTCAGGCTGTGCTGATCAAGGCGTTAGAAGGCATTCCAAGTTTAGAGTTTTATATAGCAGGAGCCTCAAACACACGGGCAGCATGCGGCCCACTGACCTTTCGCTAGCGGCCCGCGGCCCACACATGCCTTTCTTCGTCCTATGCTTTTATTGTCTTTTTAATAAATATGCATGAGCTGCTCAAACATGACTGGTGTGAAGCATTTTTTGGGTAAGATATCCCATGCTGTCACCATGTGTTGAAGCATAATCATGGAACAAAAACTGTATTATCTCAGAATCGGCGTGCAGATTCTGCTCATTTTGGAGATCAATGTCAATATTTTTCTCGAATCCTGACGCAAAGTGCCCTTCAGAAATGACCCATGTATGAGATATGGGAAAGGCCTTCTTTCAATTGGCAACTTTAGCTAACATTTTGTTCAAGCCCCCACCCCCCTCCCCTCTGTTTCAACCTCCTTCACGGGTGACAATCGAACTTGTTAGCTTGGTTCAGAATAACCTTCGAGTCATCACTCAGAGGGAGCCCTTTACCACGCCCTTGCGAGGCTAAATTTCGTGACTGCGGCCTGCTATGTGAGGTGAGTTTGAGATTCTTGCTATGCAGTCTCGAGGTGTAACATAGCAAACCGTAGCGAAACAGCCACAAATATCTTGAAAAGAATATACAAATGAGCACAATATCACACTCAGAGAAAAAAATCTAGATATTTCTCGATTCAGTCATGTATCTCGGTCAAAAAGCGCCGGATAAAGGATCTTTTCGACAGCCACAAACACACGAACAAACAAACGTATTCAGAACGTTCGGGAACCCGTAAACATCGCTGAACAGAGTTTGTTTGGGTCTTTTGAAGTTATATATATTCAAAGTTTTGAGGGATTAGCGAACTTTGTCTGAGCAGTTTTGCAAGCATGCTGCGGGATTGTAACGTCTAGGAAAGTTTCCTAAAGCAAAAAGGCAATGATTAATCACAGCAGTTGTCAAATTTCATAGCTCAGCAAAATCCATGTGTCTCAGCTGGGACGCATCACCTTCTGACTTCGCGGCTGTTCTCTTTCACGAAATGTCGAACGCAATGTATAAAACGCACAATGAAAAGTCAGCATGTACAACCAAACCGAAGAAAACAATGCCACCAACTTGCAGTGCATTTGTTTTAGTACCGATTGCTCCATCTAAGCGAGGTTGGCTCCTTATAACTCTTATGAGCACCTGCTCAGTTTTCTTTGTTGCGCAGACTTCCGCCTAGATGGCTGTGCACTGTTCAACGCTTTGACGAAGAATCGCAGTCTTGTCAGTATATAAAGGCCCACTGCCCGCATAGTGATCTGTTGGCGGTGCTCGTCACATCCAACTAGTTTTACATTGTTGACTTTTAGAAGCTCAACCACATCCATGATGCTGCCATGGTGCACACGGCGGGCGCTAAAACATTTGGTGAATGTATCTTCAGGAAAGGCAATGAAGTTGAACAGGGCCGGAGATGGATACAAAAGGCCCCCGTAATCACACTGTTGAGTGAACTGCGCGATAGCGCTTTCGGCATCTTCTTGCGAAGTCAACAAGTCGTTTTCGCAAGCAGAACAGCGCAACGGCAAGACACATTTTCTGGCAACATACCCGCTTATGTAATGGACAAGTCTGGCATGGTCACTCTCATGTGTCACCACATCGTCCAAAATGTCATCTTCACTGCCTACAAATTGCATTTCACCTAGTGCAAGGGTGAAGCTCGGGTTCTGCGGGGGTGGTAGCGGATACAGTCCGGGGAACAAAAGGGAGTCAAGTGTGTCAGGGAGCACATTGCCCTTGTCCGGAGAGCGCACAAAGTTGCAAAAGCTTATGCATGCCATTGTGTCCAGGAACTGCTGCGGTGAGGGATGATCGTTATTCCCGCACTATAGCGAAAGTGCTCTCAAGTGGCTCTTGGTTGAGCCGTGCTGTCATCAGGTAGGTATAACCTACTTCCGCCGTCAGGTATTCCAACAAAAACAAGGTGCTTTTGATAGTTACTCGAAACCCTGCTGCTGTGGACTGGCTCATGAAGCCCCGCACGCCTTTTGTGTGAGACTCCCATTCTGTCAAGTACGCAAGAAAAGTGTAGAGGCAATCGACAGCGCTCGAGTTCAACCGCAGCGCAACTTTGGCGTGCCGAGAGGACATGATGTTGATGATGTTGTTGATCATCCTGCGTCAAAGAAAAATAGATATGAAGAGGATTACTTAAGTGTAGGCACGCCATTTTCTGCATTTGTACGTGCGCAAGTTAATTTTGCAAGGAACGCGCAATGTACATGACACTGCATGCCATACGCGGGGCTACGTGCCTCATTATTTCAGGTGCATGATTACGTCGCAAAATTTAGTACGATATAGTCATGCCGTCGAGTTTATGGCACAGGTACAGTGTTATAGTACACCATAGCACTGGTGACGTTGCGAACATTTCTACTAAGTTTGTAAGAAACAAAGTGAGTTTGTGCGAAAACAAACGGACTAAAATGTCACATGAGACGTAACCTGCGTAGAGAAAATTTCGTTTCTTCCCTATAAGCCTGACGTTTCAGTAACTTTTTTTGAAAAACCTTTACGAAACGCCTCATATGGTTTCGAAACAACGATACCACAGGCTTCCCACGCAGCCTGTTCGAGGTGTCCTGTAATATCAGGAGGAGAACAAAACGCCGTGGCAGCGAGGTGTCCGTTTCCTATCATGTTACTGTGCTGTCAGTGCAACTACAGAGAAAACGGGCGAGTTGAAGCATGCGGACAGCGAAGAAACAAGAAAAATAGCGAGAGTTCGCAGCCTTGTCGCCGCAGGTGATTCCGATATACATACTACACACACAGCACGGTACACTCGCTCGAGTGTATAGTGCTGAAATGCCCAGCTGTGCACCAAATACTTCCCTCCACTTTGCTTCCCAAACATCGCGTAAGCATACTGTTGAGACTAACACAATTAAGATATCGGACACACTTACTCAAAAAACCGCAATGTCGCCTGTATGCAGTTCCCTCTTGATCGATGCACATCTTGCTGGTAGAAGCGCAGACCACGGATCACTTGTGGACCAAACAGCTGGTAGGCGTACGGGACACGCATCTTTTCAAAGTTGTTCGGATTGAGGTGGGCCTCGCGTATGCCATGCATCACGCGAGGGGTCACGATGCTTCCGTCCATCGCGTAGACATCCTTGACTGCGTCCAGAGACACCTGGAACATAGAAAAATATACAGTTAAAACTCGATCTAACAACGAAGCGGTTGGGACCCTCGAATTATTTCGTTAATTGGGGGGTTCGTAAACTCGAGATAGGAATTTTCAGCTCTTCGAAATCTAAAATTGTTTAACGTAGCGGCAACCAAAAGCTAGCAGGCTATTGTTATTGCCACCAATCTAATCCTGCGCATGTGAAAAGTATGCCAGGGCGGTTCTGACATGGAGCCCCCTGCCATGTCACCCGGGCATAGGCGGCACCATGTCAAGGCGATGAAGGCCAGAAAGACGGTTACATGAAGCAATGACGGGCGAATTGACGATATGCAGAGAGGCGGAAAACGAATGAATTGATTGTGCGAGCAGGCCGAGGGACAAAGTTGCAAGGAGACGCTTATTGCCATAAAATTACGATAGCAACCACCGCCGCTCTTTGCCCAATCCGGTACGTAAGAACACTACCGACTGCCATGTCCATTTCTCTATGCCTGGGCGCGGCGTGCCGCCTCATCAAGCTAAAGCTAGCGCCATGAGTAGGGAGTATAACCGTTTTAATGCGTAAGCATGGTCTTGGTGCATGGTCGACATTTTGCACCTGCAGAGTTATCAAAACGTCTGAGTACATGTTCACGTACCACACACAGACACACGCACACACACACACACACACACACACACACACACACACACACACGCACGCACGCACGCACGCACGCACGCACGCACGCACACACACACACACACACACACACACACACACACACACACACACACACACACACATTCATCTACGTTTTCTCGATTTTTTGTGGTGTAATGGTAAGAAAAGTAACTCACGATAAAGTTAACTAGTCTTAGATTGTACACGACTTATTTTTCTTTTTATTTCGCGATATCGTGAATAATTATGGACGTGAAACGCAAGCTTGTTCGACTTGTTTTCATTACTGAGTAAAAACAAACAGCCCTGCCATTTAGCAATTATATTACGCAAATGGAAATAAAACGTACATATTAATACAGTTATGTTGCCTCTACTTTGGCAGCTCGTTCAGAATTGCCATAAATTTTATCGCAATGTCCCTCTCCTGTACACTTCGATTTAAGACTTTTCCTTATCGGTCATGCGTATAAATCTACCTACCTTCGTCAGGTACGACATCTTCGCACCTTGTGCTGTAGAAGGCTTTCCCGTGGCAGGTCAGGTTCTGGCCAGGGACAGTTATCGCAAGTGGGTCGTTATTAAGCTCATTTTTGCGTATAGCGCCGCGGCACAGAGAGGTCGCGTCAATTTTGCGGATCTGTTCCTCTGCCTGTGCAACGCAAAGACCCATTTTTTCTCGTAGGGACTGCCGTTTATGTGTGTTCGGCAGAGCAGTCCATCTTCTTCTTGCTTCAGGAATATAACTTTTTTATGGTATATTTCTGAAGGTGGTATCAGTCTGGAGGTGACGTAGAAGACACCATCGACATGCGCGAACTGAAGGGCTGTCCACCTGGACGTTGACGGTGTCGTCAGAGAAAGAAGGGCTCGTCTGTCCTGATTTATGTTGCCACATCGTGTCTCCAAACCGCTGTCCATCATGGAGTGAGCTGCTGACTTTGCACACTTTGCATGTCTGTCTGTCAGGCTCGCAGCGCTAGATGACCTTTTCTTCTCATCGCGCAGGGCCGTTGATGGCTAGAGGGCAACTTGTTTGGCGTGCTGAGGATTTGTCGTAATATTCCCACCACCGTCCTGCACTTGTTGTCCACTCAGTAGAGTAGGTGCCGCTCCTACTGCAAGCTTTGGCCGGTGACGGGGCAACCTAACCTCTCTCCCATTGAAAATGTGCACGGATTCTCGAAGCACATGATGCGGCTCGAAGTGTGTCTCGAAGACCACACTCGAACTTCCCATGCACCCTCTTGGCAAGCGTAAGTTGTGTTCCCATTTTTCCCTGTGGGTCGGACACTTTGGAACGGCAAACAGCGAACGCTTGGTGCCTTCAGACGATCCCCTGTAGGTCGCCGCGCAGTCGGGAATGCAGCAGTTGCCCTGCCGCGGTGGTTTCATTGAAGAAAAGGTGTCATAAAAATTGGCCGCGTATCTGCGTGCTTCGCTGCAAATGTCGTCTAAAGACGATAGAAGAGGCGCTGCGTGAGATATGGACGCCATCTCGCAATACGTCGGGAAACATGAGTGCTGTGTTGCGGGCTGGTAGTCCCGGCGCAGCAGCAGGCGAAGACCGGCGGTGACCAACGCGACCAGCGGGGACGCCAGCCAGCCAGAACACGCGGTTTGGCGCGAAGCGCTGAAGCAGAAGAAACGTCCGCACTCAACGAGTACTCTCCACACACTCTTTTATGTACACGTCGCCTGGGTAAAACAGGAATGCCAGAGCGCAGCCCCATGGCATTCGTACAGTGCAATACAGAACCGAAACCGAAACACAAGAATGAGCTCGTGCAGAGGGCACGGAGGAAGGCCAGTTTCAGCGCAGTGGTTTGAGCGCTTTGAATATGGTAGGCCTCTAACCCTTTCAGCGCAGCTTATAAAACTAGGGCCTTTAGAATTACATATGAATGCATTTTCTATTAAAGGAACACACCACCAATACTTACCTAGTGATGTTGCGCCTCAGATATGCGTCATATTTACTTTCTGATCGACAACGTTCATAAGTATGAACAGCCGTACCAGTTCAAGCTGGGTGGGCGGTAAGCAAGTGGTTCAACTTTGGCCAGGTGGCTGAATCGAGTGACGTGCCGACAAACAGAAAGACAGACAGACCAAAATTTCTCCGTTTAAGTATCCCAAGAAAGACTATCGTCTTTAAAACGTAGGTCACTCACATTAGCTCACATGTACACTGCCAGAAAACGCCGACTAGCAACTGAAAAGGCGAACAGCAGCGGAGAAGAAAGCAGGCACAAATAAATTATCTGCGCATGCCCAGGCAGGAGGCGATACCTATTAACCAGTCACGCGTGGGGGTCTACTTGGGAGATAACTGCTCATTTCTTCTTTATGCAAGTTGATCCATGGTTGGCTGACGCATGCGCTACCGCTACTATTGATACGCCAGGCCTCAAGCATAAGACGCTCTTCTTCATTCCTCCGTCTTTATATTGCAGCGCAAGTCAACGAATTTCGGCCTGCATTTGCACTCTCGACAATGTAAAGATAGATTACATTGTGAACCTCCGGTTAGCGACCTCCGGTTAGCGATTCATATCTATAGTTAACATAACGGCCTGTCTGCCCTACGTTAATAAAAATAATATTTACTGAGATTTTACGTTCCAAAACCAACATATGATTATGAGGGGCGCCGTAGAGGACGCTACGAAAATTTCGACCATCTGGTGTTCCCTAACGCGCACTGTCATCGCACATTACACGGGCCTCTAGCATTTCTCCTCCATCGAAATGGGACCACCGCGGCCGGGATCACACCCGCGACCTTACAGCAGCTATCTTACCTAGCTTATATACAGCCGTAAGAACATGAACGCCGTGTCTTCTTCGCACTTTCATTAGCCTGCGAGATACACATTGAAGGTAAGGAATGCCTACAACACGCTTGTTACAACTACTACTATTACTATTGTTACTCCGTGTTTGCGCGCCTACCGCAATTTATGTGTTGCTACAGTGGCTTGATTCACTATTGTGAGAGAGTATGTGGAGGGGGAGGGGGCTAGTTGGGCATTATTTCGAGAAAGCCTGCGGTGACAGGGGCCTTTTTCTCTACTGGTTCGCGCTATTGTAGCGCTGTTCAATCTACAATGTCTTCTGCGCGTTTCCACATCAGCATACCTATAAAAAAACATCCACTTACCTGTTGGGCAGCCTTTCTTGTTCTCTAAACATAAAAGTACAGGGAGCCAGCGCGCTGTGGTTTTGCTCTTTAGCTGCCGTTGAGAGAGTTCAAAGCGAAGCAGGCGCCAATTACGCAAAGAAAAAAGAAAGAACAAAAAGAAAAAAAAAGAAGAAAAGCTCGCCTACAACAAGGCGATCATGGACGCACACGTAGGACACAAATATTTATTTCCATCATTTATTTTGGCTTAGGTAGGGCGTGATTGCAGCGTAAATTTTCGTTATTATATATTATTTATGACACAGTCACGCTCAATACGACTTGCAACACGAGAGAGCGTAGCTTCGCGAATTTAATGATTGCGCACGGCCTCAACTTGCCTCATTTCTGTAATTAATATTATTTTCCTATTTGGGAACATCCCCCAGTGAGAGAACAGCGTGTAGTTGTAGAAATAGGGGCTACTGGAAGGAATGCGAAATCTTTAAACTCGTGAGGCCACACGCTCCCGTGTTGCAACTCATATTGAGCGCGACTGTACATGTTCGCAAAAGCAGTTGTACAAGAATAATATATTTGAATCCACAATGTCAACACGTTCTCCAGTTTACGTACACCTCGTGATCGTTTATTAAAGCTACCAGCCAAATAGCCTTCCCTATAGTGTCAGAAGGAACTGTTAAAGCACAGACAGAACATCGCTGCTTTTGCGGCATTCAAACCTTCGCCGTTTCCCGCTGACCGAAGGTTGTTTTCTTTCATTTTTCCTTGCGCAGCGAGCCAGCGGCCGGCAACCGGAAGCAGCGTATCGAGAACACGCAGGCCGAGTCTCGTATTCGCAAAAATCTTGGAGGCCATACTTTACGTTTTTGTTGAATCCCATGGGATGGCGCTGCAAATAACTATGCTCACTGTGAATTTTTTTTTTACTTCTCATTTTGCGTTAGTTTTTGTAGCAATACGTAGCAACTGAAGCTAGTTTTAAGAAAGAAAGGAAAAGTAATACAGCTTTTATGGGTGACACTAAGAATAAAAACCCACCCTCAACAGCTGCAATTCGAACCCGGGCCTTTTGAGTGGGAAGCGGGAGTTGTACCCCTGCACCACTTTCGCGGAGCCGCGCGTAACTCTTTAAATGACGACACATTGTAGACTACCGATTGCAGCGCTACAAGCGGATTGACCCTGTTTGGGGTTCACTTTCAATACATTGGTGCTGCGGCCGTTCCGAGCATTCCCCTGTTCTAGTACACACTATCGCGGCTTTTTGGCTGACATCATTTGCGCAGACAACCTTGTATATCAGGCCACCATTAAAAAAAAAGCAAGCGCAGCTGTCAAAAGGCGATGCACTGCGCACACAAAAAAGAATTGCGTCAGCCCGTGTACATGTTGAAAAAGTGATCCAGCAGCTCAAGCTTTTCACTATACTAAACACCAGAGTTCCTTCGGGCATGATAGCACAGCTGCATGACATAGTGGTGGTAGTACCAGGAATTACTAACCTCTCACCGCCCATATTTGCAGAACATAGAGTTCTGTGTACCCTGCATAGATGAAAAATCATTTGACATGGGGTGTCGCTGGAGCCAACACTTCGACAAGTGGTCTTGTCTTTTTCAAGGAAGCAACTGCCTACATTAGCGCGTGCATGTGTATGCTTCATACACACTAAGGTAGGCGGTAGCTGCCTTAAAAAAGACATTACCACTTGTCGAAGTGTTGGCCCAGGCGACACCCCATGTCCAGTGATTTTTCATTTTGTGAAGCTTCCGCCTTCCCTTGAGCTTCTGCCTTATCAACTATCCTGCATGCAATGGCCATTGTTTATGTACAGCAAATTCTGAAAAGTGACTGGAATAATAAACGGCATGCCTCAGTCAAGTTTGTTTGAAGTGTTATTTGCACCATCATAGGCCATATGACAATAAGCCCATAGAATGTATGTGCTAGTGTGGACAACTGGGCGTGTTGGTAAAAGGTAAAAGGCGCGAAGATGACGACGGGCAAAAGAGAGACACACACACAGGGTGTCACTTCCCGGAGTAAACATTGCTCGAAGTGGCGTCCTGTGTGTGTGTGTGTGTCTCTCTCTTTTCCTTTGTCATCTTTGCACCTTTTACCTCAGATAAGAAAATACATGTTACATCTATACAAGCAGAAATGCAGATATTTTGCATAGCCGTGATACACTTCGCACAGTTGTGGCTACAGCACAGCTTTAATGAGCGTCGCTTTGTAACTAACATTCAAGTAGAGTAGCCAGACTGCGACAGCAGAATGAAAAGCACCCATGTAGTAAATCTTGTACACTGGCGCTTCTACTGAATCACAAGTGGGCACTGTTTATCTGGTGTAGTTTGCAATAGTCTCTCAATGGCAGTGCTAAAATGAGGAATGATATTTACTACAGGTGAATAGCAAACAACCAGATTGTTGCACAAGATGGTAGGCTACAGCGTCGTGTGCGTCCACTTCTAGTCCAAGATGCCGCGCCACAATGTAGGCACCATTTGTGCTGTCAGTTTCTCTGCATCCCATAAGCAGTCACAGTCTTCTTTCTCACTAGTTACTGCATGAAATTTCGGACCACTGTGCAGCTTAAGTGAACGATTGCAGTCGATGCTGGACCGTTACAAGAGGTGCATGATCGCAAAAAGTTCCAAAAGGTCTCACGATGGCAAGTGCAAACAAGACACAGAACTAAAAGAAAGTACACAACACAAGTACTTTCTTCTAGTCCTTTGTCTTCATTGCACTGGCCATCATGAGTGTGTTCCATCTCATTCAATTTGTTCCCTTATTGCAAACAGTCATTTTGTTCATTCAAGTGGCACGCACATCTGGACACCCACATGCCGTTTCAGAGCGGAAAGCGTTTTTCACACGTTTTGACTTCTTTCATGTCACAGTGTAATGAAATATTGCGATGACATATGACACATATATCTGTTTTCATCTATCAAAGCTGTGAATATACAGTTAAACATTTATATCAGGAAAGTAAATAGGACGAAATTTTCACGTGAGGAAATATTTGACTTTCTTTAGGTTCATTTCTATAGAACCCGATGTATTTTGAACCTCAATACACCGAAATGTGTTTATCCGCGATTTCAATATAACGATGTTTCAATGCTGCCACACAAGAAGTCAGAGACAATAAATTTAAACTTCTGCTGGGGCCAGTGGTAATGTAATTGAGTAATTCAGAGCATTACCTTGCCTTTATGCAATTTTAGACCGCAGTTCTTTTTCGTTTGTGGTGTGCGGATCATCGAAAGGAGTGGGAAGCGAGTAGTTTGGTGAACATGATAGCATCAGCATCGTACAACTCTAGGCAACACCCGATGCTTTGATGATGAGACGGGGTCTTCTCATCAAAGTTTATTCCATATTACTGCTGCGAGTGCGTATGGACTGCATTTCTTTCGCCTTCATGCGTGAGGCTCGGGCGCTGTGAAGAGGTCGTCACCGACGCAGCTTAAGGCTGTGATTGCCGGGTCTCAGCATCAAAAAAATTAATATTCTTCACATATTGAAATTAGTTTTTGTACTGCCGTATCACTCAAACATTCTTCCAGTGCCTGCCGCGTAAAAAAGAGGCCTTTGTGGCTATACTTTACTTAAAAAAGTCGAATTTCAATTCAATGAAGCTTCAATATAGTGAAGCAAGTTGCCGATGTTATCAGCTTCATTATATCGAGTTTTCACTGTATCTACTATTGTGTTGCAAAGATAAGATCAAGGCTCTAATTAAATGCGAAGCATTTCTTAGCGAACCTCTGGCATTTCGAGCGCTTCTATCTACGTATCTATCTATCTATCTATCTATCTATCTATCTAGCCGCCTACGTCTGGGTGTTCTCATGATCGCCCTCTTAGATTGGTGTAGACCAAAATTGGCATGGGAGGGTAAGAGGATTTGACGAATACGACTGTTGGGTCACGACATGAATAATGTGAAAATCCTGTCGCGTACGTCGTCAAACCCTTTCCTCCAGACACGTGTGGCACATACCCGTTTACCACGGGCCGCGATGAACGGGTATGCGCGACAGGTGATTGACAGTTTATATCTACCCAGGAACGGCAAGAACAGACATTGGTAACTTAAATGCGAGAGCATTAAGAAAAATCGACATCGGCAGCGTTGACCCGACGAATGGAAAGAATGAAAATTAGGATCCCAGCAGGAATCGAACCCAAGCATTCTGCGTGGCAATCAGGTGTTCTACCACTGAGCCACGCCGGGTCTATATACTGATTTGGAAAAACAGCCTACGCCGCCTAATGTCGCTGCAACGTCAATTGTGGTTGTGGTGCTGGCTATCTAATTTTGGAAGAAAACAATAAACACTACGTGATACTCCTACGATGTGTACTCCTACGATACAGGCGTCATATTAGATTAACGTCGGTTGTTCCAGTGCTGGCTCCGCTTTTCTAGCAGTCTAATAAACATTGCATTTGTGATTAAGCAAGCTATATTGAAGCATTGCTCGACCCTGGACGAATACATTAACGAAAGTTACGCATGATATTCACGTCATCGCACTGTAAAGTGCACTTAGTCAGCAAGAACGACGCAGTGTTCTCTTCATTTCTTACGAGGCTGGGCGATGGCCTCATGTTGACCGAGGATGATGCCAGATTGATTGACAGCCGCTTTGTAGACTAGGCTACGTATAGGCCACATGCGCCCAGGTAGTCTACGAATACGACTAGTGCCATCCACTGATGTTGGTCTACGTAGCACTATCCAGGCCTACCAGCCTCGACGCCTATATCGACAGACAATTTGTCGACGAAATGGCCGAGGCATTCATAATTTCGAACAGCTGTACTATACCTCATACTATACCTCATACCTCTACACATGGACCGCTCGTCACCGCTATCACGACGTGATACGATAACAAGTCATGACCAGCTGCTGGTGCTCACTGACCACAGTGATGATGAAATTGTTCAAGAACTGTCGAGAATCTCTTCCACACATACACACGGGTTCGGGAAACGTGCGTGCGTTCTCCATCATAAGGGTTAAGTATAAGCACTACATATCAGCTTACCGCTTCTGGTGTTGGTAATACCCACGTTGCCGTTGGCAGCGTTACCAAACTATATAGACAACTAGTTATATAATACATATGCGGCTCTTAAACATATATGAGTGCGTATAAAATTTATACAAACCTTTAGCCTCATTTTGTAACTAAAGTTTATCTTCGACTTGTCATGTTGTGTTTCTTCTTTTCCTTTTCAACTGCGCAGGTATATAATGCGTGGTTTGACGAATAATCTTTTGTTGTAAGTCAGCGCTGTTGTATGTGTCTTTCTCTGCCTGGTCTATCGTCTTTCGCGCTGTTTCTCTCCATTTTGTAACGTTTCGCTCAGTAAAAAAAATTACGCCACAGTCACCTTCCCGCCGCATGCTTCGCATAACATCGACTCCCACGGTACGAGGGATCTGCCGAATTTTTATTACTTAGACTTCATTTCGCTGGCGCGCTCAAACTTTGCTGAAGGCGTTTCTTTCAAGTGCAACTCAAAGGTGTTGGCAGTGACCACCTTAAAAGTACCTAAAATATCAGACACCGTACCATGTCGCTCGTCATTTCAAGAGCAACATAGATTATTTTACATCGTAGCAGATACCAATCGCGTGTTTTGTTCCTGTGGCCTCTTGCTCGCTCAGCATTTTTCACATTTTCACAGCAAGTACCGAATGCAACTATATTAAATTGGTCCACTTGACTGAGCGGAGCACCTCTACTATCAGAAGTCCTCACGACATTTGCTGTAGAGGAGGCAATGCCATTTGTGAACATATGCTGACATTTGGCACCATGTGCTCCTACTGACAATATTCACCATATTCACAAAATTGGCCATATTTCCTGATCATATTCACCAAAACTGACCATATTCACCAAAATTCCTCCCTGTTACACAGCATAATTTTTATATATACACTGGCTGCTGCAATTGGGACCCACCTGCTACAGTTCTCAGTCTCATTCACGATCACTACTCATTTACATTTGCATGCTTCAGTCTGTGAAATACAAAAGATTTTCTCTCCATTTGCAAAAGAATTTAAGAACACGATCACTGGACAACCGATAAGAAACATGACACAAAAGTGTACAATTCTTCTTGCATAGGGGAGAGCGGATTTGGTTATGAAGAAAGCCCACACGATAGAAAAGCGTCTTTTCCGTCGTGTGGTATATCTTCCTCACCAGATCCGCGCTCCCCTATGCAAGATGTCGAACCAGCTAGCCCAACAACTGACCATTTTGATAAAATCCTTCAATAATCACACTGCACAGCAGGCTCCATGGAGCAGCAAAGACCTTGAACTGGAGGTGCCGTACCAGGCGCCATGCCATTTTGATATCCACCTGCTCATTGCTATGTCTACCTACAACTACAAGCATGTACTTATCCTTTCAGCCTCAGCTTTGGAATTATGTGTGCCTTATACAAATGTACCATTAGATGTTTAATTGTTTGAATGCATTGTCATCATATTGCACTGTTGTGCATCAGAATTCCCTCTTACTGCAAAAAACAAAAAAATTGACAATTATATCGGGCAAGTTGGTATGGATCCATCTTGGTAGGAAGCGCACAACTTTTACAAAAGGACACGAAAGAAGAGACACAGGCGTTTAACTTCGACTAAGCGTTTATTGCAAAACGTCAGAATATATAGGGTTGTTCTTTTTATTCCCCCTATATATTCTGACGTTTTGCAATAAACGCTTAGTTAAAGTTAAGCGCTTGTGTCTCTTCTTTAGTGTAATTTTGTAAATGTTGTGCGCTTCCTACCAAGACGAAAAATAGGCCTCTGGGGTCTTACAAATACCCACTTGAACATTGAGCTGAGTTAAATATTCCAACTTGAGCCTTAACTGCTCAAAGTTAGTGTATGAATTCTGAAGTCCTAGAGGACATTTGATCTCTAACAAAAGTTCGTCTCTTCGACAACAAGGACACAAAAATAAAACTCGTGCATCAAGCGAACACCCAATGAATGGAAATTGCTCATACAGGAGCACTGTCTGCTCAACTTTCACTTGATGCCCGAGAGCCTCTTGGTACCTTCCGCACAACAGACGTGCACTATTCTCCTTTGAAATGCCCATCCGCATTGCTGCTGTGGCTACATTGCGGGGCCTAAGAATCTGGGCCATGAAAAGCTCAATGTCAACAAGGCCTTTCATTTTCAAAAGTGCTCTAGCCTTATTCATGGACGAATGTGCGATACTGGCGATTGCTAAGTCATTGCGGTATTTGTGCCATAATCTGCCTGGTTACGTGTCAGTGCTTCTATTTTGTTTCTGGAATTCTCTGCACTGCATGCACTGCAATAAACACGAGCACATATTCTGGTGCTTGGTTCAAGATCTATCTTTTTCCTGAGCGGCTCCACGAGTGGTGGAGGAATGCTTTAACTGCAGCGTTTTGCTGGAAAATCAAAGTAGGTTCTGTCCAAGCTCAATAGAACTTGCACTGCGGCTGAGGGCCACATATGAACAGCCGATGGGTAGCCCAATAAAAATTGCATAAAAACCAGCACCACACAACGACATGACGGAAGTACAACTGACGATAATATAGCAATTAGGCAGAACTGCAGTCGTCATGTGCCCAATTCATTTACAAGATGAATGCAGGTCATGAAAAAATTCTGAGCTTTCTTGCACTTCTACCAAGCATCGCGCTGCAGTAAAGACAAAGCATTCAACCTGAATTTTATATTTTGCACAGTACTCCACCTACATTGCGACAAAATTCTTCCGGTGTGCAGATGCGAGCTATTTTATGATAACAAGTCTCAAAGCACTTTGCCACTTGCTGTATGCATGACATTTTCAATTTCTTTTTATTCTCAGTCATGTCAGTAAATTCGGATGCGAAATGTTTAAGCAAGAGTACTATTTTCGTGAAATCAAAAATTGAATGAAATGTTAGAGTGAATAAAATTAAGGGCACACAAGTAACTCAAACCAAACGTCCTTTAATTAAATAAACCTTTAATTAAATATTGAATGCCTGCCCGACAAGATAACTCAGTAGCGGACACAGTTTTGTTGGAGAAAAACTGTGCCATGCGCCTACTTGTGAATGAAAAACCAAAATCAGCTACAACATAGGCTAAACCAATGCTTTATTATATGAGACTTGCAAGCATGTAAGCCAGCCACCTTTATATATAAACAGTATACTACCTGCTCTCGTCAGGTGATCAGTGAGTGCGAACTGTGACGTGCATCCGCAGCAGTGTACCTTACTAACTGTGAGAATAGAAAAAGACTGGCCCTTTTGCAGCCTTCATGTACGCCATCATGTTCTGGGCCTCTGAAAAATTGCTTCGGTTAGTGAAGCGTAAATTTCAGGCGGGTATTGAAAATGACAAGCGGTTATTATACAAGAAAAAACTGAAAAAAGTAAGCTCATCTGAATTCCTGAAGCATTTAAAAAATTTGTCCCCCAACAGGGCGTTGTTAGTTAGCTCAGTGAAAAAAAAAAGAATGCGGTGCGTGTGCAGTGGCTTGCACGCGCGCTGTGGATGTCGTAAAGGTAAGAGATCCTTGCTCCATTAGGCCGAACAGTGGGCTTGTGCCTCACCCTTCAGGTAACGAAACGAGAAACAGCGCGAAACACAGGACTGTGAAAGAGACGGACCTTCAGGTAATGCGTGCTCGTCGACTTTCTTGACTTGTGCGCTAATGTGGGATAACGGTGACTTATATGGGATACACCGCGACAAGTGCAGGTAAGCAGCAAAATTTGAGGGCCCCGCAATTCCACTCATGCGCGTGGATAAGCTCAGACACGCATACCCGCACTAATGAATGAGCGTTTCCGCATTACAAAAAGCTAGGAGCAAGATTCTACCTTCATTCTTTTAGCAGTTCGTAGCCATGGTTCCTCTCCGCTGTCATCTTGGAGCTGCACTGAATTTGTGACATGAAACCTCATTAGCCCGCGCAATTTACCGTCGCTGACTCTTTTCTTTAGTTTTGAACACTGCGAAATTCCCTGCGCTGCTAGGCAATCAGCATTTGACAAAATATGCCTACAGCCGAAGGATGACTGCGCGTCTGACAGTGCAGCAGCACTAACGGCGGCGTCTGGACGCACAGCGCAACATCCATTTCATTGTCGACCCTGTCCTTCGCGCCAACCATAATAAGGTGCTCAGCGCCAAACACTCGCGTACCTTCGACAAAAAATCACGAAGTAACGTCGCAATCCAAGAAACGCAGTATTTCTCCCAGCGACAATCTGCACGCTGACCTTGCAACAGCCATCTTCGCCACTGTTGCCTAACTTCGCAGCGCCCCCTGGATTTCGTTTTAGGTGCGAATAGCGAAGCGCTTTTTGCCTGCTTCTCACTGGTTGCTGCATTCAACAGCGCGGCATTCTTTGATCTCTTGATAGGCTTGTTAACGATTAAGCGTCAGAACGACACCGTATAGTTCGCGCACACTTTTCTCGAGTTATAAAAACACCCTCCAAAGCACCACGCATCGGCAGCCGGGAGGAAAAGGCGAGGCGAGTGATAAGGACCATTTATGGCGCGAAATGACCACGTGACCACGGAAAGCGAATCGCGAACGAGCGTGAGAGGGTGGCGGAGCGGGTAGCGCACGGCGGCGAAGAGCAAACGAATGCGGTCGTTTCCCCGTTCGAGTCACTTTAATATGGCTTATACATAGACGATTCCTTCTGGAATATTGGGGCAATAATTTGCCTTCATGTCAGCAAATAATTAATAAGTACCACAGTGCGAAGTCACGGAAGAGCGGGCGGGGAATGGCCAACATCTTCCAACATCTTCAACAATGTTGAGAAAATTATTCGAGCACGTAGGGTGTTTTGCAATAATGGATAAACTAAATTCACGTACGCTAGCGCTCATGGAATTATTCGTTGCCCATTCGGTCACCCCACTTCGTATTTATTATAACACCAAAGATTTTCTCCCAGCGTTTATCCTTGCCTGCGTTCACAGACGTGCGTTTTAAATAGGTTCTTTTTTTTCTTTTTGTCTAAGAATGTATTGGGGGACAATATGTAAGGCTTGCTGCTACAGCGATATCACATTCGTCCTCGTTTTCTCGTCAAGGCATATTGCAGATTGAGTAGGGAGCGACTAAAAAGCCACCAAAACATGCCCGCGTTGCCAGACCACTTTTTGGTGCTGTCCCTAGGAAATTCCAAGCGAGATGTACCTAGCCTAGTCCCGTGGCTCTACGCGCGTGCGAGACGTTGATCATGCGATTTAACCATGGAAATGCAGGTGGCTTGATTTAATGGACGCACGAATAAGGTGCATACTCACTGCTTTCTTTGAGAAGGGCCACTTTTTGACTAAGGGGCACGCAGTTCGCAAGGCGGGGGAATCAGTTTTGTTTCAGCTCAATGAGATCACTGCGCAGGGATAGCCGCACAGTTTGTGTTAACCTTTTTTGGTGGCGTTCAAGCGCATAAGTTTACGTAGCTGGTTCTTTTTGGACGACGAAGTTTGAGACATGATCGGAACTTGTTTTGTGGTTCCAGAAAAGACAGCTTTTCCCAAAAGGTGCCTTAGAAAAACGTTGAGCTCCAATATTCCGTGATATAGTCACCGATTAATCAACATTATTGCTTGTTTTAAACAAATGCTTGTGGCGATCGAGCCACCACGCGAACGAGCGTCACGCCGAAGCCGGCCTCCCTACTTGGAGCACAGTATGTGTGTATTTACTTGGCGCAGCGATGCAGATTGCTTATTTTCTCATCAGATCAGTGTAGTTCCCAGTGCCTACCGAACACATCGTGGTGATGGATCTAGGACATCCTCAACCGATATATGTCGCATATGCATGCATGGCTCCCATCGCATGCGTGCGGTATCAAGCTGATATCTGAAATACCATTGTGCATAACTTTTTTTGCCTAGCTTCTTTATGAAATATTTTTTTTAATTGCTGTGCTTTTCACATATCCTATCATCAGTGAAAAGGAATAGCCGGTGCTATACAGAAGCACCAACATCTCCTAAATATCATATAATAAAAAAGTATTTGTTTACGCCAGGAAAATCAATGCTCCTCACCACATAATGCTTCGCTGAACCGACCAATGTGTTACGAATGCACACTGTCGGCTAAGTGTATATACAGTAAAGCTCGCATACATCGGAATCAAAGGGCATCGATAAATAGTTCGATATACTCGTAATTAAAAATGCATAAAATGCCTGCCTGAAGCTTAAATATAGTTCGTACATGTCTTGATATATACTGAGTATGTGCAGCTCAATGAAACGAAAACAAGACAAGACACATAAACGACATAGCCAGGCTATGTCGTTTATGTGTGTTCTCCTATATCAATATATATATATATATATATATATATATATATATATATATATATATATATATATATATATATATATATATATATATATTCATGCGTCTCGGACTGATCGTTGTAAAGCTGCTGTGAAGTCGTTAAAGTTTTCCCACTTTGCGCCACTGAAGCAACCAGGCGATACTTTTTCCGGCAACCAATTGCAGCCACAGGTAGCAAGCTTCACAGCGTGGCATTTAGTTTTCGTAGCATTACACCCCTGTGTAGCGGTAAAACTTACAAAGCAATTCCTTGATTGTGGCGCGCAAAGAAATCTGTGCTGCGCACGCCGCCCATATTTTGACTCGTACCCTGCTTGTTTACGCCATGCCTGCACTGCCCCTTGGATTCAATGCACTATATATTTACATCACATATACGTGCTACAAGATGACAGATTCACTATAGTCAGTTTTATGGCATTGCAGACGTGTTATGTCACAAAGCATGTACTGCGCATCGATGATTCGTTGTGCAGCGAAGCCCACCAGCAGGGAAATCGTAACTGCCACATACGTTACCTGATGCTTTGTCTTCTTTAATTACAAAAAAGGCGCCCACGCAGTCTCCAGTCACCGTACGAGCACCCAAACGTCTAATAAATGCGCAAGTGCATAGCAAAGGTTTCTTCAATTCCTCTACCCGCCAGGCAAGCGAATTAGCAGCAACCCTCTACATTAGAGAACAGACCAAGCCACTTCTTGGAATAGCTTGGAATAGTGTCATGGAGAAAATTATGCCAACAGAAATTATTACAAGATAATAATGAATCACGTGGCCTGAATTCAGCGTGATCGCATAGTGTCAACATGCTGCACAATTGCGACGAGGCGCCGCTACGGATGTCTGTACTTCAAACGCCAGCTGCTACATTTCAGGTCAAATAATAAATGCGCAGATGATGGATTTCTTAGCGCTGCTGATAGTCTTAAGAATCTGTATAAATTCAAGCGAACACTCGCGAGGTAACATAAAGCAAGGCATACGACATTTTAACGCAACGCACACTCTCGAGTGCCTCAAGTTTCACCTCACTTGACGACCGTCGGACACATCGGAATCGAAGGGGATCGCGAAATAATTCGATATATCCATTATTACAAATGGAAAATACGCCTGTAAGTATATTCACTCGTCTCGGACAGTCTCATGAGATGACTGATTCCGTTAAGTTGCATCGAAGCCGTAAATGTTTTATCAACCACTTTGCGGCAGCGAACCCTTCTCAGCCACGAAGGGCTAGAGCTTCACAGCGTGACGTTTAGTTTTCTTCGCATAACGCCACTGTGCAGCTGTGAAGCTTAACAAGGCAAATCCCTCATTCTGGAGCGCACTGAGTTACCAGGCGCTTACATCTGAACACCACTGATACCTTGAAGAGTGAACTTGTTGGCTAGTTGATTCAACCTAACTTAAGGGAGCAGCGCGAAAAACAGGGACAGAAAAGGCCCACATGCACCCACACGTAGCGCAGTACGTGTGCCTTTTCTGTCTCTGTCTTTCGCGCTTCATCCAAACTGACAGCAGAGTCGATGTCTCAGCAATCTAAGTCACTTATAAGCGAACACTCGCGAGGTAACACAACAAAGCATGACGCAGATACACAAAATCTTTAAAGAATACACGCCATCAACTCGGCCTCTCGTTGCTCTCGTGACTCGTCTGCTCTCGCCAACTTGACTAGGGAATTTCTGGGTACACCACGGCGCTAGTTTTGCTCGGCAGCACAATGTAGCCGACATGAAACATGTATAGCAACCGCGCCGAGCGAGCGTGCTCGGCGCTCGGAGTCCACGTTCGCATCGTCACGCAATATCATCGCGCAACAAACGCCCTGGACGTCTACAAATTGAACTCGTATATTTAAGCAAAAGCGCTGCGAGGCGAACGAGGCAGCAGCGACGGGGCGACTAGCGCAGCTTCGGCCAGGCGGCTGTGTTTACAACACCCGGCCGACCCGGCGCACGAGACTAAAAAGCCACCAAAACATCGCCCAATGTTAGCGGTGTAAGCACATTTCATGGTGGCTACCCTGTGCCACCGAGCAAAACTAGCGTCTTCGTGTACCCAGAAATTCCCTAGGGAAGTCGCCAAGTGAGGTGAAACTTGAGGCACTCGAGAGCGTGCGTTGCGTTAAAATTTCTGTGTTTGTCCTTTATGTTACATCGCGAGTGTTCGCTTGAATTGATACAGATTGTTAAGACTATCAGCAGCGCTAAGAAATCCATCATCTGCGCATTTATTATTTGACCTGAAATGTAGCAGCTGGCGTTTGAAGTAGACATCCGTAGCGGCTCGTAATTTGTGCAGCAAGTTCACTATACATGCGATCATGCTTCAGGCCACCTGATTTATTGGTATCTTGTAATAATCTCTGTTGGCATAATTAAGTTTCTCCATGACACTATTCCAAGAAGTGGCTTGGTCTGTTCTCTAATGAAGAGGGTGTCAGCTAATTCGTTCGCGTACAGGCAGAAGAATTGAAGAAACCTTTGTTGTGCACTTACGCGTTTATTAGACGTTTGGGTGCTCGTACGGTGACTGGAGACGGCGTGGGCGCTACTTTGTAATTAAAGAAGACAAAGCATCAGGTAACGTATGTGGCAGTTACGAGTTCCCCTGCTGGTGGGCTTCGCTGCCCAGCGAATCGTCGATACCGTAATGCACAGTACATGCTTTGTAGCATAACAGAGTTGCAATGCCATAAAGCTGACTATAGTGAAACTGTCGTCTTGTAGCATGTATATATAACGTAAATATATAGTGCATTGAATTTAAGGGGCAGAGCAAGCATGGCGTAAACAAGCAGGGTACGAGTCAAAATATGGGCGGCGTGCGCAGCACAGATTTCTTTGCGCTCCACAATGAAGGAATTGCTTTGTAAGTTTTACCGCTAAGCAGGGGTGTAATGCGACGAAAACTAAATGCCACGCTGTGAAGCTTGCTACCTGTGGCTGCAATTAGTTGCCGGAAAGAGTATCACCAGGTTGCTTCAGTGGCGCAAAGTGTTCTCTGGTCCGATATACGCACACGTTTCACACGACCAGGTTGATGAAAAATAAGTAACAGGAAAACTTTAACGGCTTCACAGCAGCTTTAGAACGAACAATTGTCTCGAGGGATAGTCCGAGACGCCCATCAACGGATCCTTCTAGAATGAATATTTAAGCTTCAGACAGGCATTTTATGCGTTTTTAATTACGGGTATATCGAACTATTTAGGGATGCTTTTTGATTCCGATGTATGCGAGTTTTACTGTATATACACTACGTTGGCCGACAGTGTGCATATTCGTAACATATTGGTCGGCTCAGCGAAGCATTATGTGGTGAGGAGCATTGATTTTCCGGGCGTAAACAAATACTTTTTTATTTGATATTTAGGAGATGGCAAAAGCACATCAAGGAAAAAGAAATATTTCATAAAGATACAGCAGAAAAAGTTATTCACAATTGTGTTTCATATATCTGCTTGATACCGCGCACGCATGCGATGGTAGCCATATGTATGCATATGCGACATATACCGGTTGAGGATGGCCTAGAACGGGAACTACACTGATCTGATGAGGAAATAAGCAATCTGCATCGCTGCGCCTCCTAGTACACACATGACGTGCTCCAAGTAGGGAGGCCAGCTTCGGCGTGACGCTCGTTTGCGTGGTGGCTCGATCGCCACAAGCATTCGTTTAAAACAAGCAATAATATTGATCATTCGGTGACTATCACGGAATATTGGAGCTAAACGTTTTTCCAAGGTACCTTTTGGGAAAAGCTGGCTTTTCTGAAACTACAGAACAAGGCCCAAACAGCAGCTCATATGAATATACAGCATGCTAGCTGTTCCGATCATGTCTCAAACTTCGTCGTCCAAAAAGAATCAGCTTCGTAAGCTAATGCGCTTGATACGCCAGCAACGTTAACACAAGAATGAAACCTATGCAATGTGCGGCTACGCCTGCACTCGCAGAGTGCATAATTGCATTGAGCTGAAACAAAACTGATTCCCCTCCTTGCGAACTGCTTGCCCCTTAGTCAAAAAGTGGCCCTTCCCAAAGAAAGCAGCAAGTATGCGCCTTTATTCGTGCGTCCATTAAATCAAGTCACCTGCATTTCCATGGTTAAATCGCATGATCATGCAACGTCTCGCACGCACGTAAGTCACGGGCCTAGGCTAGGTACATCTCGCTTGGAATTTCCTAGGGACAGCACCAAAAAGTGGTCTGGCAACGCGGGCATGTTTTGGTGGCTTTTTAGTCGCTCCTCCCCGACCCGGCCGCCGTAACTCGAGTTCCCAGGCCACACTCTGTGCCCGCACAGTAAACACAACACGATGCGAACGTGGACTCCGAGCGCCGAGGACGCTCGCTCGGCGCGGTTGCTATACATGTATACATGCTTACACCGCTAACATTGGGCGATGTTTAGGTGGCTTTTGTCTCGTGCGATTGAGCAGCACGCACAACTTCCGCCATCTATCTGCGGCAAGAGAAGCAAGGTGCCGTTGCCTTCACGTTTCATCCAACAGGTGGCAACACAAGTCTGCAATGCTGGCCATGCTAACGAGGCGTTGTGCTAACACACACATGAAACCTTGTTTATCGGCCAACTCCCTTTGCTCGTTGAACTGAGACAATGAAGAAAGACGTTGTTTCTTCTGAGCAATTAAACAAATGGTCGCAGGAGCAAAAGGCGTGGAGACGTTTCTTTGGCACTACAAATTTTGGCAACATTTACTACTGCAGCTGGAGTGCAGTAGTAAAACCAACTTCGTCTCACATTATTATTATAAAGAACAGATCACTTTTACTCACATTTCACCACATGATAAATGCTAGAATTGAAATTATTCGTTGTCTTACTACTTGTGTGATACGGTATCGAATCCCGGCCGTGGCGGCCGCATTCTCGATGGAGGCGAAAATGCTTGAGGCTTGTGTACTTAGATTCAGGTGCACAATAAAAACCCCCAGGTGGTCGACATAGACGTCAGACTCTGCCCAGGCGGCGCTGCGAAAAACACCGCGACCAGCGCCCTCATCGTAGCCCTGGCCCTAACTGGGTAGTGCAAAGAGAGCCGCCCGCAAGCGAATGTGCATAGGCCGCAATATAACCCTCCTCTTTCGTTGGTGTCGAGGCGCGGTTTCCTGAAAATCAAGGACCTGGAAAGCTTCTTCCGCCAATCCACGCTTCAGAAACAAAGGAAGCTGATCAAAGCGAACTGCGAGTACAACAAAATAAGTTTTAGTTATTCCCGCGCGCTGCAACTCGCAAGTACAAGCGAGCATCACACGACACCGAGTTCGAGGCAAGCCCTCCGACATCCGTTCTCTAGAGCCTAAATGCGTTAAAATCGGGTATATACGTATGCCACAGCGATAAAGTACCTACATACACGATCAATTTACTTAGCTATGCATCTTACGACCGGCGGTACAAAACTCAGTTCATCAGGGGCGAATGGCCCCGGCGATTTTCGCCTTTTCAGATGCATTCTCCCTTAATTCATCTCTCGCTTCCTGTGCATTGGAGTGTTTTATTACGCATCCTCAAATGGTCTCTTGATGGTCGTCTTCCGTTTGTATGTACTGCAAATGGGGATACGTGCGTGTCCACTTTCGCGGGGTACAACCAAAGGCAAAACCGTGGCCTCCGAGATAGCTACGGCAACCGCGGAGGACACGGGCGAAACAAACCTGAAGGGGGTCACGACCAACATTCTGCGATTTACTTGTATGACGCACGTGGTGTTAGCTAGTTAGAACCAGAACTCTGAGCCTTCAAAATGTACATACGTCTGCGATGCTGTGTTGTGACGACCAACTCGTCGCGGTGTGCGTATCACGCGTCTCCAATCTGCCTCTAGCTGCTCACTTCGTGTAACACGACAAGCACCGCGGTCAGAGCCTCTGCTGAGCTTCATAGTCAAGGTTACCACGGTTTTGCATCAGGGCTACGCAAAACAACAGCAGAGCCACACATTCATGCCACCGGCTGTGGAGAACGCGGGTACTTCGCTTACCGAACACGCTCGCAACGGCCCGTATCCAGCGCTCTCGCCTTTCTTCTTCGTACGACAACTATGGAAATCGGTAAAACTGAACGTTGTTTTTCAGTCTTTTACGTCCGTGGCAATTCACAACGCAACAGTGCGTCTTTTGCGGAGTTTCTTCGTAGCGTGCGGAGGGCTCTCGTCTGCTGCTGTTTTCGCCGTCGTTCAGGCGAATTATCCAGCAAGCACTTCACGACGGTTCGGTGGCGCGTCCGACTAGCGGAGAGCAATTCACAGCTCTCGTTCTGAGTGCTAAATGCGCAAACACACGCGACATTAAGCTCAATCGTTGTTTCGCACTCGCTAGTTGCACCTGGTCCCATAGCAAACTATGCGAGAGAGTCGGTCTATGCACTACTCAATACTTCTCCGACAGGTGGCGCCACACATCTTAGAAACTCCAGAGTCTGACGTCTATTTCCAGAGCCCTCCACTACGGCGTCCCTCATAATCATATTGTGGTTTTGGGACGTTAAACCCCAACAATTTTATTGCGATAGCAATTATATGGACAGTCTCGGCTGGATTTTGCCGTCGCCGTCGCCGTCGCCGCCGTCATGCACCGTATATATATAAGTATGTAAATATATATAAAGGCCCCACACAAAAATAACTCAGAAAAATGCTTCCGAAGCGCGGAATCGAACCAGGGACCTCTTGCTCCACAGCGAGCGGCGCTATCCACTACGCCACGAAACGCATATCCTCCACGTAGCTAACGGCGAGCGTTATATACACACCATTTAGCGCTGGACGGACTCGGAGACAGCAGGCGATAATAAGCGTTTCTTCATTACCAGCGAGGTGGCGCTAGGAGCCCGACGGCCGCATTTAAAAGTCGTCGGCGAGCTCGCTCGCTTCTTCTTATATTTGCGCATGGGAGAAGCTTGCCCTTCCGCTGTCTGCTCGCGCGGTTTTCTCGTGGCGAGGGGTAGAGGAATGTTTCACGCTTTCACCGTGATGTCCGCGCTCATGTTACGGCGCGTACGAATGTCACTCGAGCTCAGGGACGCCGCTAAACGAACAGAAGATGAGCGCGAACTATCAAGTGTCACAGCTCGACACTTGAAGCACGCTAGTTTCCTTCGCTGCTTCGGCCGCCTTTGCAACAGAAGCGCTGTTCAAACTGAGAGTATCCATTGGCGAGCCTCACTTCGTATAGCATTAGTTCCTTGCTATCGCATTCATTGATTCGCCCTTGCGGCGAAACTGTGACTTTTTATATTACCGCATCGCTGTCACTCTAGACATAGCCCCGTGTAACGCATCGCCGCGCGAGTATCGCCGACGTGTTGAAACAACGTTATATGCTTAGACAATAGAAAGTAGAACTAGCCGGCAGATATTCACCATGAAAGCGGTGGGCGTGTTGCTTCGTTTACTTCTCCTGTGTCCGCGCTTGCGCGCCCGCCCTCTTGCATTATAGAATGACACTTTTACATTTAATGCTTTATGAATAGAGCATAACCATTACTGTTGTTTTTCCTGTGGCTCGTCAAGCAATATTGTTCTTACACAAGGATATAAGCCTCCCACAAAGAAACTCTGCGCTTCTGCAGTCATTCGTTCAAGGCTAGAATTTACTTACACCTCTCTTCTTTAATTGTATACGGTTATATGACGTGTTGTATACGGTTATATGACTTGCGTCGTTGACTGGACTTTCCCGCGGCGCTTCCTTCCTCAGAAAAGCTCACACGAGAAGTCCGAGCATCGGAACGTAGGCCGCCTGCATCTGTTTCAGGAACGAATGTTCACCCGGGGGCATCCTGGTCCTGAACTCCTGTCGTCCTGCAGGGGACATGCGCAATCAACCGCAAGGTAAGAACTGCGGGTCAGAGCGCTTGTCGTTAATTATGCGCTCTCATGCACCTCCTAAATAGGATAAAGGTATTTTTCTCGTGAGACCTCAAGATATGATAAATGTAATGCCGACTTCATTCTGGGCGTGCATGGCACTGCACAGTAGCGTGGCTCGTAAAAACAGAAAAGCTTGAAATAGTCGAGAAATTATAATTACGGCGAAATATTACGGCGAAAGCTCACATGGCAGCTGCAGGAGCTATGTCAAATCCAAAATGAAGGCTTAGTTTCAAGCAATGTCTTTTATAGCGTCTACCTTATTTTAACGGTTTGAGGTCGCAACAAATACCTGTTTCAGTGCATATTTAGAGCAAACTGCACAAAAAGCTGCAAACAAGGTGTACAGAGGCACGCATAGACCATTCGTGTTCCACAACCATTAGCACATGTTGCGACGTCTATCACTTCTCTGTGCTAATGGAACTTCTTCCGCGTGGTCGCCTGCTGTCTGGGAGCGTGTTGACGCGAGATTGGTGGTTTCGCGCAAATGGACAGCATTTACAAGGAGTAAAATGGGCGTACAGTAACTTGTGCTCCCGAGCAAACTTACAGGCGACGAACTATAGCTGTGCCAGTAATATTTCCTGCCGTACTGCTACCTGGGAGGGCGTAATCTACCGGAAGGCGTGCTTTCAAGGAGCGTTTACGCTTTTAACGAAGAAAATATATGACCATCGCTTCCGGTAGCTTTCGCGCTTCGCTCACAGATTTCGAGTTCGTCAGTTGCACTTGCACTAACCGAGGCATTGCACAGCTTTGAAACATTAACAGGTATAGCAATAATAGTAATAATAATAATATGGCAGCAATGAGCAATTAGGGAACATGAGAGTAATAACAATAATACGGCAGCGTTGAGCTCGCGAACAAACTAGCCATTATCAGAATTATAATACTATGTAACCGGGAAATACTTGTTACAGTTGAACACCCCCAACGCAGCTTCCGGCTCTAAGGAGTGGTGTAGGGATGGGGCAAATGTAACACTACATTGCGCGGAAAGCGCAGCACAGTCACAGCGAAAGCTGGAAGAGCGGCCTTTCTAGAGCCCGTTGTAAACTCCCTTGGGGCTACTAATACAAGTACACTAGCAAGGCACCCACTACGCCATAAATCACAATATTTGTGAAGTTGGGAAGCACCTACAGCGTCATTGTGCGCAGAAGCGAGGTTCCAGCTACACATATATAAGGCAATATGTGCATTTTGTTTACGTGACGACTGACGATGATGAAGAATTGTGGCTCAGCCCTTTGTAATGGGTTGGAAGCTTTAAACGGCTCACCAGTTACGTGATTCGCTTTGTGTGAAGCCCGGTCGCTATTTCACTCTCCCACCATGCAATATAACCTACGTTGACATGAGAACGAGAGACAGAGAAAGGGGCGAAGAACTTTATTGAAACCCTGAGGAAATGGATGATGGGCTTATGGGCTTCCTTGACAACCAATGCAAGTGCACTTGCGAGGAACCCACTACACTGTAAATCATCATAATTTCTGTGAAGTAGGGAAGCAGCCACTATGCCATTTTTCGTCATTCAACGGAGAGCAGTGGTACCCGCTAAAAACATGTAAGACATTATGCACACTTTGTTGGTGTTGTGCCTGATGACGATGAAGAATTATTGCAGAGCCCCTTGTAATGGGTTGGAAGCATCCAACATCCCACTCGTTGCGCTATTCGCATTGTGTGACGCCTGGTTACAGAATTCGCGTTGTGTGGTGCGTGGTTGTTATTTCACTCTTCTACCACACTAAATTACACATGTTAATGTGGTTCTTTCCGGACATGAAGCCTGTATAGCGTCGTTTTGCAAGGCAGTTCCAAGCACCGGTATGGCACTGAGGTACAACACTGGGTTCCCACGCAGAGGGCCCAGGTTCGAACCCCGTTCCATGATGATGATGATGATGCAAACTTTATTGGGGTCCACAGAAGACGCAGGGGAGACCCCGCGCCCCCCGGCTAGTCCCACGTAGGGACCGTTCCATCCTGGAAATCTTTTCTTATTTCGTTTTTTTTTCCTATTTCGAGCGATAGTGGTTACGGACACCCGCGGCGGCGGCGGCGGCGGACAACTACTTCGCCAAAAAAGGCCGTTGAAATGATCTCATAACATCTTTCGCTGTAAAAAAAACGCCAGGCCTGCGCGGAAAGCGCAGCACAGTCACAGCGAAAGCTGGAAGAGCGGCATTTCTAGAGCCCGTTATAAATTCTCTTGTGGCTACTAATACAAGTACATTAGCAACGTACCCACTACGCCACAAATCGTAATTTTTGGGAAGTAGGGAAGAACCCACCACGACATTACTCGTCATTCTGCGGAGAAGCGAGGTACCATGAGGCATTATGTGCACTTTGTTATTGCGGTGGTTGATGACGATGAAGAATTATGGTGAACCCTTTGTAATGGGCTGGAAGCTTTAAACGACCCACTAGTTACGTAATTCATATTGGGTAAGGCCTGTCGTTATTTAACTGCCCCGTCACGCTTTATAACATACGTTAACCGGAGAAACGGAGAGCGAGAGAGAGAGAAGAAATTAACTTTATTGAGAGCCTGAGGAAATGGATCATGGGAGCCTTATGGGCTTCCTTGGCAACCAATAGAAGTGCACTTGCCAGGAACCCACTACGCTATAAATCATCATAATTTTTGTGAAGTAGGGAGACAGCCACTGTGCAATTTTTCGTCATTCTGCGGAGAACCGTGGTACTCGCTAAACACCTGTAAGGCATTATGTGCACTTTGTTGATGCTGTGGCTGATGACGATGAAGAATTATCGTAGAGGCCTTTGTAATGGGTTGGAAGCACTCTACAACCCACTCGTTGCGCAATTTGCATTGTGTGACGCCTGGTTACAGAATTCGCGTTTGTGTGACGCTTGGTTGTTATTGTACTCTTCTACCACACTACATTACATATGTTAATGTGGTTCCTTCCCGACATGAAGCTTGTATAGGGTCTTTCTGCAACGCAGTTTCAAGCACCGGCATGGCCCTGAGGTAGAACACTGGGCTCCCACGCAGAAGGCCCAGGTTGGAACCTTGTTCCGTGCCTTCCTTCCTTTTTTTCTTATTTCGTGCGATAGTGGTTACGGACACCGGCGGCGGCGGCAGCGGCGGCGGCGGCGGACAACTACGGCACCAAAACGGCCGTTAAAATGATCTCATAACAGCTTTCGCTGTAAAACGCGAGACATGGACGGACACTAAAAGGGCAGAGAAAAGGCTGGGCTGTATCGAAGATACATGTGTCATAGATACTATGTTATATGCTTTATGGGTATCTTGTATCTGTCACGACACCCTCGGTAGGTGGAGTATCATTATCTGTATTTCAGGTACATCACACGCTGTACTATGTGTTTCAAGATACAACATACATTTCTGGCACACGTGACTGAGGTTATATAGCAATTATAACGCTAATCTTTTTTTCTAATGCACTACCATGAATGACTAGATAGGGCCGGTTTTGTTGTGCAGTAGTAATAATTATAATTTCTTACATAAATAGTTTCGATATTACAATTTTCGTGCGAAATGTTGAAGCCTCAGCAAAATTAGACCAGCCAGTGCTCATAGCATACCCTTTTGCATTCTTTATGCTTCCAAAAACACGTTCACAATCCGAGCCCCAAAGTGTATTGCTGTTCTAGCTAACAGGTTAACGTAAAATATATTCCACAATGAAGACGAGTATTATCTGTAGCCAAAATATATATCGCTGCAATGTTTATAACGTACATTGATTTTTGCTGGAGCTGTTCCGTTTACAGTTACATATCCCCTCTCATGCTCCTAATACAATTCGAAACGCAAAAGCGGGCGTTAAAGAAGAAATGCACTTTAGTAATACGTTCTGGCGGGCTAGATGGTCCATTAGGAGAACTTGCGTTTGGCCTAGTTGGTGCTTACTGTTTGACATTTTGACCGCAAAAAAAAAGACGAGGACAGAGAGAGGTACGACGACACGGGCGGTAAAATTTCAACTCATGTTGAAATTTTACCGCCCGTGTCGGAATGACTTGAAATTTTACCGCCCGTGTCGTCGTACCTCCCTCTGTCCTCGTCTTTTTTGTGCGGTCAAAATGTCAAATAGATGGTCCATTGCTATTAGACGTTCCTAAACTGTGCGAAATGAACAGGACACGTACAAGCGCAAAGCATAGATCTGCGCTCGTGTTGTGCTCTGTGTTTTCTTGCTTGTGTCCTCGTCATTTCGCGCAGTTTAGGAACGTGTAGCAGTAAAGAGGAAAGCAATGTTTTTTTGCTAAATTTATTCGGCTGGTAGCAGCAAAAAGGTCACCGCTGCCCACATCTCCTTTAGCGCCAGCGTGCTGTTTCAAGTCATGGGATTAAGTAAAACTATTTTTTAGATTATATCATGACAGCTTTCCCTCTGTGTCTACGCGTTAGCCTTACGTGTCCAGGCGTCTTCTACAAAATATGCTTCTACTGGCAGGTTTCTTTCCTTTATTTTACTATTCTTAAACATCCGGGCTCACCATCCGTGCCACTCTAGTGGTTATGGTGCTCGACTGCTGAACCGCAGGTCGCGGGATGGAATCCCGGCTGTGGCGGCCGCATTGTGATGGAGGCCAAGTGCTCGAGGCCCGTGTGCTTAGATTTAGATTCACATTACAGAAGCCCAGGTGGTCGAAAATTGCGGCTGAAATTGACTAGTGTCAACTATCTTTGTCAGTGCGAATGGTATGACAACCATTTGACGACGTTCTGTCAGCGTTGTGAAAATGCGTGTAGTGTCTCAGTGCGTTGGCTTGCACGAGCGGAATTCTTGACAAAACCATCAGCGTTGTGGAAAACGCGTGGAGCATCCGAACTCCCCTGCTTGCTTCGAGAAGTTTCTCTTGGAGGCGTTCTATTCCTCCTGATTAGGCATGCGCCCGTATTATTGAACAATTCTGTGAAAAAGTTGACTGCGCAATTTTACCAAGCGATTAAAGAGGGAACTTGCGTAGAGCGCAGAAAAAGACAAAATATCGTGCACATTGTTAGCCATGCACGCTTTTCGGAAACATGCGCATTGGAATCGCGCATGCCTGACGATCTTTTCGCAAAATATTAATTGGAAGTCAGCGCTCGTCTTAGTCGTTCTTTCTGTCCTTTCATATTTGTCTGCGCTGTACGCAAGTTCACAGTAGAACGATAAGTAGCCCGTGCCCTAAATAGCGCTGTTCTAGATTGTGTTACTTTATATAAATACTTGGGAAGTGACATAACGTCTGACTTGAGCTGCAAACATCACATTAGCTACGTCATTAACAATAGAAACTGTGCGCTAGGGCACCTACGATGAAACTTAGTCGCGTCCCTCAAGCCATGAAAATAACAATGTATAAAGCACTAGCACGTCCAAAACTCAAATATGCATTCTCCATTCAGGACCCTTCTCAACTGCACTTAACTCTCTCGAAATGGTAGAGAATAACGCAGGGCGCTTCATATTATCTAACCACCAGCGCATTAGCCGTGTCACGTCAATGAAACTGAGCCTTTCCTTGAAGTCACTTGAATTACGTCGCAAAGCATCCCATCACGTGCTTTTACAGCAAAATCTGTTACGAGATCACAGGAACAGCCGATTTTGGCGCCGTATTTGTCCGCCGCCGCCGGTGTCCGTAACCGCTATCGCGCAAAATAAGAAGAAATGAGATAAAAACACCCGGGATAGGATAGGGTTCGAACATGGGCCTTATGCGTGGCAGTCGAGCATTCTACCTCCGAGCCACACCGTTGCTTGAAACCCCTTTGCAAAAAGATCCTGTACAGGCATCATGTCTGGCAAACAATAGCGTTAACATATATTATAGCGTGGTAGAAGAGTAAAGTAACAACCAGGCGTCACACAGTGCGAATTGCGAAACGAATGGGTCGCTGAATGCTTCCAACCCATTAGAAGGGGTTCATTCTTGTTCTTGTTCTTGCTCACCTTTAACTGTGGCTCACACCCACTGTGGGGGATTGGCCAAGAATTGAGTGGATTTATAAAATGTTATAGTACTTTTCATAATTATTTTCTTCATCGTCGTCAGCCACAGCACAAAGTTCATATAACTTTACAGATATGTAGCCGGTGCCATGCTTTTCCGCAGAATGACGAGTAATGGCGTATTGGGTAGTTCCCTACTTCACCAAAAATTCTAATGGTTTATGGCGTAGTCGGTACCTTGCAAGTGTACGTGTATTAGGTGCGCGAACAGAGTTTACAAAGGGCTCTAGAAAGGCCGCTCTTGCAGCTTTCGCTGTGACTGTGCTGCGTGCTTCGCGCATGCCTGACGATTAATTCGTAAGATATTGAATCATCCAGTTTTGAAAGCCAGTTCGTTACGACCCCATCTTATCGCTAAACTAATTTGGATCATCACCACAGGGTACACGTCACTAGCTGCCTCACTAACACTTTCTATGATTCCGCTGTCCCACTCACGTCCAACGTAGGGAACCGCCCCTTGATTGCGTGTAAATTATATATATATATATATATATATATATATATATATATATATATATATATATATATATATATATATATATATATATATATATATATATATATATATATATATATATATATATATATATATATATATATATATATATATATATATATATATATATATATATATATATATATATATGAAGGAGTGGTCGCCTTTGGTTGCCGTTAAGTATGAGAGGTGGCACTTCAAGAAAACTTCATTTAGTACATCGACGTTTCGGTCAGAGCCTGTCCTTTCTCATGATCCAAGAAGACCTTATATATATATATATATATATATATATATATATATATATATATATATATATATATATATATATATATATATATATATATGTATATATATATATATATATATATATATATATATATTAGGGGTGTGCGAATATCAAATTTTTCGTATACGAATCGAATACGAATATCCACCTTCGAATATCGAATCGAATATCGAATATCAAAGGAAAAATGCCTCCACAGTAACAATATTTTATTTAACATGTAGCCATTTGAAAAAAAAAAACACATTAACAGCTTGACTGGCAACATAACATACACTGCAATCTCCAGAACACAATGTCCAGGCTAGCACAATGCACATCACAGCACAAGCAAATATCACGGCACAATGAAAGTAATGACTAGATGTAATTCTCATGAAGAAATATGAGTTGCTCCACATGATCAGGCAGCAGGCGCTCCCTTCTAACAGAGACAACCCCCCCCCCTGCCACTGAAAAGGCACGCTCGCTTGGAACAGAAGTGGCTGGTATAGGGAGGTACATGGGGCAAAGCTTTGCCAGTCTGGGGTATCTGAAGGTGCCTACAGTCCGCCACTAGTCACGTGGGTCACTGTCTTTCTTCAAAAGTGGTCCCGCATAGTGAACGAGTGGTAGTGCGGCACGTTACGGCCGCATAATATTGAAAATGTACGGTTACATGATCGCCAACAGCGCTGCACGTCGGAGATGCACCAGCAATAAATCATACGTATTGTGGCGCTCGTCGCAGGCAGATATCGTGCCTCCGTGTACTTACGATGTTTATCGCTCCTCTCGACAACGTTTTTAGCTATACGAACGCAGCAGAAATGTGGAAGGCGAGTTATTTTACGCACGATAATTGAATCGCATATTCGAATTTTTCGAATATGCGAAGTTATCGAATATGCGAAACTTTCGAATATTCGCACACCGCTAATATTATATATATATATATATATATATAGCCACTTGCGCAACAGAACCCTACATACGCCACAGTTGCTGCTAAACCAAGGAATCAAGGACGCTCGCCACGAAAAAGGTCTGGAAGTGCCTCTTTGTCTCACCGGTACCCATTAAGAAATTGTAATCGCGAGAAAAGTACTGTACCTTCGAAGGACTGGCTGATACCGTCTGATACCGACAACGCTGTCCACAGTCGTGGCTTCCTTAAAATTATGAAAATAATAGAAAAACGCGTGAAATACAAACTGCAAGCATCTACGCTAAATACTTATTTAAATGCCTTGACTGTGCCAAAAGGACTTCTGATTTCGCTCCAACCAGCAACTCCCAGAATGTCACATAGCAACGTCGAAAAATGGAACGAAACGTTAAAGAACGCTTCTCTAGGTCTAATGCGCGTCATCATCAACCATTATAATTCTGCTGTCAAAACGCTACTAAACAGTGAACAACAGTTACGTATAACTCACATGTTGGATCCTTCTGAATCGGCCTCGCTCGTTAAGTACGAACAGAGGAAACAGTTATAAATTGAAGAGAAGAAAGCGAAAAAGTTGCTACGTGACCATATCATCCTTTCGCAACTGCTGACGAGTGATGTTTCAGTTCCCGTCAAACCATACCAATCTAGACGAGATAGCCCATCACCTAGTCCAAGCGTAGTAAACGTTTCAAACTTGGTTTTATCCAACTCGGAAATGAGTGTGCTTTCTCGAGGCTTAAATTTCTGTCCTGCTACTGGTGAATATAATGAATTTAACATGGTAAAAGACTTAGATGAATTCGCGCGAAATATAAAATTAAGCGAATTTTTTCATCAACGATCGTCTTCAAAGAGCAATATGTCTTACCGTCAACACTGGACGCCGCCAACACAGTGCGATAAATTCCTCGATATGTATACATTCCCGCTGTCCAAAGTGACATAGTACAGGCTTAAGGGAACCGCATTTCATTCAAAGGGAACCTGACCCTCAAAGAACGAAATGCAGTTAAAAACTTACAAGAACGCCCAGACATCGTAATTCATCCTCATCAGCATCCTGTCTACGCCCACTGCAGGGCAAAGGCCTCTCCCATGTTCCGCCAATCAACCCGGTCTTGTGCTTTCTGCTGCCATATTATACCTACAAACTTCTTAATCTCATCTACCTACCTAATTTTCTGCCTCCCCCTCACGCGCTTGCCATCTCTTGGAATCCAGTCAGTTACCCTTAATGACCACCGGCTATCATGCCGACGTGCTACGTGCCCGGCCCATATCCATTTCTTCTTCTTGATTTCAACCATGATATCCTTAACCCCCGTTTTTTCCCTGACCCACTCTGCTCTCTTCCTGTCTCTTAAGGTTACACCTATCATTTTCCTTTCCATCGCTCGCTGCGTCGTCCTCAATTTAAGTTGAACCCTCTTTGTAAGTCTCCAGGTTTCTGCTCCGTAGGTAAGTACCGGTAAGATGCAGCTGTTATATACCTTCCTCTTGAGAGATAGTTGTAGACTACCACTCATTATTTGATAATGCTTGCCAAATGAGCCCCATCCCATCCTTATTCTTCTAGTTATTTCACTCTCATGGTTCGGCTCCGCGGTTACTACCTGTCCTAAGTAGTGTACTCCTTTACAACTTCCAGTGTCTCGCCACCTATCTCAAAGCGCTGTTCTCTGCCAAGATTGTTCCACATTACTTTAGTTTTATGCACATTAATTTTCATGCCTACTCTTCTACTTTCCGTCTCCATTTCAGTAATCATGATCTGTAATTCGTCTCCCGCGTTACTCATCAATGCAGTGTCATCAACGAATTGAAGGTTACTGAGATACTCTCCATTAACTCTTATGCCTAATTCTTCCCAATCTAGGGCCCTCAAAACCTCCTGCAAACAGGTGGTGAATAGCATTGGAGAGATTGTGTCTCCCTGCCGTACGCCCTTCTTTATTGGGATTCTGTCGCTTTCTTTATATCGTAATTAAACCTGCCGATAAAGGAGGCGCAGTAGTGATAACGAACACGACGGACTACATTTGTGAGACTCGGAGGCATCTAAATGATGACACATTGTACAAACGACTCGATGACAACCCGACCGACAAGATTAAGAACATTGTTACTGACACAATGAAACACCTAATATTGCACGACAAACTTCCCGATAAAGCAAAGCATTCACTAGTCCCTCTCAGCCCTGTTCCAGGAAGGTTTTACTTATTGCCTAAAATACATAAGCCAGATAACCCCGGTCGCCCTATTGTGTCAGGCATTGGTACTGTCACTGAACTGCTTTCAAGCTATGTCGATAGCCTTATTAGTATGCTTCCTACCACTTTTCCATCTTATCTTAAGGACACTTCTCATTTCGTGGCTGACATCATCGACCTAAATTGGCTTGGTGACTCACTGCTGGTAACATTAGATGTTGCCTCACTTTACACTAACATTCCGCATGGCGACGGCATTCGTGCAGTGGTAGATGCTTACGACGACTCATCCTTTGACAAATCTGCTGATAGCTCTACATTAGCCACATTACTTAAACTCATCCTAGAGCTTAACAATTTTGATTTCGACGGCGTACACTACGTACAAGTCAGTGGCACATCAATGGGCACCAAAACCGGTCCCAATTACGCGAATATATTTATGGGCCAACTAGGAAATCGTTTTCTCTCAACGCGCAAATTACAGGGCTACTATTATAAACGTTTTATATACTACATTTTCCTCATCTGGCACCATGGCGAAGCAGAACTCCTGGCTTTTATTGCAGATTTCAACAAGGTTCATCCATCCATTTCATTCTCACAATCGTACTCAATGAAATCCATATGTTTCCAGGACGTCACAGTGTCACTATGTGGCAACTGCCGTTCACCGATATCTTCATTTTAAAAGGAGCCATGTTAAACATTGTAAGACTAGTATACCCTACAGTCAAGCACCTCGCTTCAAGAGGCTGTGCTCTGAAAATGCGTACTTTGCTAAAAACTGCGATAGGCTTCGCGATGCCCTAACTGAACAAAAATATCCGCCTCAGATAGTGAATGACGCGATCATGCGCGCCGATGCGATGGACCGCAGGGCGCTTCTAAAGCCAGGTGAAGAAACTGTGCAACGAAAACACACCAATTTAGTTCTGACACATTCTGCGTCGATTGCAAATGCTAACGTCATCCTTAAAAAGCACTATAACATACTAATGCAGAGTAATCGTCTCAAAGACATCTTTCTGGAGCCTCCACGAGCAGTCTATCGACGATCGGGCAACCTACGGGACATACTAACATCATTTAAAATAACAACACCTACCCATGTGGGATGTCATCCGTGTAACAAGACACGTTGCAAGGTGTGCCCCCACATGACGACATCGCAAATTGTTAAGAGCGCTGCATCAAACTTTACTTTAAGAATAAAAGGCAATTTCGACTGCGACACGAGCAATGTAATTCATTTGCTAGAATGCTCAACGTGTAACCTTGAATACATTGGCCAAACGGATGCACCTTTCCGAATGCGCTTTCATAATCATAGGTCGCATGTCTTGGGCCTGCCTAGCCTTCCCTTGTCCAAGCGGGTCGCTACGCCAGGACACTCTTTTGACAACCTAATCGCCACAATACTCGAATCCGGGTTTAAATCGCACTACGAAAGGGAGGTTCGGGAATATTTTTAACACGAAAATGTTTAATGCCGGGGTCCATCAAGACTTCAGTGACGTATTTCCGTCACGGAAATGACGTCGAAAAAATGTACACGACCAGATGGCAAAGAAAAGAAGGTACCGACAACGGGCATCGAACCCACGGCCGCTCGGTCCGCAACAACAGATGCCGGGCACGCTATCCACTGCGCCACGGTCACAGACTCTGGAGACTTTACAAAGGCGCCTTTTATATCTACCACTCTCCCAGTCGGCTGGGTAGTGTTGACCTCTGGGAGTGGTAACGTAAAGCAATTCGTCATTGCTGCGGCCTCCGCGACTAGCACCTGCAGCGCGTTACGCGCCCGTCCCGTTCGGCGCGCTTTCAATAGAAGTTGAATTTTGTCAATGTCTAAACACACCGCGAGGTGGCGACCTTTGCCCAGGCGTCGTAAAAGCGTCGGCATCACGCTAATACAAACCAAAAAAAATCACAGCATATCCACGGAGTGAATGATGATGAGTGGGCGAAGCTGCGGAGGTTCATCGGTAAACCGTGAATCTTCCGTGAATTCTGCCCAGTACATCATCACCGACGTGAGATCGGGCGCGTTTATACTAAAGGTTCGATGAGTTATGACGACTTGCAGCTCACTTAAGCAGCTGGCGTCTTTTCGTTTTGCTTTAGAAACATCTGGCGTTCTTTCGTTTTGCTTTTACAAAATATCTGGCGTCTTTCGTTGGTTTATTTCATCAATCAACGGCGTTTTGGACAAAATTTTTATTGTTTAATCACGCACAGGAGAAATCTCACCAGGCACTACCTTGGAGGTAAACAATGGCTGCTAATGGGAATGAGAGACAGAAGAAGTCGGCTTTTAGCTAACACTTACACTTCTACTTCTACTAACGTTTCCTACTGGAACATGCCAATGGCTGCTAATGGGGAATGAGAGACAGAAGAATTCGGCTTTTATTTAAAGCGCACGCTGCGAATTTTTTATTGTTCAACAACGCACAGGAAAAATCTCCCACCGGCACCACCTTGGAGGTCAAAGCGTAAGACTGGTTACGCACTACGACTACTACGACTACAACTACGAGGGACGAACGGGTGCCGCCTTAAGGAGCTTCGCCCCTAAAATAGCTCTGCGACGCGCGCCTGCCTCAACTGGCTGTAACGCCGCGTTCCAGGCTCACGCGCTCGCCCCGAGAAAGATCGCGGCCGCGCTACCGAGGCAGCACGACGCGCTTTGCGTTTCTCTCTAGTCCGGCCGTGGTGTTCAATCACATTTTTACATGCCGCGCGATGGCGACCAAGTTCTGCGTCCAATATGCGACGCTCTTCTGGCTATCCCACCTCGTTCTCCGATTACGCTTTCACGGTTAACTACTACAGCTACCACAAGGGTTTATTTAATCATTTAACATGGACGTTAGTCGTCGGGATGGAGATGTATCACCAATCATCAAAGTGGGTGCATACACGTTAAACGGTGCCATGAGCTGCCAGACATCAATATACATTGTACAAACTCTCTTATATCAATGTACAGTAAACATTCAGTTACTTCTGTAAGGGCACGCTTTACTTTCGTGTTATTCCGATTCCTATGACGGAGGGATCAACCATGTTTTTTGATTCATATATTTAATGCCGTAGCCTCTGGGATCAACGAGAATCCGGGCAGGTTAACATTTTTGCCAGTAAAACAGATAAATTAATTATCGTAGTGTGTGTGCACGGTTGTTTGCTGCCGTTATCGAATCTTCGGTAACATCAGCCCAATCATTCATGTGACCAGAATGCGCATGTAAACTTGCTATGATAATGTGACGTTGATGCTGGTATTAAAGACGATAGTCTTTCTTGGGGAACTTAAACGCAGAAATTTTGGTCTGTCTTTCTGTTTGTCGGCACGTCACCCGATTCAGCCACCCGGCCAAAGTTGAACCACTTGCTTACCGCGCACCCATCTTGAGCTGGTACGGTTGTTCAAACTTGTGAACGTTGTCGATCAAAAAGTAAATATTACGCATATCTGAGGCGCAACATTATTAGGTAAGTATTAGGTGGTGTGTCCCTTTAATAGAAAATACATAGATACGCAATTTTAAAGACCCTAGTTTCTTAAGCTGCGCTGAAAATGCGACTGCGCTGAAACTTGTCTTGCTCCGTGCCCTCTGCACAAGCTCATGTTGTGTTTCGGTTTCGGTTCAGTATTGCATTGTACGAATGACAGGGGGCGCCGCTCTGGCATTCCTCTTTTACCCAGGTGACGTGTAAATAAGAGAGTTTGTGGAGAGTACTCGTTGAGTGCGGACGTTTCTTCTCCTTCGGCGCATCGCGCCAAACAGCATGTTCGGGCTGGCCGGCGTCCCCACCGGTCGCGTTGGTCACCGCCGGTCTTCGCCTGCCGCTGCGCCGGGACTACCAGCCCGCAACACAGCACTCATGTTTCCCCACGTATTGCCAGATGGCGTCCATATCTCACGCAGCGCCTCTTCTATCGTCTTTAGACGACATTTGCAGCGAAGCACGCAGATACGCGGCCAATTTTTTTTCTCGTGTACATTTCGTTGCAAACAAATGTGACTTATCAACATTGTATACAATTCATTTTTATTTTTTCATTGTGTCACAAGTGTGGTGATATTTCAACCGCCCTACATACTATCTCTATTTTATGTTTGGGTTTACTTTGCTTTGTCACATTTTCAATATGTACTGCACTCCACTATTTAAGCTACCACCACACAAAATACTGCGCATGTCTGAATATCTGTCTGTTAACAGTGAATGACTCTGTGTAAAAATCTGTTAGCAGTGAATATGCACAATGGAGCCCCCCCCCCCTGCCATGTCTTTATTTAAGACGTACGCATTACAGTCATATGCATGTGTGCCCTGAAGAAGGCCGGTTCCCGGCCGCAACGTTGGCAATAAAGCATCGTTTTTCGTTTTGTTCGTCCACTTCACTTGAGCATACTATATTATATATATATATATATATATATATATATATATATATATATATATATATATATATATATATAAAGGAAAGAAGTGTGAATTTCAAGGGCTCGTTTTCTTTGTTATACACAATATTAATGAGAACTAACAGACAATAATGCCAAGGAAAGTATAGGGGATGTTTTTAGTAATAAATGTAAGGTAATTGTGAAGAAAGAAAAGTGGACGAAAAGATAGCTTGCCGCGGGCAGGGACCGAACCTGCGACCTTCGAATAACGCGTCCGATGCTCTACCAACTGAGCTACCGCGGCGGCCATCCCCCCGTCCACTTTATGGTGTATATGTGTGCATTTAAACGTGGGAGCGTCAGTCAGCGCCGCCAGTAGCCATGACGGCGAGTGTGGAACACTCTTGTCCTGCCTTGTGGGCGTCACGTAGCACGTGAACTTATTACGAGCTGGCAGCTGACCAATAATCGCTCGCATACTACCTGAAAGCGTCAAGTCTGCCAGAACGAGACCCTCGCTATGAATGAAGGAAAGAAGTGTTAATTTCAAGGGCTCGTTTTCTTTGTTATACACAATATTAATGAGAACTAACAGACAATAATGCCAAGGAAAGTATAGGGGATGTTTTTAGTAATAAATGTAAGGTAATTGTGAAGAAAGAAAAGTGGACGAAAAGATAGCTTGCCGTGGGCAGGGACCGAACCTGCGACCTTCGAATAACGCGTCCGATGCTCTACCAACTGAGCTACCGCGGCGGCCATCCCCCCGTCCACTTTATGGTGTATATGTGTGCATTTAAACGTGGGAGCGTCAGTCAGCACCACCAGTAGCCATGACGGCGAGTGTGGAACACAGAGAGAGAGAGAGAGAGAGAGAGAGAGAGGAAATCTGGTTAGAAAAACTGGCCACCCTATTTTACGAAGTGTCTCTCGACGGGAGGATACCAGAATCTTGGAAGAAGGCCAATATCTTCTTGATCCATAAGAAAGGGGACGTCAAGGACCTGAAAAATTACAGGCCCATCAGCTTACTGTTCGTTGTCTACAAGCTATTTACAAAAGTAATTGCTAACAGAATAAATAAGACATTAGAGTTCAATCAACGAAAGGACCAGGCAGGATTTCGTACAGGCTTATAACAATAGACCATATTCATACTATCAATCAGGTGATAGAGAAATGCGGGGAAAACAACCAACCCCTATACATAGCCTCAATAGATTACGAGAAGGCATTTGATTCGGTGGAGACATCAGCAGTCATGCAGGCACTGCGGAATCAGGGCATCGACGAAGCCTATATAAACATAATGGAAGAAATCTACACCGGATCCACAGCCACTATAGTCCTCCATAAAGAAAGCGACAGAATCCCAATAAAAAAGGGCGTACGGCAGGGAGACACGATCTCTCCAATGCTATTCACCGCGTGTTTACAGGAGGTTTTCAGGGCCCTAGATTGGGAAGAATTGGGCATAAGAGTTAATGGGTAGTATCTCAGTAACCAGGCGATTCGCTGATGACATTTCATTGATGAGTAACGCGGGAGACGAATTACAGCTCATGATTTCTGAACAGGATACGGAGAGTGGAAGAGTTGGTCTGAAAATTAATATGCATAAAACTAAAGTAATGTGGAACAATCTTGGCAGAGAACAGCGCTTTGCAATAGGTGGCGAGACACTGGAAGTTGTAAATGAGTACGTCTACTTAGGACAGGTAGTAACCGCGGAGCCGAACCATGAGAGTGAAATAACTAGAAGAATAAGGATGGGATGGGGCTCATTCGGCAAGCATTATCAAATCCTGAATGGTAGTCTACCACTATACCTCAAGAGGAAGGTATATAACAGCTGGATCTTACCGGTACTCACCTACGGAACAAAAACCTGGAGACTTACAAAGAGGGTTCAACTTAAATTGAGGACGACGCAGCGAGCGATGGAAAGGAAAATGATAGGTGTAACCTTAAGAGGCAGGAAGAGAGCAGAGTGGGTCAGGGAACAAACGGGGGTTAAGGATATCATAGTTGAAATCAAGAAGAAGAAATGGATATGGGCGGGGCACGTAGCTCCTCGGCAGGATACCGGTGGTCATTAAGTGTAACTGACTGGATTCCAAGAGATCGCAAACGCGTGACGGGGAGACAGAAAATTAGGTGGGTAGATGAGATTAGGAAGTTTGTAGGTATAACGTGGCAGCAGAAAGCACAAGACCGGGTTGATTGGCGGAATATGGGAGAGGCCTTTACCCTGCAGTGGCCGTAGACAGGCTGATGATATATATATATATATATATATATATATATATATATATATATATATATATATATATATATATATATATATATATATGTATATATATATATATATATATATATATATATATATATATATATATATATATATATATATATATATATATTGTAGTGAACAATACAGACGACGACGAAGCAGCCAAGAAAGCAAGCCACATCGTTAGTGGTAGCCACGCGACCCGAGCTTGCGCTTGCTTGGATTTTCGACCCTCGACGTTCCTCGACGTTCCTCCACGTTCATTCACGTTTGTACGTGAATAAACCACGTGACATTTGGTGGAGGTACGTGGATTCTCCGTACGAACCTGGAACTTCGCTCCCGCAAGCTCCCCCCTGTCCGTGACACCAACATGGCCAACGAGACCCCTCCTCAGGCTGGACCTTCGGCTGTCCACGTCACCTGCGGCGCCGTGTATCCCCAGCGAGATCCACCCATCTTCTCCGGCTCAGGTGAATCGGACGTGGAAGATTGGTTGTTGAGGTATGAAAGAGTCGGCGCCAGTAACAAATGGGACGACCAAATGAAGCTTGGCTACGTCACGTTTTATCTCGCGGACATCGCGCAGCTATGGTATCACAACCACGAGGCTGAAATTCCAACTTGGGCAGCTTTCAAGACTGCTGCTACAGACGTGTTTGGGCGGCCTACGGTTCCCGAGCTTCACGCCGAGCAGCGCTTGCGTCAACGTGCGCAGCAACCGGGCGAGAACTACACGGGCTACATCGAGGATGTCCTGAATCTGCGTAACCGCGTGAACTCCTCCATGACCGAGGAGGACAAAATCAGGCACATTCTGAAGGGCATCGAGGACGGCGCCTTTCAGATGCTGCCCGCGAGAAACCCTACCACGATCGCGGCACTCGTCTCACTCTGTCAGAGCTTCGACGAGTTGCGTAGACAGCGCGCGATCGCCCGTCAAGCCCTCACGACGCCCGACACGCTCTCAAGCTTGCAGCTAGCTGCCCGTGCTGCCGATCAGCAGCCGCTTTTGTCCATGATCAAGGACTTCATCCGCGAGGAGGTAGCGCGCCAGCTATCATTACTGCCGCTCACGCACGAGCCTGCGCAGGCTTTGGCTCCGGACCTACAACACGCCATTCGAACCCAAGTTGCGGAGGCCCTCCCACCGATTCTCCAACAAGCACCCGTCACTGCACCGCTTACCTACGCCGCCGTCGCTGCTCGCCCGCAGCAGCCTACGCCATATTCTCGACCTGCCCTGCCACCCCATCCCTTGCCGACGACCGTGAACGCCGCGTCGCATACCTTCGCGAGACCTTCGACTCCATTTTACCGCCGCTCAGACGCGCGGAGAACGATAGACAATAGGCCCATCTGCTTCGGCTGTGGTATCGCTGGACACGTCGCCCGCTACTGTCGCCAATGTCCTCCATTTGACGCCGTGGGCAGGCCTGTTGCGTCGTCGTCAAGGGCGCCACCAAGGTACACCCTTGATGACCAACGACCCTACGCCAACCACCAATCACCACCCCCTCGACGACGCTCCCTGTCACCAATGCGTCGCCGACCTACTACGGAAGAGGGAAACTGATCGCTGCAGTTCCGGAGGCAAGAGCTGCATGCGAGTCGAACTGCTCAAGGCCTCCATCTTTTTCGCCGCAAAACGTTATCGACGTCAATGTTGAAGGGACCGCCGCACAAGTGCTTATTGACACAGGAGCCGCCGTTTCCGTAATCGGCGAGAACCTATGCCGCAAGTTAAAAAAGGTGACCACGTCGCTCTCGGGACTAATGCTCCGCACGGCCAACTCACAGTACATAGCACCTTCTGCTGTGTGCACCGCGCGTGTCATTATTCAAGGCGAACTGTACGTCATTGAGTTTTTCGTGCTAGCGTCATGCTCCCACGACGTTATCCTCGGCTGGGACTTCCTTTCGCGTCATCGTGCCCTCATAGACTGCTCCCGTGCAGAAGTCGCCCTTACGCCGCTGCAAACTGCTCTTTCGGTGGATCCCCTTCCCGACGCTTACAAACTTGTCGTTGCTGCGGACACAGATATAGCCCCGAAAACGTCCACCCTGGTAGCCCTGACTTGTAAAGCCGCTCCAGACGGAACTGTTCTGTTCGTCCCGTCCGAGGTATTTCTCCGCCGCCGCGGCTTGCGACTACCGTTTGCCGTAATCGCCGTTGAGTCGGGTGCTACAATTATGCTGGTTGCGAACTCACTGACATCCTCAGTTACATTACTTCGCGGGGAATGTTTGCGCAACATACAAGACGTTGACCTGCTGCGTTCTCTGGAGTTTGCTGCAAACCAACCCGACCTCCAGCTGCATGCCATGACACCACCTGTTGCCACTTCCGCTCCAGACATTTTCCACCCTTCCGTTGCCGCTGATTTGTCGCCGACGCATCGACGCGAACTCTTAGCCCTTCTTCGAGAGTTCCGCTCTTCCTTTGATTGCGCTCAACCACCTTTGGGGCATACAACGAGCATCACGCACCACATTGACACCGGTGGTAATGCTCTCTTACGCCAACGACCATATCGAGTTTCAGCGGAAGAGCGGCGTATTATCAACGAACAATTCGACGATATGCTCAAGCGCGGTGTCATCCAGCCATCCCAGAGCCCCTGGTCGTCCCCTGTTGTGCTTGTGCGCAAAAAGGATGGATCAATTAGATTCTGTGTCGACTACTGCCGCCTCAATAAAACAACTCGGAAGGATGTATACCCGTTGCCACGCAGCGACGATGCTCTCGATTGCTTGCAAGGAGCAAAATATTTCTCGTCGTTGGATTTACGCTCGGGTTATTGGCAAGTTCCCATGGCCGACCCTGACCGATCGAAGACTGCATTCGTCACTCCTGATGGGCTGTATGAGTTTAACGTCATGCCGTTCGGACTCTGCAACGCCCCAGCTACCTTCAAACGGATGATGGACAACATCCTTCGCGGCTACAAGTGGAATACCTGCCTTTGCTACCTTGACGACATCGTCGTTTTTTCTAGCGATTTTCCGACTCACCTTACTCGCCTTCGTGCAATTCTCACGTGTCTCACCGCTGCTGGCCTTCAAATTAACATCAAGAAATGCCATTTTGCGGCGCGCCAGCTCACAATACTAGGTCACGTCGTCTGCAAGGAAGGCGTTCTTCCGGACCCCGCGAAACTCCGCGCCGTGGCCGAATATCCGAAGCCCAACTCTATGAAGACGCTTCAAAGTTTTATTGGGCTGTGCTCGTATTTTCGTCGATTTGTGCGCGACTTCGCTTCTATCATCGCGCCTCTTACCAATCTACTCACAGCCTCCAACGGCATGTCTGCTTGGTCACAGGAGTGTGATGAGTCTTTTATGACGCTACGGCGCTTATTAACGTCGCCTCCGATACTTCGTCACTTTGATCCTAATGCGCCTACGGAGATCCATACCGACGCCAGCGGGGTCGGTCATGGTGCAGTACTGGCTCAACGAAAACAAGGATATGAAGAATACGTAGTTGCTTACGCGAGTCGAACCCTCAAGAAAGCCGAGTGTAATTATTCCGTCACAGAGAGTGCCTCGCCATTATCTGGGCTTTGGCCAAGTTCCGCCCGCACCTTTATGGCCGCCCTTTCGAAGTAGTGACGGACCACCATGCCCTATGTTGGCTGTCATCGCTGAAGGATCCGTCGGGACTCCTCGGTCGTTGGGCGCTTCGCCTACAGGAATACGACATTCGTGTTGTGTACCGATCCGACCGCAAACACTCGGACGCTGATGCCTTATCCCGCTCGCCGCTACGGGCTGACACAGCTTCGTCGTCAGCTTCTTCAGCTGTCTTGACGCCAATTGACTTCGCAGACATAACGTTGGAGCAACGCAAGGATGCGTGGATTTCCCATCTTCTCGACTTTCTGACTGACCCATTAGCACATCCAGCCTCAAGAACTATCCGTCGTCAAGCCACGCATTTCACTATTCGAGACGACCTCCTCTTTCGGCGGAATTACGCGTCTGACGGTCGGAGGTGGCTGCTAGTGATACCACGCCACATGCGCACGGAAATCTGTACTGCTTTCCACAACGACCCGCAAAGTGCTCACGCCGGCGTTCTCAAGACCTACAACCGCCTGCGTCAGCGATACTACTTGCGTGGCATGTATACTTTTGTGCGCAAGTACGTACGTGCTTGTACTGCTTGTCAGCGCCGTAAAGCTCCACCTGAACGCCCAGCCGGTACACTTCAGCATCTGCCTTGACCGGCGCGTCCATTTGATCGCGTCGGTATCGACTTATACGGACCGCTTCCCTCGACTTCTTCTGGAAATAGGTGGATAATTGTCGGCGTAGGCCACCTCACACGTTACGCGGAAACTGCAGCCCTGCCCACAGCAACAGCAAGAGAAGTTGCGTTTTTCATCTTACGCAACTTTGTCCTTCGCCATGGTGCTCCCCGTGAACTTTTGAGCGACAGAGGGCGTGTTTTTCTGTCTGACGCTATTCAAGCATTGCTCGCTCAGTGCAACATCATTCATCGCATGACGACCGCATATCACCCGCAAACGAATGGCCTCACTGAACGATTTAATCGCACTCTCGGCGATATGCTCACAATGTACACCGCATCAGACCAGACCAATTGGGACACCGTCCTTCCGTTTGTCACGTACGCGTACAACACCGCTACGCATGCGACCACAGGTTTTTCGCCTTTCTTTCTCTTGTACGGACGCGATCCGTCATGCACGCTTGACACTATGCTTCCCTACACGCCTGACTCATCTGAGTACACTGCAATTTCTGACGTTGCCAGGTACGCCGAAGATTGCCGACGATTGGCCCGTTCGCTGACAACCGAAGACCAAGGCCGTCAGAAGCTAAGGGACGACACCGACCGACCTCTCCCTACTTTTACGACAGGTGCCCTGGTTTGGCTTTGGATCCCACCGAACACTCCTGGCCTTTCGTCGAAATTACTTGCCCGATATCACGGGCCCTACCGCATTCTCACTCGTACGTCCCCAGTCAATTATGAGGTTGAGCCTTTGACACCGTCCGAAGACTTACGTCGTCGTGGTAGGGAAGTCGTCCACGTGAGTCGCCTCAAGCCCTATTATGACCCCGCCATACTGACAACGCCTTAAGTCGCCAGGATGGCTACGCTATTCACCGGGGGCAAATGTAGTGAACAATACAGACGACGACGAAGCAGCCAAGAAAGCAAGCCACATCGTTAGTGGTAGCCACGCGACCCGAGCTTGCGCTTGCTTGGATTTTGGACCCTCGACGTTCCTCGTCGTTCCTTCACGTTTGTACGTGAATAAACCACGTGACAATATATACATACATACACAACATACACAACATACACAACATACATACATACATACATACATACATACATACATACATACATACATACATACATACATACATACATACATACATACATACATACATACATACATACATACATACATATCGTTGTTTCTGTTCCTCTGCCTTTTGGAAGGTAGAGGTAGAGAAAGAGAGTTAGCATTTTGACAGGAGTCAGTGGACTCTCCTAATGCGCGTTTCGATTGGCTTCCGTGATGAAGGCGCGGTTGTATACGCCATACAGGGGGGCGATCGGAGATCTGTTCGTTCTGCGTTCGTTCTCCGGGCTGACGTCACAGGAGCGGGCGGGGTCAGCTCTCTCTCGCCGAAAACCACCGAGAGAAAGAGGACAGCCAATCGTCAAGCGGCGAGCTTTCCGGAAGTAGACGCGCATCGTTTGGGGGACCGTATACTTGAAAACGAAGTGTTTCTCGTCTTCTAATAAATGCGATTGTTATACTAAAAGGTATTGTTTTTCCTTCTCAAGCTCAAACACTCTCTGAAATTGCAATAAATTTGAGTACTGACATTTATTAATGTTAGTTTTCCGGATGCTGTCGCTAGGTGGTGTCGCGAACCAAAAAAAACAAAGAGAAAACTAGCGGGTAGCGCAGTTTTCAAAATGTCGCGCAGGCGAAACGTGTGTGGTCCGTCCGGTCCGCGGGTGTCCGACCGCCAACGCGAGCTCCTGCTGGCGTTTATGGAAGAGCACCCCCAGGTCGCGACGCCCTCGTACCCCTTGGACTCCTCCTTCACCCGCGAAGTCCGGGACGACCTCTGGAAGCAGCTGAAAACGCTGCTCAACGAGGCCGGCCCGGCGGTAAGGTCTGTCGCTCAGTGGCAGGCCTTCTGGCGTAAGGAGAAGTTCAATGCGGAACAAGAACTCATCCGCCTGCGCGAACAGCAGAGGTGAGTGCAAGCACTGTTATATCTCAGTGGGTCATTTTACACTTCCTGTTTGTGCTTTACAAGGGCACCGGAGGCGGCCAGGTGACGGGCTACCGTGGTCGCATCCTCCAGCTGACCGGGACCTCACGGATCGACGGTGCGAGGGGCCCCGTCTTCGAGCGGTCGGAAGCGGTAATAAGCACTGCTTTGGAATATCATTGTTACTTCTTTGCTGCGAACTAGTGTGCTCATTAGCTTCTAGAAATTACGCGCAGTTTTTTACTTTTTGAAAAATTTTCGAGTGGATCATTCGGCCTCTGTTGTGGTTGAGATACTAACATGTTGCGCCGTCCAGAACAGTGTGCGAGGCAGTTACATTCACGGTGATCACGAAAGAACAGTCACGAACTGTATTTTGAAGCTCATTAAAGGACTGTACGTGTTCCAAATCATTTCTCAGACCCTGCAGTCGACTGAGGGGCATGGCCAGTGGGTTTGCCTTCTCTTCTCCCCAAAGTTTCAGTGGCATAGTATGCCACTGTTGAAACAGCCATTAAAGAAGCATCATTGTTATGATAATTGCAGCATAAGTACATGTTAGCACAATACTCACGAATGTTTGTGCCTCTCGGTTGCTGCACGGTTGGCGTTACTGGAGACAAGATTGCAGTGTAGCCTTTGTTTAATGTATGCTTACAGTTGGTTCCCCCAGAGCAGAGCCTGCAGGCTCGTGCGCTCTCTGGGGACTTCCGCCGCCCTCAGCCGTTGCCTGCACCGCCAAGGGTCTCGGTCGGGGACAGGACGGGCACCAGCGGCTTGCAGGTGAACTTTCACACCTTGCACTTTATGTTTCTTATTGCACTCAATGTGTCACTAAAGAAACTTCTTACTATAACAGGCCTTCGTGAGCTCTGCTCCGGCTGCCGCTGGTGTGGCAGAGGAGGATGCGGCCCCAGCGTGTAAGTTTGATGTTTTCCTATTAACAGTATAAGTCGTTTAATAAGATAATCCATTTCAGAGCTTTAAAACACTTGTTCCATTGGTGTCTGCTGTGAAGTAAAGTAATGTTTTTGTTTTCAGTACCCCAGCGCCAACCGCGGAGGCGCCAGCCATCAGCCGTCCGCGCCGTGCTACCGGGTTTAATGGAGCAGCAGCAGCAGACCAACACGGTTCGTGAATACCAACTTCATTAACTGCAGATGATATTACAGGCTCATAGGTGATGCTCATGCGTGCAGGTGTATGTTAGTACTAAAGAAGGGTTGAAGGTGAGCTAATTGTTTACTGTCAGACTGAACAAGCAGGTATCCTGCTTTGTAGTTAAGGTGAAACAGTAAATTTACATGAAGAATGTGTAACGTCTCGAGATGGTTCCCTGTAGTGTCATATGCTTCTAAAGCATTATATATGAAAATGTGCTATTGCCTAAGGTTCTGTACAAAAAACGAACTTATGTAACTTATCATACACTAATGCACATTTTGCACCTGTGTCGCATCTGCTTGCTGCATGTTTTGCATACTGCAGCAAGTGAGGGTTCGGAAGGAGGTTGTGATTATGTCGGTCATCTCGTAAGGCCGAGCAAGGGTTGTGTAGCCCTGAAAAGGGCTGTTTGGTTTCTTCTCGTGCAGAGGTGGTTGGAGGTGCGAGATGCGTTTGATGAGTTGAGCAAAAATGAATTCCGGCACCGTTTCGGTCTGTCCAAACGGAGTGCATTGGTTGTGCGGTGAACCGGCACCATTCATGGATGCCGTTGGGCCAGTGGATTTTCAACAAAGAGGAAATTGTTGTGCACACTGAGACTCTTCACGAACAGAAGCTTCCAGCGAAGAGTCCATAGTGAGAAATGCATGGATGATAATGGCAACACATTTCTTGGTTTCCAGCTCCTGGCACAGCTGCGCGATGTTGGCGATCGGCAGGCCGCGGCGCTGGAGCTGCTCGCTGAGAACACCAGGCGGCAGGGCGAGGCACTGCAGCAGCTCGCTGACGAGGCCAGGCGTCATCGAGCAGCCGCTGAACGTCAGGCTCGGAGTCTTGATGACGTCGCGGGCGAGCTGCAGGGCATCGGTGCCCTCGTCCGGGCCCTCACTGCGGCGCTCCAACGGCAGCCACCTGCGCCATAATTTGTCTTTTGCAGTGGTGTTTTTTTTTTATCCTATGTATTCTTTTTTCTTTCCCTGCATATCACAAGCTGTGATATGTAGGTTTGTTACTGCAGTGCCGTGTTTTTTTATGTATTATTTCTGTTCATTTCATACCACGAGCTGTGATATTTTCTCTTACGTATTCTTTTTTTTCTTTCCCTACATACCACAAGCTGTGGTATGTAGGTTTGTTACTGCAGTGCCCTGTGTTTTTTTATGTATTATTTCTGTTCATTTCATACCACGAGCTGTGATATTTTGTCTTACGCATTCTTTTTTTTCTTTACTTACATACCACAAGCTGTGGTATGTAGGATTGTTACTGCAGTGCCCTGTGTTTTTATTTTATATATTATTTCTGTTCATTTCATACCACAAGCTGGGTATGTTGGTTTCTTTTTGAAGCACCCTGCAAATGTTCTCTGTAAATTTTCTTTTCCTGCATATGAGAAGCACGGATGTGCTGTTTTATTGTACATAGCACAGTGCAGTTGCAGTGGTGAATCGTGTCATGCCACGTCATTGTCTCTTCAATCTCATCATGTGAGGTTATACATTCAGCAGTTTTGTAGTAAATGAGCATAGCGCAATGAGATTGCATTTAGAATCATGTTTTTGCAATGTGATTTTTTAAATCTCAACATACGATGTAATGCAATAAGAAATTTTTTAATATATGCTCACAGTGTAGTGTATTTTTATATTTACAGTCTGCAGTAAGTGTTTTCTAGTCATTTTGATACATCCGGATTGCAGCTCGATTTTTTGCACCTTTTTGCGAGCTTTATACATGCCATAAAATGGAAAAGCGATGCTGATATCCGCAAAGTTGGTGATATTAATATTGCCGAAGATGGGGAAAAAAGCGTTACGTCTCCGCTGTGATCAACATCCCAAGAAGCATGCACTGTATGATTCTTAGGAACAAGACTGACAATAGGGCCAAGGCAGACTAGATGCTTTCAGCGCGTGACGAGTACACACAGCTGTCATTTACATCCACACCATGTCCTCATGTGTACAACCCACCCTTGCATAGAACAGTGCATCGCTGACTCTAAACCATGCAAAATGCAAAACAAAAAAGATCCCTACGCAGTGCCGTGACGGCGTCTTTCTAATATTATTGCAAAGCAGTTCCGTGAAGCCAACGTACCACTTAGGAGGCAATAAATTCTCCAACAGTTTTGTGTCGAATAGCTCAATATATCGAACCAGTTATAGTCTTTTAGTCAATTCGATATATGTGGGTTCAACTGTACTTTGTTTTCATGTACTGCAATGACTTTTGTGTTGCAAAGTGCACGTGTTGATGCAAAGTAGCTTTATTTTGCCTTATATGTGCATTGCTTGTTATATGTCTTGTGAATGTTTACTTCATGTGTAAAAGCACAATCCTTCTTTCAGTAAAACTAGCCCCTGTTGCTGCGCTGGTTGAGGCTGCCTTTTCAGGTTACCACTTTGGCTGTGAATAGCATCATGTGCCATTTACAGTTGAGCTCTCACTTGTGCTTACTGTGAAGCACCATATTGTGACAAGCCGGTCAAAGTATTTCATTCAGATGGCATTGCTTGGCAAAGGGGTCATTCATTGTAAAGACAACCCTGTTTCATTAAAAATGTTGCAGCAAGTTGTCAATGTTGTTTCATTAAAAGAGTGCATTAAAATAAAGCGAGCTTTCCTTCAACATGCCAGTGACTAACATAAGGAACAAAGAGAAACACGCACCACGCAACGCTGCCGAGGTCGTTGCAGGCGGCTGCGTACCCTACGCAGGTGCGCAGCATGTGGGGTCCGCAGTCCACGGAACAGGTTGACCACGCGGCTGCGCTGCTGCTGGCCCTTGAGATGCAACAGCCGTGGTGCTGGACCTTGTTCTTGTGGCGGCGATGGCTCATCAGCTGCTGGTGGCACCTCAGAATCGTCATCGTCGTCTGTGTCGTCATCGTCCCCTTCAGGAGCAGGCTCACGTGCCGCCATCGCAATGTTGTGAAGAGCTGCGCAAGCAGCAATGATGGTGGCTGCTTTGTCGGGGTTGTAGAGCAGAGTCCGGTAACGCTGCAAGCAGCGGAACCTGCTCTTTAGGACCCCGATGCACCTCTCCACAACATTGCGCATGGTGGTGTGGGCCTTGTTGTACGCGCTCTCAGGGGTGCCACTAGCTGGACGTCCGAGCACTGGCGTCATGAGCCACGGTTCCAAAGGATAGCCAGAGTCTCCTGCACAAGGGCAGCATGACAGCTGTAGTTATAGTGTCACGTGGCAGTGATACTGACGAAGGCAGCAGTCAGTGTGTTCAAGACTAAACTTTTTTTATTTGGATGAATTTGTGCCCAAAAATGAAAATACAATGTGAAAGCAGCATGAGCAACTGTGAGCCGTCAAGTAATCTGAACATCAGCAGAATGCGTCTTTAATAAAGCAGTTATAGAACCTTCCAGCGTTATCGCTGGTGCTTGCATAAGCTATCGAAACTTGACTGTTTGCGTTCTGCGTGTGATCACAACAGATTGATCGAAAAAAAAAGATCACGAAGAAGCTTTCCAGACATTGAGGCACTCTGCACCAAGCATTCACAATTGGTGTGGCTGAAACATGAATACATCAATATAAGACAATAAACGAACGTGGAAATATCGTCTTGATTGTGGCAAAGATTGCCAGCACCTACCAAGCAAGCATTCGCCAAGCCGCAGTTCAGCTCCCACGTGCCGCCGAAGAGAGCTCCTCCGCCACACCCACGAGTCATGGCACGACCCCGGGAAACATGGATTGATATCCAGAATCCAGAGGTCGGCATCACAGGTCTGCGGAATTTAATTGAGCCAAAATTGTAGTCACAAAAGACCTCGCAAAAGCTGTTATGTTAATATAACTACATATGCCTGCATTGTTACCTGCCATTCAAACATAGCTATGAACACATCGTCGACAAGATAGGACTGATACCGTAAGCGCTAACAGATGCACTTGGCTTGATCAAGACAGTGAGAAATGGTATATAGTCTGCATGCTTATTGTTTGGACCAACCCAGCTTCTGGCCACAGCAGGCTTTACCACAAATTACTACTGTATGTTTACGCAACTGTATCACAAACTACTTAGAGCATAAAAAGACTCGCGAGTGAAAAAGGGTGATGAAACAATACGTTGTTAATTAAAGCAACGCCCATCACGACAATCAACAATGAGAACACACATTATGCATGGAGCGCTACTCTCAAGAAATACACATCGAGAATCATGGTTCAGGTACATTTGGCGATCGATCAGCGATAATTTTATGCACTGTCGAGGCCACTGAAGCACAGCGAACTGCGCGTCGCAAGATTTCATCGCTTATACTAAGCGAGGTGCCCCGAGACGAACCCATTACCGTTCTGGATAGTCGATTCAAAATCCCGCTCCCAGAACACTGTCGCAAGTCTCAGTAAAGCGGAAAACTAAAAATGAAACGATTCGCTACGCTTACAATGCACGAATACTCACGATCATGGTGTTCAAGGCGTAGAAGCCCTTCCGCGACATGTAATTCGCCGTGTCGCCGGGGCTCAGGCCGTGGGGCTTCTGGATGGCGATGAGCGTGCCGTCGACGCACCCCAGCACACCGGGAATCCGCCCGAGCCGAGCGAACGACGCCTTTGTTCGCTCCTTCGCTTGTGATGTTTCGGGAAACGCCACCCACCGTTTTTGTCCGCCAACGACAGCGATGGCGTGTGCCACCTCGTGGACCGTGTCGCTGACGGACGGCTGCGACAGGCCGATGAACTCCTCACTGCCGACAGCTCGCTGGAAGCAGCCGGTCGCGAAAAATCTCAGCGCACACAACACCTTCCGCTTCGTTGAAATTCCACTGGCTCGTCGGCACCCGATGAAGGGGTCCAGTTCGCCGCACAACCAACGTACCGTTCGTTTCGAGAAACGAAAACGACGCCGGAATTCACACTCGCTCAACTCTTCAAAAGCATTCCGCACCTCCAACACCTCTTCCTCTTCGTCGAGAATCGCCAACGCTGCGACAACACCCGCGGCGAGCGCCATCTTCTCGAAAACTACGCCGTTGCGGCAGCCGAAGCCGCCGTATCAATCCAATCTACGCCGTGAAAAGCCGCTTTTACGCGCCGGAGCGCGCGTGCGATCCCCGCGCGAACGGTCTCGCTCGGCGTTCCGTTGTAGCAGACGAAATTTTCATTATGACGCGGCATGACGTCACCAAAAAAGAAAACATCAAGGAAAAAAAAGAAATGGCCACGCCCCTTAGAGTGGCGTGAGTTGTCCGGCTTCAGCCAATCGCGTGCGACCATCAGAACGAACGCGAACGAACGGCGCAGAACAGATAAGAACAGAGATCTCCGATCGCCCCCTGGCAGATCACGCGCGCGTTTGCGCTTCGACGCCGTTCTGGCGCGGTGGCTCGCCTCGCTCGCCCACATGCGCAGTCGGCGCGGTGCCTTAGCCTCCTCTCTCTGTCTGCTCAGTCGTTTGGAATGCGTTGTGTTGGTTGCGCGGATTGCGTCAGTTGCTTGTAGTGCAGTTTTGTGTTCTAGCAAACATGCACATCTTCGGTGGCGTTGACGCCAGGCTCCGTGCTCGAAGTCACGCTTGGAGGGCGGAACAGTCATGAAGCTGCGGACGTGGACAACGTGCGCCTGTTAAAGGTGACTGTACTGCTTTCGTAGGTACGAATTATACAGCTTTAGCTGGGCGTCTGCAGAAGCTCTGCGGAAGTTATCTGCCAGCCATTTCCAACAGCAGCCTGCGTCCGCGGGGCTCTTGCAGATGCCCCGCTAAACTGTCTGTTAACGAGTTGACACCGTTGTGCGCGTTGCTGTACAAGCTCCCATAAAATGAGTGATGGAAACAATTATCAAAGGTTATTTTTTTTGATGACCGCTGATTGTGTCTGCACTGCTGAAGGTGCAAGATGTCGTTTTGAAATGCGCTTTAGTCTACTTCATAACAACATTTCCCTCAACCGTGGGAATGTCAAAAAAAGAGTCCGTGTACGGAACGCTTAGACGCATTGTATATAATGGTTTTTCTTGGCTTAAAGACGGTAGTTTGAGGTGCAGATATAGGACGATGCTTCCAGCATGCATGCACGCGGTAGCCACTTAGGTTGGACACGCCTCGCGGGTGAGGTGAAAAATCTCGAGACTTTCGACGGCGCGCGTTATTATGGCCCCCGCTGTGCACTCTTGTCGTCCCTCGTTTGTTTGCTGTTTTCGTGGTTTGCCTACACTGCGATGTCGTTCGGCGTTATAACAGAATCGAGTGAGTGGACGTGACTGCGGGAGCTATGTGCGGTAATTCTAGCATATGACATGTCTGATCTCGACGTAGACGGCGTCCGCGCGCGCTGGGTGTTGTTCGGGCGCTCGTACTCGCATGTGTTTATCCGAGTATTTAAGGATGGGTTATGTTTGTTAAACATGCGGTCAGTAACCGCTCACGGCGTGCCCCTGACTGCCGGAGGATGTGCATGGATGTCGGAACATGCCGGCGCAAAGCCGTGCTTATTCTAAACCAAATTTTGAAGAGATTTCTCAGAAAAGAAGCTCTTTCATTTGTCCATAGCCAGTGCCTATTGAGAAACGAGGTTCCAGCTGCCTCTTACGTGAAAATTTGTTTTCGTTGCGAAATTATTTCGAACGAAACACTCGTGTCAGATGTGTGTACAGTAACGGTGTGTTCAACATAGGGTGGTTTTAAATACACTCTAAGCACGGTAACGTTTACTAAAGGTGCACATTTTCACAAATTTGTGTACTTATAAAATAGAAGTTATCTGGTAAACTTTAGTACCCGTTCACAGTATCGAGCGTTCTCGCGTAAAAATAGAGGTTACGTTGTACAGTACACGGTATACTGTTTACACAAAACGGCTTGGAGGAGATTTTATGCGGCCACCGCTCTGCGCCTCTTCTTTCCTTTAGAGGTTACGTTGTACAGTACACGGTATACTGTTTACACAAAACGGCTTGCAGGATATTTTATACGGCCACCGCTCTGCGCCTCTTCTTTCCTTCGCTCTTCTTTCTTCGACGCATTCCAGGAGGTTACGCTCATCGCATGCTTGGATCAGCCAGGTGTGCAACAGCAAGGGAAGCGCAGCCTTCCACTCTTTCGCACTTCGTGCTGCGCGTGCCTCGTGTTTTTTCCGTGCTTCCTTCTGCGGTTTTAATACACCGTCTATATACGTACGCTAAGAAATGCGAACCTTTGCGGAAGGTGTCACATGGAACGTGCTTCTCGGAAATCACGCTCTGGCGCATTGTAATAATTCAAGTGCATGACTGCTCATAGAACGTGACAATTGCTGTGACCGAGGCCCAACGCGCCGCCTTCACTCATTAGAAGAGGCAGCTAACAAAACATTCGAATATTCGAGGCGACTTGGAGTTAGCATGCACTGCAGTAATGATGAACCGCGATTATTATTAAAATGTGATTGACCCGTCAATATCAATGAAGACCAGAGGTTTTATAATAGTACCATGATATACGTGTCAGGCAATCCTCTCTTGGTCCAACTTCTATGCAGTTTAAGCATAGGTTGGCGTGATTATAACACTTAACTATTTTTCTGCTGCTCGTGCACTTTCATTGACAGTGTTATTCGTGCTTATCAAACTATAAATATCAAACTTATCAAACTATAAATACCAGCCGTCTATTTGTTACAGGGCTATTTGCGATTTTGTTCACCTTCAAATGTGGGATCAGCAATGGAAACGTGGATACTGACAAAATGTGAGGTTGACAAAGCAAGGAAGCTGCTGAAGGCGTAAAGAAGTGCGCGGAGAATTAACACTGCTCCTCACGGCGTAGAACATATTCAAAATTGATATACAAACTGTTCGCCATACGCCACGTTTAGTCAGTTTTACGTACTTCTCGCAAAACCCAAAGAAATGTCTGAAATCATCGCTTAATAAGTAGCTGGCTGGTACGTATGTGCATATTATATACGAATGCTGAATGATGTAAAGACGCACTAAAAGTAAATGTATGCATACGCAAAAATAAAATAATACCAAGAGCCGCAACGCGGTTTTCTCGAGAGATGCAAATTGCAATGCTTAAACATCTACTTAATTGGATCAAGAGAGGATACTTGTCTGATACACATGGCACAACTCATGATTAGGAATATCTGCCGATCACCTGCTCTTTTCAATTATCGTTTTAGTGGCAGACCGCATTTGAACAACACGATGCTTGTGGGCGAAGGTGTGACGTTATGATGCATGCAAGCTCTAAGCCAACTCCAAAGGAAATTGTTTTGTGCTTTTCCTTGCGATGAGGGAAGCGTACATCTCTTGCCACGGACACCGCAACTGTCGTGCTCTAAGCAGACATGTACCAGGATTATTCGAAAGCTCCAGCGTGTGTATTCAGGACAGGGCAGGCATTACCACACCGCCGTGAAAGTTCTCATTACTCTGTGTACATATTTGTACGCCGCATAATAAAGCCGCAGAAAGAAGTACAAAAGATTAGGCGTGCACAAAACGAAGCCCTAAAGGAAGAGCCACGCTTCTCTTGCTAGATGACACTTGGCTGGGCCGATCATGCGCGTAGCGAGTGGTCCGAAATGTGTCGCAGGAAGAAGATCGAAAGAAAAGAGGCACATACCCTTTGTTAGGCGACACCTGGGTCGGTGGGCCACGGGTAGAGCTGTTATACTGAGTGGAGCCCCCTGCAAATAATACGTGATCAGCGTCGTGCTTCTCCTTAAGTACACTAATGTGTGCGGCATACCATAACTTCTGATACTTTGCACATAAGCAGGACAGCTGAAACCCAGAGGGCAGCCAAAAAGAGGGTGATTGTCAGTCCTTTACTTTTGTTGCTCGGGTTGTGCGTGCTCCCAAGAAAATTTCTGAAGAAAAAAAAACATGCACCATTCGAAAAGAATTCATATTTCATTGCTTTATACCTCCAAAGCAGAATACATCAAAGTTTATTGATTTATAGCTTCAGGGACTTGTCTAGCTGATAGAAGACCGCAGGTATTCAAAGGGTTTCTCCTTGTTTTCGCCTGTGGTTGGTACAAATTTACAGGAGCAGGTGGTCAGGATCTGCAGTCAAACCCTCTCTTGCTGCACGCACCATCACGTTTCATCAGTCAATATGTCAGCTGCTGATTCCGCAATCTCCTCGCTGGACAGTCGATCCTAAAGGGAGAGGACCGTTATTTTACACTATTCCAACGGTTACTGCCACTTTGCACACAACTGCCGATAACATGTTATGTGAGACACATACTCCACCTCCCCCCCCCAAAAAAAAGGTTGTTACTTGACCACTACATAAGCGTTCCTCAAATGTACTATCCTGTGCAATACGTTTATCGGAAAACAAAAATCTTATTTGAAAATGCACGTTAATACCAAACGCAATTTACATCTGTTTAGCACAAGAGTCAGCAATACAATAATGTAAGTGACAGTTTAGTAGCAGAAACACGACAGCAGGTGATTAGAAACAGAAACATTACAATTTACATTTTTCAGTGACCATACTTGGCATTTCACGTGGAGCTTGAATATACTCGTTTTCCTCAAGGGGCATATTCCACTTGACAGTTCATAACCTCGGCTGCACCGAACGTAAGGCATATCGGCGTCTGGAAGTTTCCAAGCTGCCTGATAGGAGATCATCCCAGCATGCCTTGGGCGGGATGTATGCTGTAAACAGTTCCAACGCAACACATTTAATATGGCGGGAAAAATCATTTGTGTTGTCTACGTACCTTTAAAAATTCCGGCTTTGACAGTTAAATCACATGTATACTGATTCATTTTTTCTAACCACAATTACACGTTTCTTGCACCCTAGAACAGAACGAGAACACAAAAAAAAAGTTATCTCAGTGCCAGAGAATAAACTTTTATCGCCAAGGAACTAAGGACATCGAAAGACATTCCAACCACACTGACCATGTCTCCCTTTGAACTCCTACGTTGCACGATTGCTGGCATTCGTGCTATCTGAAAAATCGTTAAGCCACAGCGTATCGCTTCTCGCGTAACATATTCTCAGCTGCCCCGTTTCGATAGCGACGCATTTAGACGTAATCGAGCGACGCAGAGCAAATACTGCCGGCAACAATGCGTAAAAGCATGACAATTTATTTTTGTGACTCGACCGAACTCTTACAGCAGCGTAAGCATGAGCATGAATTATCTGAATTTTGAATGCCGTACATTGTGATCTGTATGAGTGCAACTATGGAATGAAGATGACTTCAGCATATATTTGTGGTAAGGTTTCAAGTTAGTTCAAGACGCAGAAGTTTGAAGTCTGACGGAAGCCCGTCTGGTTGGGTTGATACGTGGTGACGTTGAAAACCCGAGGCACTGAGCCGACTAAAGCAAAAAGCACACACACACACGCACACACACACACACACACGCGCGCGCGCGCACACACACACACGCACGCACGCGCACACACACATACAAGCGCGCACACACGCACGCGCGAGCGCACACATACACACACGCACGCGCGAGCGCGCACACACACGCGCGAGCGCACACACACACACACGCACGCGCGCGCACACACGCGAGCACACACGCACGCGCGAGCACACACACACACACGCGCGCGAACGAGCACACATGCGAGCAAACACACGCGCACGAGCACACACGCGGGCGCGCACACGCACGCACGCACGCACGCGCGAGCAAACACACACACACACACACACGCGCACGAGCACACACACGCGCGCACACACACACACACACACACACACACGCGCACGAGCACACACGCGAGCAAACACACGCGCACACACACGCGCGCGCTCGCGCGAGCACACAAACACGCACGCACGAGCACATACACACACGCGAGCACACACACACACGCGCGCACGAACACACACGCGAGCAAACACACGCGCGCACAAGCACGCGCGAGCACACACACACACACACACACACACACACACACACACACACACACACGTACGAACGCACACACACGGAGTGGTCGGTATTAAGAGCGACTCGAGATAAAGACGTCGTGACAGCAATTTTTCTCTAGCGCGAGCACGTGCCTTCCCCCAGTCGATTGCGTGTCCCCTGAAACGTGTTCAGCCAAAGCACTGGATTTAACCATTTATTTTTTCACGTCATAAATGTCCTTTTGTGTGTGTGTATTAAATGTTTACTTCGGTCGGCGCAGTGCCTCGGGTTCGCTACATTCAGCTACACACGGAAGGATGCTGTGACTTACTTTAAGACACTTAAAACGCACTCTTAACGCCATTTCATTGTCTTTCGGGTACTTAAAGCTTTATTCATTTCGGTAGCGCAAGACAATTAAAGACAAGAGAGGACACGTAGACAGGACGGGCGCTAGACACCAACTGACTTTGCTGCAAGGAAACACACAAAAACCCGTTGCACAGGCGCGACGCGCTACATCACTGTACGAGGGTTTTTTTTTCTTTTAATGTGTCTAATTTTCTTTGCGCTACCGAAATGAACACCAGTGATCACAACCAACTGGCCCGCATTACCGCCTTAAACCCTCACTCGTCCACCTAAAACAACCGCAGCAGAGTTTGAAGCATGGCGAAAAGTTGAATTAGCCGACACGTTGCGTATAGACGCCACGAAATATCATGTACCGGTGACAAGGACATGACAAACAGCCCAGACTGCCATTGACATCAGGAGCGAGTTACTGCGCACGCAGAGCTCGTCTGGGCAAAGCTGATCTGAGGCACTTTGTTTATGTCGCCTACAGTATTTCACACCGTGATTGCAGCCTTCATCGAGCGTGTTGAAGGTACCAAGTCGGCGACAGCAAGAAGGGTTAAACTTCTGTCCTTCATCTCTTCTCACATAAACGTGTATGATAACGAATGATCTTAGTCGGATGTTTGATAATATACGCCCAAACACTCATCTTGTAATGTCAAACGCAGAGCAAATACTGCCAATAACAATGCATTACATAAAAGTATGACACGATTTATTTAAAACATAAAATTGTGACACGATTACATAAAAGTATGACACGACCTATCTCGTACAGTAGCGTAAGCATGAGCATGAATTCAGGTAAACACGCGACATAAGTACATATACACAAGCAAATGACGTACTGAAGAGGGAATATTGCTTACCTGCAAATCACATTTACTACTGTCTTCAGGCAACGTAACAACGGATGCAACCCGCTCGACAATTGCCAGTCTCGGGAAGCGAAGAATCAGCAATGCAGCTCATCGCAACGGCCGCGCAGCCCACTGAACGTGCCCGTTGCAATGCCTCGTGGCTTATTTGCGGCGGATCACGCACGTTAATGACTGCCCCTGCGTGCTGTATCACTAGTTACACGCCACTCACGTACACAACACGATTAAACCAAGCACGTCAACAAAGCGCGGAGCGTAAAATCTGTTTAAATCGATGAAACAAAGAGCAGCACTGCACAAACGCGACTTCAACAACCGCACAAACCGCCTCGCATTTGAATGCTCTTCCCGGCATACACCTCAAGCTGTGCAAAGCCTAGGAGAGATGACGCCGTCCCTGGTTCGATAACGTTGAAGCGGTGCCTCGAGGACGCCACATTTGTTACTCACTGCGAGCTCATACATCTCTCTACGCGGCCTCTGTACTGGAGCGGCCGTCCCACGTTGTTTTGTGAACTCAACGGCACCTTTTTCTCCCCTGTTGGCGAATTGACGACGGTTAAGCGTGTTTGGTGCTATGTTGACCGTGACGTTTGCTGCACTTTACGATCCGTTAATTATAACGCGAAAAAAAAAACCCAGACAACACGACAGCGAAATTCAAATAAATTGTATTGCGAGTCTCGGAAAAATATTTTTCTCGCTCCATGGGATGGTTCTTCGATCGCATCGTCAGTTTAATTTGGTCGGTTGTCGTGTGCTCACAGTACTTTATCTTGTCGCCATATGCGAAGCTTCCCGGAGGCAAATTAATTACTTCTGCGGCTTAAAAGCAAAATAGATATAAGAGCTACTTAATAAGTTCTATAGCAGAAACATTTGACCAACATACGATAGTTTTTCGTTCTTGTGCTTCTGCCGATGTCTGTGCAGATTATGCCACTTCATAAATTACGGGTTTTGGAAGCGGGCTCACCTTATTGAATTCCAGTTTTAGTTCATACCCCACCATCGCTTGCCTCAGTACGCCGCAATGTAAAATCGCTGCTTCTGTGATTTGCTTTTCTGCTGTCAAGACCCGTTCTGTGTGTACATCATCCGCTGTTCAATTGATAAAGCCAGCCTTGAACAAGACAGATCGCGATGTGACACATTGATCAATAAACTTCCACTCCATAGTGTAGGTCCCCTGACGGATGAGTCATTGCGCTTTTATAAGTTACAATCTAAAGGTTACAATGCTCATCGCGGTGCTTTAGCTTTTAACTTGGCACGCTGCTGTCGATGTAACCTTTATGAGAGAGGGAAATGAAGAAAACACAAAGATAAAATTGCTGTAACAGCCACGTAACTTATAAATTATAAGTTACATGTCTTTTTATGCTGTCGTAAACGTTACCGTGATTAGAGTGTACAAGTGGTCAGTGTGTATGTTTTGGTTATTCCCAGAATCCCTGATCACTCCTCCCGTCTCTTCACTTTAGTTGACAGGCTCACTCGGGGAAACGAAGGTGTCGCTATGGTCTAGCGCCTCACCGCTAGTGATGAGAAAATCAACAGCGGCGTTCGCCCTGTCAACGAAACGAGGCAGTCGGTCCTACATTTCCTTTGGTTGTACAAGACGACATAGGAAAAGAGGGGAGTGGCACCCACGCAAAGGAGCTTAAACCAATTGCGTTTGTTGTTTAAAAGAGGCTCACATGATCTTGTGCTGCAAGTTTGTCTCCAAGTGACGTGTTACAAAAGCTACTATTTGCAAGTTGTGTTTTACACGATAACGGCAAAAAACTTGGTTCCTTTCCATGCCTGTTTTCATTTGTTGTTTTGTTGTGAGCGTTCATTATGTCTGTTTGAACCACTTATTGTATAGGTTTTGCAAACTTTTAGTGCCATTTTATTTTCTCATCAGAATATCACGTTCTGCTTTTCGGATACCGTTTTTATGGTGCTCACGCTGAACAGGAGCGACAGCCTAGCATGTCGCAAGTCTGATGCCTCCAGCCGTCATCACTTCTTATTTATTCTTAATCATAAGGAATAAACATTGAAACGTGATGTCGATTTCTGCAGTTTATTTTGCACCATATGACGCTGTGCACATCAGTCACACGTTTTAGTCGGCTGTACTCATACAAGCATGCAAATACTAATTAATAAACTTCTTAATTGGAAATCACAGACCATCTTTTCGCGCCTTCTATATTACTTTGCTGGAAAAGGTGTGTTGTTTTGACGAGTTTTATAAAATGATGCTAAAGTTGAACTATTCTTTTTTTTTGCAGTCGTTGCGCAGAACGGCAAATATTATTGAACTTGATTAAAATGAATACTTCACTATTTTCAACAGTAGTCGCGCAAACGTAGAGCAAGGGTCAAATGAGCACCTTAAAATAGTTGTGGAGACGCTTGACACTTCGGTGTGGGTCATTTGACCCCCGTAGGAGTGTTACCCGCAAGAGTCGTCCGACTCCCTCATAAGTGGTTATGTGATCCTCCGGATAAGAGTCCTTCCACTCTTCCTAGAGGGTCAGGGTACTCTCCTATAGAGCGCGCCCACTCCAACCCACCGAGAGAGTCACCGTGACTCTTTCAAGAGAGTCGTATACAAGGCAAGTCAGAACTCTCCGAAAATAATCACCTATACTCTTTTTTTTTTTCTTAAGATTGCGCGGCTGAAACATCTAATTAAATCTGAAGTGATTAGCGCAGAATTATGAAGACGCGACAAGAGGGGAGAACACGTACACAGGCGTTAACATTCAACACATGATTTATTTAAATCCGGATCACACATATTTATACACTTAAGAAAAAATCACGTATGCGCGGGTACACTGCCGTCGAGGAACACCAGTTCTTTGTTAGTCAGCGATGGTGACGGGGTGCTAGCACAATCTTTGCCAAGCCTATGAATAGTTGCCGATTCGATGACGAGTAGTCTCGTCAAGGTGCCTACGGACAATGAAACACTTCTCAAAAAGCAGAACGCAACCACACGCGCTGCAGTGTGTGGTTAACCAGCCATCGCTGCCTTTCCTGACTTTGTCCTACATAATGCTTACCACACGATAAGGGGATCTGGTGAACAATACCTTTCTTGCAAAGCACGTAACGTGCCCTGTGGTTCTTACTTAAGCCAAGCCTTCCTTGAGCAACTGGGTTGCTGCTTTTGCAAAGTTTAGCCAACTTATTTGAGGCCGTGAACACGACACCAACGTTTGGTCGAGCACCCACCTTTTTTTATGTTGTGGGATATCCTGTGTAGATACGGAATAGCGGCAAACTTTTTTCGGCCGTCAAAATTAGCTGTTATTCTGGCCGGACGATTGGAAGGTGGTTTATTGAGCAAGCATTCTGCAACCGATATAACAAGGTGATTGGGATAACCTGCTTGCGTCAGGCGAGTTCTCTGGCAGTGAAGGCTCGTCTCCAAGAGCTGAGAACAGGATTTCTTTAGGGCGTTATCGAGGGATATATATATATATATATATATATATATATATATATATATATATATATATATATATATATATATATATATATAGATATATATTGTCGCGGAGTCATGACGTCGACGTAGGCAGCGTCATGACTCCGTGTCCAAGAAGGCGTGTCGAAGAAGAAACTCTTTATTTGGCCGAACTTGTCCCCGGGAAACGGAAATCAAACTACAGCAATACGAACTCTACACTGATAGCGGCAAACATAGCGTCGCCCATCGATAAAACTGACCAGCGGCAAAGCGTGCCGGTTTTTACATGTGTACTATCAACAATCCAGTGTTATCCCTTGTTGGAAGCGTTTAATTCGCATTTAAAAAGGGGCTAATATGCGGGTAATATTTGAGAGCCCCGGCGACGAATGAAAGACAGGAGCTCAGGTTTAGTTTCAACAGCCTGCGGGTCTTTTTATCGGTGTTAAATGCTTCGAAGACAGGCGCCTTCTCATTCTATTCTCATTGTAACCTTACCGTATCGTCCGGAAATTAATGTGATGACCTTCTGCTCAGCGGCATACCACCAAAGCTTCTGATGCACAGAGAGGTCAGAACAAAAGAGGCACAGCTTGATTTCTGCTTCCTGAGAAAGAATATGATGAAAAGGGAAGCACATTTTCCGACTGAAAACAACGCATGCTTTACGTCTTGAGGCTGCTCTTTTCATGGGTTGGCTGTTTTTGTTGTGAGCGTTGATGTCAGAGTCACCGCGAAGCCTGAGACGCCTTAAGCAGTGGTGTTCCGCCACTCAAGCCCGCCCAAGGGGCTGTAACTCGCTGTCCACTTAACGTCTCACCGCGCAGGCGCCGGCCTGTCTAACGATTGAAGATATTAAGGAGGCCCTGACAACGGCTCACACGGCGCCCCCTGACAGCCGTGACACGCGAAGTCCGGAAGCAGTGGTCCGTTGTCAGCCGAAGACCGCTATTCCCTCTCCGAGGAACGCCCCTGACGCGTTCGAGCGTGTGGCCGCATATCCGCGCGAAAAGTGTGTGTTGCGGTGAAACGACCCGTCAGCCCTGCCTGCGCAGCACCCTTTAATCTTTCATCCGCGCCCGCTGCGTGTCGCACTTACCCCGGCGTAACGGTGAAACACATCGGTGAAAGTATATACATTACGAGTTCTAAATGAACTGTGGTGTCGTACCTGGCTTTCGATCCTATCTGGGGGACAAGAATGTGTTGTTGCGCCACCCCGTCTCTCCTGTGTTTCTTTCTTTCATCAAAACCATATACATCCTAACAATTTTACTGGAAGGCCTTTCGCGCTGATTAACATGTTTTAAGGGTCGAAATATAGTCGAAATGAAATATCAGCGGCCTGAGCCGGCACCTGACCGTAGTAATCTACTGTGGTGTCCATGCTCTTTGTTTTTTGCGCAGTTAATCTGGAAAACATTGTTTTTGTTTTTATTTATTTTTTCCATTCGACTTCTAAATCGGCTTTTCGGACATATAGCAGGGGTTGTACACATACATGAATATGTATGAATATTAAGTTAGCAGTTGCGTCGAATAAAGGCGACAAGCACATTAAACCTTACAATGCGAGCCCGCGACGGCCGCGTCTCGATGAATGCGAAATGCTAGAGACCCGTGTACTTAGATTTAGGTGCACTTGAAAGAATCCCAGGTGGTCGAAATTTCCGGAGCCCTCCACTGCGGCGTCTCATAAAGATATCGTGGTTTGGGGCGTAAAGCCAAACAATTATTATTACATTAAACCTTACAAAACAAAAGTAAAGAAATTTTGCGACAGGTATGAAGAGCGCAGGCGCGTAACGCAGTTCACCAATCTTATGAGCAATTAGAATCGTTTGCATTTGGCCTAGTTCGTGATTTTGCATGTTGAGTGGTTACAGCAAAAACTATACGCACGGACGAAGGAAAGAAACACGAAGACATTGCTGACGAACAACTAGCGTTTATTGAAAGCCTCCGCAGAATATATAGGGGCGGCTATTTACAGAAAAAGCTGGTGGTCGAAGGTTACAAAGTTTAAACAAGATTCATAAGAGTGGCACACGTGAGGGTGCAAAGCACTATTTGACATAACGGAAGTGGTTGCCAAAAAGAAGGACACGGACGCTCGTGTAATTATAGAGGCTATCGCCATAAAAATGAAAGGCGCAGATTGTATCAGCGTTGTCAAGGAAAGAAATCTACTACCTTCATGATAAGTCTCCCACTCTTTTATTGCGATAGCAATTAAATGGACAGTCTCGGCTGATTTTTGTCGTCCCCGTCGCCGCCGTCATGCACCGTATACTTAGAAGTATATATATATATATATATATATATATATATATATATATATATATATAATTACCAAAGAAAAATATTTCAGAAAAACGCTTCCGAAGCGCGGAATCGAACCAGCGCACTCCCGCTCCGCAGCGTGTGACGCTAACCACTACGACCAAACGCAGGTCCTTCAGGTAGCTAACGGCGAGAGTTATATACACACCTTTTACCACTGGCAGGATTCAGAGACGGCAAGCGCTTATAAGCGTTTCTTCATTATCAGCGAGATGGCGCGAGGAGCGCAACGGGCGCATTTAGAATCGTCGGCCAGCTCGCTCGCTTCTTCTAACATTTGCGCAGGGAGAACCTTGCCCTTCCGCTGTCTGCTCGCGCGATAGTTGCTGCCGGGGGGCAGATATTTCTGCAGCGTAGCAGCGCGTTCATCACAGGCCGCTTTTCTTGCTGTCGCATTCATTTCTTCGCCCTTAAGGCGAAACCGACTTTTTTATTCTTGTTTAAACTTCCTCATCTTTGACCACCAGCTTTTTGCTGTAGATAACAGCACCCATATATTCTGCAGGGTGTTTCAATAAGCCCCAGTTGTTAGTCAGCAGTGTTTTCGTGTTTCTTTCCTTTGTCCATGCGCCTAGTTTTTGCTGAAACCACTCAAATTACGAGCAAGAAAGTACAAACGCGAAGGTGACGCTTATGCCTAGTTTTTCTTTTTTAAGGCGAAAGCCTTAGATGCCTCATCATGCGTGAATTGACCGTTGGTCATCATGACGTCACATATCGCCAGAATTTGCGCCTTCGTCAAGAAGTCATTATTAAGTCATCATGACGTCGCATAACACGACGTCACATGATGAAGTCATCACATAACATCATCGCTTGGTCAACGGTCGCCCAACCACGGAGGCAGGCCAAAGAGAGCTGACGTGCAGAAGGAATGCCTCCGATCCCGGAGGCAGTGCAAAACCACGTTAGGTGCAGAAATTTAAGCTTTCGCAGGGGGGCGGGTTAGGATTAATACTGCGACAGAGAAGAAAAAGAAGATGGCTTTCGCCTTCGAGCCATCTTAGGTGAATGCATAAGGGACCCTGTGAGTATTTTGTTGGGGTTTTACATTCCAGAACCACGGGAACTTTATGAGGTACGCGGTAGTGGAGGGCTCCGAAAATTTCGACCGCCTCCAGTTCTTTAACGTGCACCTAAATCTGAGTACACGGGGCTCTAGCATTTCACCTCCACCAAGATAATGCTTGTACCTTTGCAAGAAATGAATGCATGTGCAAGGTGTCGCAGAACACGACATTCACTGCTTCATCAGATTGTACACGGCCACAGTCGCATCCCAAGCGCCGATATCTTTCAGTCATTCCACAAGGCGTGCCACGCGCAGATCCCTCCCACTTAATATTATTCCTTTTGAGCCTTTTGTAAATTGTTTTAAGTACTCTTTTATCCAAGCGTTGTCTATATTTGGAACAGTTTAGATGGCTCCTTGCGGGAAAGGCCAAATGAACAGTTTGTGGAAGAATTGCGGAACCACATTTCGTGATGCTTTTATCATTCCTTGTATGTCGTGTATCATGCACTGTAACTCGTGTCCCCTCTTCTGCTTTGTATGATTCAATGTTTTGTATGCTTGTAGCTTGTTTTACTAACTCACATACCCACTCCTGCTATGTCTCATCTATCGAAATAGCAGTACTTGTAAATAAAAAAAATAAAATAAAACAACGGTCGCCTCGCCGCCTGCATCACATGACGTGCGAGTGAGTTGAATCACGATACCGAGCAACAATAGCACTTTATATTGTTTTCTTGTTTAGGAAAGCTCCAATGGCATTGATGTTTGTCGCTATTTTCCGTGCAGTGCTGTATTTTACTTTTCGTGGCAGTGTAATTTAGTCTTTGTTGCTTCGATAATATTATGAAGTCTTGTGAAGTCTGCGATGTAACTCTACATACTGACGGCAATCTACAGTTAGTATACGAATCTTGGTTAAGTACATCTCGGCCATAAGTGCCGATAAACCGGAACAGTCTTCGAACGTGGACTAAGTGCCAACTGAAACACTATCACCAATAACGCATGCTACACAATGACAATAGTCTCACCCCTCATGCAGGAAGGTGAAATATGAAGAAACGATAAAAAACAAGAAAAAGATTGCAAGAATTGATAAACGTAACCGTTTAATGACAAACTCAATTGTGTCAGGCATTCAGTAATGAAAGTAAGGGACTATCGTTGCGTCTGTCGTTTTGTCCCGCTCTAATTCAATTTAGCAACCCTACTAACCAGCCTCGATTTCCCCCCTACAGAAGTTGTATTGCTTCTTAGATGTACGACCCAAATAGCCTCAGCGTACTAGAGAACTGTTCTACGTACAAGGGATTGTGAGCAAACAACTCTGTCTTACTCGTGCTGCACTTCACTCGGTGTTCAGCAGGCACCACAAAATCTTTCTCTTGGTTGATTATGGCGCACACGAATCGGCCCCATGAATTAATCTATTTTCAGAAATGTGAGCCCTACAGCTACTTGCACTGCATCGAGATGATCACATCATCCTGAATGTTGGTCATTAGTTCAGTCGTTTGAACTTGGCAGCACGCCATTTTCCTCGAAATGGTCTTGCGAACTTTGTTATCTGGATTACAGTGGTTCTTGTTGCACAGACATATGGTATTCTAAACATGGTTGGAGTCCCCCGAGTGCTTATACAATGTACGGATGCGATTCGGGACACGCGCTTTGTCAAAAACGAATGTGCTTTGCCCTATAAGAAAAAAAAATCGACGCACCAAGTTTAGAGGGATCTCGTTTAGTGATGCTGCTCAGTGGTCGGCACCTTTTTTTGTAATTTACGCACTACTGCGTCCTTATCTGTAATGGTATGGCCTTTTCTTTCGCATCACACTCACGTGGATGAAATTTGATGTCAATATTCATGTCTCAAGTGCGACACCAGTCAGGCATTGCCGCAATGCTATGCTAAAAAAACGTGGTGATTTGCGGATTATATGCTACGACGCAAACTTACACATCTGGAAAGAAACGACAGTTTACAGGAGGATCCCTTGCAATGTGATTCGGATTAATAACAAAAAGGAGCCTTTTTACGAATGGACCAGTGGGACTCAGGGTAGAACTAGCAGCTAGGACGATCCAGGCGCTGCTATCTCAACAGACGGGAGCCTGTTTGTAAGAGACGAGTCAGCCTACTAGAAATCTAACCATTATTTGGTGCGTTCTCCTATTTACCATGACATTGGTATGTGATATTATATCGAAGGCGTTCTTCGTAGTCTTGAAAAATTCTGTAACTTCATCGTGTACTGCTAATGCCGCAGCAGACACTTCTGATACAATCGATACGTTTTCAGAAAAACACGGTTAGTCAAGCCTTTTCCTGCAAATTTGTGCTTCTTACTTGTGGTTTTCCTTGTTTTCTTCCCGCTTGCTCGCATTCTACGATGCAATTACATGCCAACTCGCCCAGCAAATTACACTTATGCACGCCCAGTAACAACTTGTTAATTTGACGACGTGAACATTGTCTTGTGTTTCGATGTGTGATTTCGTAAAACTATTCTACAGAGTGATGCTACAATACCAAGGATGCATTGTGGATTAAGTTTTTGCATCCAGCACTTCAAAACAATTGTTGTTGAACTGGAGTAGGGTGTTCACACGGGGCCTCTCCATCACCCAGGGATCGAAGTCTCAACCGCTAGTTTCGTGCAGTAAGTCCCAGTATCTACACTGATGAGGTTCATGGGCGCCCTTCCTTCGCTTTTTCACATACGCATATTTCATTTCTCGGTGATGAAAGATTACTTGAACAAACCTCCGTCATGTTCAATGTGCCATGCAGTTTACACAGCAAAAGCTGAGCCTTCCGTGAATTCGTTTGGACGTAAGAGTAGTGGCGTACGCGATGCCTTCAAAAGCTTCGCCAGCACTGCACGCAAACCGGTACTGGTAGGCGCCAGGCGGGCATCTTTGCCTCCCGTAATTGACCGCGTAGTCCTCCAGCCTCGCAAATGAGCGCCACCTCCGATCACGCCCGAGTGCGATCCGACTTTCCCGGCTGCACTGACTGACACCATGACTCTTCAAGTGCGCCTGGCCGCCGCTGCTTATTTGAGCGTGCGTACGGAGCCACCACGGCGTTCACGGAGCTCCGCCCTGACGCTTGCTCGCCGAATTAGCGGCTTCACGAAGGGCCCATTCGCATCGCGCGAACATCGTAGTCGTGATTTCTGGCACCGATCGGCTGAGCGGAGCGGCCTTCGGGAGGGGCTGGCGGCCTACCTTTGTTTTGGCGTGAGACATGAAAGGAGCCGCCGGGCGCATTGTGCTCGTGTGCACACGATACGACGTTCCCTCGCTCCACCAGTTATTGGGTATGGTGCTTTGATTCCTTATTGTGGTCCTTTTTTTCTCAGGACTTTCACACGACGCGTGGACGTTCACCCCGTGGTATACAGCTCCGGCAGTAGCGAATATCGGCGGGTATCCCGTATTTCATTGCCATTAGGCTACGTCAGAAATGGCGTGGCTGTTTTAACGGGCAAATAAAAAAGCGCTTTTGATTCCTCGTAAACTGGGAGCCTCTACACTAGGACGCATTATGCAAAATAGAATTTTAAGCGACTTACACTGTCTATCAGCCTATTTGTTATGTCCAGCGCGGACTACAATTTGTGTACGCGAAATTAGGAAGTTATGCCTGCGCAATTTCTTTTTTTTTTTTTTTTCGTAATCGTGGTTTCTGCTGTTACCATTACAAACCAACAGTGTTTTCATAGCAAGGAAGTAGGGGTAACACCCAAAAGCACCACCCTTTATTCCTTTTTTTTTTTTCAGGAGAAAAAACAGTGCTTAAAGAAAGGAAGGACTGGGAGGACAGGGGCGACCGAAACAAATATTTCGTTTGGTTCTTTGCTACCCAACACTAGAGTGAAAAAAAAAAGCTAAAGAGACAAGAAGGGATAAGGGAGAGGTTGATAAAATCAGATCACGTGAACCATGCGGTCATTCTCGTTCACGGAATGGGTCGACGCTGGTATGTACTACTCCAATTCGGGCAGGTTTGGTGGGTCGAATTGACAAGGCTGTCTGTTGGCGAGCTTTTTCATAGTGACTCTGTATCTCCCATAATGATAAGTCCGTATTCAGGATTTCCTATAGCGTTCTCGTAACAGCAGTTGTACAGAGCAGCATGTCCTTGGCAATACGTGCCTTTTTTCGGAAGAACGGCAATAACGGACTCGTAGCTCCCCGAGAAGAAATTAATTGAAAATGCCGAGTTTTTCATTTACTAAAAGTTACAGAAAGGAGTTACTAGTACTAGTTGTCCTTTCGCGTTAGTGCGAAGCAAGCATTCAGCCTACACATTCCTATGATATATAGGGTGCCCCAGCTAACTGTAGCCACAGTCTAAAGATATGCGGACACACTATATAACGACACGACCACATGCATGTTGCTGACTATTGCGTGGAGTAAGTCACGCTATTTTTGTGCGCTGCCTTTTTTATTTTATTAGATAGCGTTCAGGAGATTTTGGCATTTTTGTTTAGCGCCTAAATGCTTAATTAGGCAACTTTTGTAGCAACGAAGCTAGACAAAAATTTCAATGAGAAGGCTGTAGATCGGTTTGCAAAACATCCGATTAGACAGTTTCTGAGTTCCTATCTGTGAAGTGTAAGTGTTTTTATGCTTACCGGAGGTGGCCATGAAAAAAGAAAAAACGTGACATGCGCGCCATGAAATTTCTGTGTTTCATAGCATTCGGCCGTGTGTGCTGCCGCGTTAAAGGCGAGAGGGCTGCGACGATGGTGGTGGCTGTGCGATGAAGCTCGTGGTGCTTGCGGCGGCCCAAGCGATGTCGGTGGCGTCTGCATTTCGCTGTCATGAACCATTACGAGTCAAGCATATCAATAGTATGCGGAACGTTAGAGAGTACTGCAGTCAGGGCGCGCAGGCGGGCATGTCATGTGTTATATTTTAACACGAAAGTGTCTTATGCTGGTGTCCACCAAGAGTTCAAAACACGCCAGCAAAATAAACGGGATCGGTCGCCTGCACCCGATCCCAGAAACCAAGCTTCATGCATATAAAGCACAAATTAGGCCTAAGTTAGAATACGCTTGCACCGTCTGGGATCCTCACACCAACCACAATAATAACGCACTTGAAATGGTTCAGCGTAAAGCTGTCACATTTATTTTTCTAAATTCCGTACCACCGATTCGCCAACAGCTCTCATGCACACTCATGGAATACAAACTTTGAAATTAGGACGTAAAATACACCGGCTTAAATTTCTTTTCCTACTGAAAAATAACAAGCTCTCTTTTCATCCTGGTCCATATCTACGCCCGTTATCAACAAGACCAACCAGACGTCATCATCCTGAATCTTTAACTCCATATCACACAAGAACTAACACCTTCAAGTTTTCTTTTTTTTCCACGCACTATTAAAGAATGGAACACACTGCCATTATCATTGATTGATTCAGTTGAGTCCATTGACCTGATTGATTACTGATATTGAAATGTAAGCATTTATTTGTATATTTTTCGCCTTTTTGAATTTTGTGTTTTGTATTGCAATTTGTCTCTCCTGCCTGGGCCCATGTGAGTCTGCAGTATGTTGTAAATAAATAAATAAATAAATAAATAAATAAATAAATAAATAAATAAATAAATAAATAAAAATAATCGTGGGCATTAGTCGTCGGGACGATGTGCCACTAGGCGTCAACGTGAGTCCGTGCACATCAAGCGGTGCTAGATCTGCCAAACACCAATAGGCATTTTACAAGCTCTCATATATCAATGCACTATAAACAATCAACTACTTCTTTGAAAATTCATTTCACTTTCCTATTACACCGATTCCTATGGCGTAGGGATCAGCCATATTTTTTTTGTATTTCGCGGGCGTCTTTAGTAAGCGGGAAAACACTAATACCTAAAGGATAGGAACTTAGAAACTGTGTAATTGGATGTTTTGGAAACGTATCTACAGCTTTCTCATTGGAATTTTTGTCGAGCTTCATTGCATCAAAACTTAATTATACTTGCATCAATACACACTTAACGAGAGCACAAAAAATAGTGTGACTTACTCCATGTAATACTTAGCAAATTGCAATTGGTCACGGCGTCATCGAGCGCGTCGGCAAATTTGCGTGGGAGCAGTGAGCTTAGCGAAGTTGATGGCGATTACAGTTGCCGTGAGCTTACTAGACTATCGTACGACCTGTGTGGTCCAGTCTTCCAATGTAGTTTCCACAGACTGAAGGTTGGTCTCTTTAGCAATGTTAGGTGTAAACAAACAGGATATCGTCTGCCGCACCAAGACAACTTGGAATAGTTCACTCCGGCTGCACTGATAGAAGTCACAATACAGTACTTCTTTAACGATGGTATCTGCACGCATGAGCGCTGATCGCCGCTAACTATGGTAAATAATTTGTTTTAAAGGGGTCCTGCGACATGTGTCGGTTTCATCGCTTCTTCTGGGACTGTGGAACGCACCAATATTGTTACGCAAGTCACAATTCTGAAGACGAAGCTGCTATAACTTTATTTCAACGGAAACAACCACTTTGATTTTGGATGACAGCGACACGCAACAGCTATTTTTGTGATCGGAAGTGACGTTTCGCCACGTGGCAGGGGCGACAATGGCCGGGCGTTTGGTTGGCTTGACACGACTAGTTGCATGTAATCTTCATATGGTCCCAGCTAGGCCACACTCTTGTGTGCTAAAAGTTATAAAAGCCCTTTTTTACTAGTAATCATATTTGTAGCGCAAAAAAACCCAGACGTAGACACAAGTAAGGAACACATACACAGGACGGGGGCTAGACATCAACTGATTTATTAATACAGACAACATAAAAAGCCATAAAACCGTCGGACATGAGCGCATATGTGCACCATCACACTCCGAGGTGCTTCCTTATACCTGCATCACCACGTTTTACCACCTTACATGCGCAAGATTTCCTTTCATATAGTCAAGCTCTTTACGAGACAAGGCTATCGACGCAACACTGACACATTTTCTTTCATTCTCACTTATAGCAAACGCTTCTATAATTTCTCGCGTTGCCTGATCCTTGCCTTTCTTAAGCACACGTGTAGTGGTGACTTCTGGAGCACAACCGCACCGCCGGCAATGGTCCGCCAAATGTCCCCCCGCTGCCTGCGCATCAACTGCCGCGCGGTGCTCTCGCAATCTGTCAATAAGAAAGCGCCCGGTTTGTCCAATGTAGCATCTGCCACAAGTAAGGGGTATCTTGTACACGACACCCATCTCGCAAGGTACGAACGGTGTCGCGTGCTTTTTGGAGCACGTACTTTTTTCTTTGCGACCATTCACCACAGGGCACATACGGGCCAGCTTCTCTGGAGCAGAGAAAACCACCGACACACCGCATTTTGCTGCCACCTTCTTTAGCCGATGGGAGAAGCGGTGAATGTATGGCAAGGCTACAGGCCACGCACTTGGCTTGCCAGCGGACCTGGATCGAGCCCGCCCTTCAGTCTTCGCCTCATTTAGGAGGACTTCTGCCACAGAACTGATGAGTTCCTTGGAAAAACCCGCCCTCTCGAGGCGTTCTACTTGGCGCTGCAAACTTTGACCAACAAGGTGGTCACATGACTTTGCGAGGGCCGCCCTAAGGCAGCTGATAGCAATTCCCCTTTTTATTAGCCTTGCCATACATTCACCGCTTCTCCCATCGGCTAAAGAAGGTGGCAGCAAAATGCGGTGTGTCGGTGGTTTTCTCTGCTCCAGAGAAGCTGGCCCGTATGTGCCCTGTGGTGAATGGTCGCAAAGAAAAAGGTGCGTGCTCCAAAAAGCACGCGACACCGTTCGTACCTTGCGAGATGGGTGTCGTGTACAAGATACCCCTTACTTGTGGCAGATGCTACATAGGACAAACCGGGCGCTGTCTTAATGACAGATTGCGAGAGCACCGTGCGGCAGTTGATGCGCAGGCAGCGGGGGGACATTTGGCGGACCATTGCCGCCGGTGCGGTTGTGCTCCAGAACTCACCACTACACGTGTGCTTAAGAAAGGCAAGGATCAGGCAACGCGAGAAATTATAGAAGCGTTTGCTATAAGTGAGAATGAAAGAAAATGTGTCAGTGTTGCGTCGATAGCCTTGTCTCGTAAAGAGCTTGACTATCTGAAAGGAAATCTTGCGCATGTAAGGTGGTAAAACGTGGTGATGCAGGTATAAGGAAGCACGTCGGAGTGTGATGGTGCGCATATGCGCTCATGTCCGACGGTTTTTTGGCTTTTTATGTTGTCTGTAGTAATAAATCAGTTGATGTCTAGCGCCCGTCCTGTGTATGTGTTCCCTACTTGTGTCTACGTCTGGGTTTTTTTGCGCTACAAATATGATTACTAGTGATTCAAGCCAACTAGCCCGCATCACCGCCTTGACTGCCCTTTTTTACTTGCTGAGATAAAAATGAAGTTATATTTTTAAATACCATATATATTTTGAAAATAATTGCACAACGACGTAGGTGCACTGCGCAACGGCCACCATGACGCGAGACTGTCAATATGTGAAGAGGCGCGCGGTGATTATAACTAGCCTTTGACGTCAGTGGCAGAGTGAAATGCAAAATGGAACGCCGTTTCTTCGTCTGCTGGGGTTTTGAAGTTTGAAGGCTAATGACTTCTGTTGCCGTACGCTAATTATGATTCTTGTTCCGTTCGTCTCGGTATTCAATACGTCACGCACTACAGCGCTGCAGAATGCAGAGGGAAAAACGTTGCAGGGCCGCTTTCAGTAGATGACAGATCTTTAGCGGTTTTTGGTTTCTGCGTTGTTTGCGGCATCTCACATATTCTTTTCTAGCTCATTATGATCCTGCTTCGCATTTTTATTGCAATAACAATCAGGAGAGGTTTGTGCCTTAAGGGCGGCTCCGGCAATTCCTTGTCACTTAGCAGACAAAACAAAGCAATATAAAAGAATGAAATATCAGAAGAATATAGTGCACCATATGACGCCACATGTTTAACGCAGTGCAAACTGACAGTACGCAAAAACAAAGTTTTGTACATGGTCCTTCTTTTACTGGTCTTGAACACGGCGTCAAAAAATCGTGGCGGCGCCTTACATAGTGAAACATACGGAAGCTCCCCCATCACGATGGCCGTGCCGCTACGCTTTTACCTAATTAAATTAAATAGGCCGACACGAGCGGCGTATGATGAGTGGGAAAAAAAATCAAAGCACGGCTAGGTCGCTCGGCGCCCATATCCGCCTTCCGAGGAAACGAAGGTCGCGACCCACGACCTCGAATTATCTTTTACTTTTTCTTTTTCCTGGCGCACAGAGTAGCTTCGATTTGTCCATCACGGCGAGCGTTCCACCATGGCCGCTCGATTTGCTATCGGTTTTCACGGGGAATCCCGGGACGAATACTTTCTCAGGGCCAGAACTCGTAGAGTTCCGTTTGGTGCGGCGAAGTCCCGTGCTCATGGATAATGCTTAGTCTTTGAAAGGGAACCGCGCCGTAGCATCTCTTATCACGCACACGCCATGTGTCCGCGAAGACTTCCGTACGTGAATCTTGTGCCTCGCGTACACGTATTGAAAAATGTACAAGCTAGATTTTAATCTAATGCATATGATACGCTCAGGCTGAACGGTTGTGTTGAAAACGGTGGTCACTACTGAACAACTTTACAGGAATTAAATTTCCCTGAATTTGTTATGCTATCGAAGCTTAAGATGTAGACATTGGGGGGGGGGGGGGGGGGGGCTCGCATCTTACGCACATTTCAACCAACTACTTGAACGACTACAGAAAGACATACGACACATCGCTGGATGGCGTCTTTCTGTCCTCGTCCAAGTAGTTGGCTGGAACCCTCCTCGCTGTGTCCAGCCAACGAGCTCAGGTAAGCACAATTGTCAAATACATTGCACATTTAAACAAGACGGAGGTTAATCAACTTCACTGAAGGTAGGTGCGTTACAAAAAAAAAGTAATATCATATAATGCGGATGTAGCGCGGAACCTGTGGACTTCACGTCATATTTTGAAAAACTGTCGCTGCGCAAAAACATAAATGATTGCCCTCCGATTTTTCCTGCGATGCATCTTGCGAAGTGGACATTAATATCGTAGTCATCAGAAGTACTAAACTCTGCTACGTTCTTCTTATATAGTTGTGGTGTGACGAAAGGCACCGGCTAAACCTAAGCTCTTCAAAGTATCGATAATCCTTGAAAGAAAGTGAGCTTGGGCATGTTAGTATTCCATCTTAACACCGACAATGCCCAGAAGGGACAAGAAGACAGATCTAACGACGCGGAGACAGCGCTGTGTCCGCGTCGTTACCTCTGTGTTCTTGTCCCTTCTGGCCGCTATAGGTGTTAAGATAAATAATACAACGCATAGTTCTCACAGTAACACAAGGAGTGAGTGGATGCCCTCGTTGCTTTTATGTGGTGTTCAACTCATCGCCTCAGCAATAAAGGCCGCACTAAAATCAAGACGGAGGCTTTTCCGAAGAATCCTGAGAGAAAAGTTTTGTATACCTGTGCTTAAGTGATCAACAAGTGGTAGTGTTAGTGCGGGCGATAAACATCCAAGGAAACGACGCATGTAGCAGTTAAGATTACTGATTCAATCAATCAATCAATTTTTATTAGTCTTGTCAAAAATATACTACATTGCAGGTAAATATGCAGGAGGAGGTCGCAAGGTTACACACCGCAGGCGGGACCTCCTTTGTTAATACAATGGAAAACTAAACTAAGAAAAGCGAAGAACTGCTTGTTATAAATGTTACTAGTAAGAAGTATATTACTGAATAGTCAAACTACACACAAACCAACTTCACAAAATTAGATATGGACAGCCATTATACATTGAATAAACACTTTTTCAATTTCCCTTTAAATACATGAATGGGCATACTATGTTTTAAATCACGTGATAATGAATTCCATAATGAAATTGATGAAATAACGATGCTCATTTTTCCATAGTTAGTGCGAACTTTAGGCAACAAAAGGTTATTAGAGACCGCGAATCTTGTTCTATTGGGGTTGCAAAACAAGACAGCAGGAAATATGTCGATAATGAGAGTGCGGTGAAAAACCTTAAAAAACAATACACATACGTTTAAGATAGAGTTCGGAGACGGGTATTATATGAAGCTGAGAAAAAATAGGATGTGATGGCGTTTGACGTGAAGCGAAAGTTATGGGTCGTATTGCTTGCTTTTGAAGTACCTTTAATGGCCAAATGTGCACTGAATATGAATTACCCCATGATGTGATGCAATAACTGAGATGGCTGTGTATGAATGCATAATACAGTGCCTTAAGAGTTTCGATGCTGAAACACATTCGTGACTTGACCAATGCCCTTATACCATATGAAATCTTTTTTACAAACAGAATTAATATGTTCGTGAAATTTCAAACGCGTATCGTCTATAACTCCTAAAAATGAAGTATGTCCACTCCAAGGAATGACTATCGAGTCTACAAAGAGGTGGGGAATGAATGGTAATTTTTTGTTCGGTGAGTGAAAAAGCATAAAACAAGTTTTGGGAGGATTAATCAGTAATCTGTTTTGGTTACACCACTCATCAAGTGAATTGAGGTCAGCTTGAAGTCTGGACACGAGAGTCGCAGAATCCGAGTGATGCGAAATGAGTCGTGTCATCAGCGTGAAGTAAACATGAAGAATAGTTAAGAGAACGCGGTAAATCATTTATATATAGCAAAAATAATAAGGTGCCCAAAATCGAACCTTCAGGAACACCTCTGTTAATGGGGCTAGGACTGTATGTAAAGTTATTACCCGAGACCACTTGAAACCTATTAAGGAGAAAGTTCTGTAATAGCTTTAGTATGGGACCTGTTATACCGTAGTACTCTAGTTTACGAAAAAGAATGAAATCGTCACTACTGTCGAACGCTTTAGAGAAGTCGACAAAGATTGAACCTGCGACGTTACCATTATCAATGAATGACCTAATTTTGTCAGTGAAACACGCAATTGCAGTATCAGTAGAAAGACGAGCCCTGAAGCCAAAGTGACAAGGAGAAAGTATGTTAAATTTGCTTAAATACTTGGAAAGCCTTATTTAAATTAGTTTTTCCAAAATTTTATCTAGGAAGGGAAGGACAGGAATAGGTCTGTAGTTGCCGATGCTGAGTGGATCACCTTTTTTAAATACTGGCACTACCTTTGCAACTTTTAATTTATCTGGGAAAACGCCGTTTTTGAAGCAGCAGTTAAAAATATGGCTTAAGACAGGGGAAACAATAGAACTTAAAAGTTTAATGTGCTTTGAGTGGACATTGTCTAAGCCAGCTCCGGTAGCTTTTAATCCTGCAATAACTGAACAAATTTCAGAAGCGCAAGCAGGAAAACGAAACATCGATTGAGGACTGTGAGAAAAAGAGGGTACATAGTCAGAGGAAGGGGCATTGGTATAGCTAGTAGAAAAGTGTACATTAAAGGCGTCGGCTACATCGCTGGCCGCAGTGAGGGTGACGTCGTCGACACGAATAGAGGTCACTTTGCTGCGCGACCGGGACAATTTAGAAATTCTTTTAAAAGCTGCCACATTTTTTTGTACCATTTTGACAATGCTGTAGTTACCGTTCAAAATAATTTTGTTTAGCCTTTTTTAAAAGCATAGCCAATGTGCTAGAGTAAGTTTTATAGCGCAATTTTAAGCGCTCATTAAATGTCTGACGTTTCGTCATTTTATATAAGTTCTCTTTCTTGCGAAGAAATCGTATCAGTGAATCGGACAACCAAGGGCAACGTGGGGCAAAGTAACGTCTGTTAGATGATTGTAATATGGTTGAATGCTCAAGTGCAGAATAAATAGCGTCGTAGAACCTGGTCAAGGCCACCTCAGGATCGTTTGCGGCATATACAGTGGACCAATCTACATCGCCAATGAGCTTGCAGTACTTGTCCGAATCAAACAGATACCTTTGACGAATTACATTGCTGTGAGTGATGACCTTATTAAAATATAAGAATACAGGAAAGTTGTCAGTTATCTCACTATCAATTACACCAGCATGACTTACGTCATCAATGTTTGTGAGGATGTGATCTATTAATGACTGTGAGCCATCATCAGTACAGCGTGTCGGTACAGATATCAGCGATTGAAGCCCAAAATTATAAATAGAAGTCGTATACTAACGGGTAGAATGGCTAGAGCAATCGAGTAAATTAAGGTTCACATCACCCGTAGTTATTACATTTTTGCGCTCAGCGGCAAGTTTACCAAGCAAATCGTGAGGAGCATTACAAAAACCAGAGGAGTCAGAGGAAGGTGACCGAAAAACAGCGGCAAGAATAGTTTTTCGTTGATTCTGACAAAGTCCCGGCAAATCAAGCTCCAGCCAAACAGATTCACATTTTACCACATTTATATTTAAATCATAGCGCCTCTTATACTGAATATTATTTGATAAAAAAATCGCTTAACCACGGTTGGGATGAAGATCATCACTTCGGTGACAATATTCGCTGTTATAACCAGGAAAGCCATACAAGTCACCGTGACTTGGTGACAGCCAAGTTTCAGAACAGCAGATAACAGAGAACTGATGTTTTAGAGAAGCTAGTAGAGCGCTAATACTGTCATGGTTTTTAGGAAGGCTACGAGCATTGAAATGTATCAAAGAAGAACCCCAGCTCTGCGGAGGAATAATATTAAAATAACTCCGAAGCAAATAAGACATTTTCGTTTTTTTTTTCAATGGTTAACGTTATTTCGCGCCTAAGCGTTGAATACATGCAGATCAGCCTGACAGGAAATTCTGTGCACCACACTATCCAGAGTTTGCCTTGCCTTGATAGCACAATTGTCAGTCCACAGAAAAGCCCACTTCATTTGTTTTTTTTTGACAGCAAGAGCTTTGGAAAACAGCCGCTTATTATCAGACGTCTGGCGCTCATTAACGTAGATTGGCTTTTCTTGCGCTCCTGAAAAACCGAGCAAATCCATTTTTGGGCGTGACTTACGAGCCTTCCGCAGAAACTCGGTGTGCTTATCGCGCGAGCAGAAGCGAACAATAATGTTGTTGTTATTTGCGTCACGCGTTGGTACTCTGTGCAGTGTCGATGTTCTCGGGTTTAAGAGCGCAACCAGCTTTGTCGCCGAGAAGCTCGACAATATTTCTGCAGTTTTCTCCTTGCGTTGTTGGAACGCCTCTTATTTCCATATTGCTGAGGCGGGAGTACTGGTCCAAGTGGCCACTCTTTTGCAGTATCAACTGAATGGTTTCTTTGAGGTGCTTGTTGTCCGATATAAGGTGGCTGTTTTCCGATTTTGCTGCTTCAAATTTGCTGCTCATAAAATCCATGGCTTTCTTTATATCACCAACCCCAGATTTCAGTTTATTTACACTCTCAGGATGGCATCCACCCACTGCAGATTTTACTGATTCCAACGTGTTATTAACGGCAGTTAATTTCTTTTCAATTGATATCATAAACTCTTGAAACTATTTGGATAGCGATGCAACAGTAGGAGCCATAGCAAGAAGAGCGATCAGAGCACTGCAGACAGGTAAAAAAATGGTAAGCAAAAGCAATCGAATCACCTGTGTAGGAAGGACAGACGGATTAGAGGTTGGGAATGCAGCAGTCCGCAGGCTCTGATCGCTCGCTCAAATGATGCGGCTGGATGGCCACGAGGCTGTTTAAGTATCCTGCATGCAGGCAGAGCAGGGACACCAGTGGTGGAGACCGCAGACAGCAGCAGTTGATAGGTCCGGTAGCTCGTAAAACACGTGTCGAAGTTTTCAAGTTGTAGATTCATCAGGATGGCGATATGCGAACGACTCGAAGATACTGCGAGGCCTGTGTAGGAAGGGCAGCCGGATTAGAGGCGGTGAATGCAGCAGTCCGCAGGCTCCGATCGCTCGCTCAACTGATGCAGCTGGATGGCCACGGGGCTGTTTAAGTATCGTGCATGCAGGCAGAGCAGGGACACCAGTGGTGGAGACCGCAGACAGCAGCAGTTGATAGGTCCGGTAGCTCGTAAAACACGTGTCGAAGTTTTCAAGTTGTAGATTCATCAGGATGGCGATATGCGAACGACTCGAAGATACTGCGAGGCCTGTGTAGGAAGGGCAGCCGGATTAGAGGCGGTGAATGCAGCAGTCCGCAGGCTCCGATCGCTCGCTCAACTGATGCAGCTGGATGGCCACGGGGCTGTTTAAGTATCGTGCATGCTGACACAGCAGCGACACCAGTGGCGGAGACCGCAGTCAGCAGCAGTTGATAGGGTCCGGTAGCTCGCAGAACACGTGTCGAAGTTTTCAAGTTGTAGATTCACCAGGATGGCGATATGCGAATGACTCGAAGATACGGCTTGGCCTGTGTAGGAAGGGCAGACGGATTATACGCTGGGAATGCAGCAGTCCGCAGGCTCCGATCGCTCGCTCAAATGATTCTGTATTCGTGCCTGGCTGTTGTAACACAAAGCATTGATTATTTACTCCAGAAGAACCGACATTTGGGCGAGTTGGATTGCGTTGAACATGATGAGTGGTTTTCAGCGCAAACGACGAATACACAGAGAAGAAAGAACACGAACACCAGCGCTGTCTCGCAACTAACTTTATTAGCAACGAAATCACACATTTTAAAGCACAACCTATCCCACGTGGGCACAGTTCGATGATGCCATATCAGCGATACAGTACAAATTCAAAGGTGTAACTGTAAACATAATGTATCACGAAGCAAAACAGTTCAAGAAAGCAATCTCTCTCTCATGCAAGGTGATAGACGGCACAGTTACACAACTAGGCCTTTTTTTGAAGATATAAAATGCCTCCATAATCTTCCTGGTGGCCTGGTCCGCATGCGCGAAGATACATACGGTGTGTTGAAACATCGGTGTGCATGCGTGTTCTGGAATGCTTAGCCAAATGAGAATACGGATTGCCTACCAGTGAGCGCTGATGTTCCATTAGTCTAATATTCAGGCAACGGCCCGTTTGGCCTGTATATACGTGACCACATGAGAATGGGATTTGGTAAAATGGGATAGGTTGTGCTTTAAAATGTGTGATTTCGTTGCTAATAAAGTTAGTTGTGAGACAGCGCTGGTGTTCGTGTTCTTTCTTCTCTGTGTATTCGTCGTTTGCGCTGAAAACCACTCATCAGATTATTTACTGGATGGTTTTTTCACATATTCCCCAGTAGCATATAGTTTCAGAAACCACAGTATGGATTCACTTTTTGTAAACAAGGCACGTGGATTTATTCCCAAGCCCTGCTCTCTAAGCTTATCGCTACCAAGGCTACGGGTATTCGAAAGGCAGTACAACTTAATTCCAAAAAACATCGAGAATGTGATAAGGATTCGAGGCGCCTTCACAGTGTTTGTGCAGTTTGTACAATTACAATCACATATAATTTTCTCAGCCGTGTTAGAATCGCCAAGTGCAAACAATTTCGTCACCTTGACCATCAGCTTTGCCATTTATCTCCTCTTGTAGAGACACGTGAACACAGATAAGCACCACATGTTGGCTCTTTTATCTTTAGGTTTTTAAATGCGAAGCATTTCTTAGCAAACTTTTGGCACTTTGAGCGTTTCTATCCACGTATCTCTCTATCTTGCCGCCTACATCTGGGTGCTCTCATGGTCGCCTCCATAAATTGGTATAGACCAAAGTTGGCATGGGATGGTAAGAGGATTTGACGAATATGACTGTCGGGTGGTAACATGAGTAACGGGAAAACCTTGTCGCGTAAGTCGTCAAACCTTTTCCTCCAGACACGTGTGGCACATACCCGTTTACTGCGGTCTGCGGTGTACGGGTATGCGCCACAGGTGATTGACAGTTTATATCTACCCAGGAACGGCAAGAACAGACATTGGTAATTTAATGCGTGAACGTTAAAAAACCGACATTGGCAGCGTTGACCTGATGAATGCAAAGAATAAAAATTAGGATCCCAGCAGGAATCGAACCTAGATTTGGAAACCGGCTTGGAAAAAGAGCCCATACAGGCGTAATGCCGGTGCAACGTCAATTGTGGTTGTGGTGCTGGCTATTTAATTTTACAAGGAGGGACACATTAACGAAGTTTACGTATGATATTCCCATGATTGCACCATAAGGTGCACTTAGTTTTGATAATACTGACGTATGTACTCTAACGTGACTGCTGACGTTACGTCACACCATAAGTTACCCTTTAAACGTCAGTGTTGTCGGTGCCTGGTAAGCCCACAATGTGCGCACAGCTACTGCACTTACGAAAACACGTCCATCCACCTCGTAACGATATGCTCAAAACCATAAAGTACAGCATAGAAGTACTCCCTGGCTGCTTCGCATGAAGCCGATTCCCACAACGCGCGGGATTTGCCGAATTTTTGAACAAACTTTAATTGTGAGTTTGCGCCTGCGCCGTACTCCTTCTTTTCAACCTTGTCAAAGACATCCTGAGGTGCACGCATTTCGAAGTATGAGTGCTTCCTGAGCCCGTTTCCCATGTTTCTGCCGTTTTTCTTTTCAGTGTAAAAGAGTCTGTTTATTTGAAGAGACACATGCTAAATCACCAGCGCAGGCAACGGGACAGGAGAAGGCAACAAGGCACACAGCCCGCGCGGTGATCTTCTTATCCCTTGATGTCGACGCCGTTTAATCAGTACACACTTCCTATCGCTGATTCATACTTCATTTCATTACGCTTTTGTTGGTGGGCATGAAGGCATAATTTATTTGGAGAAGTTGTTTTATAGAAATAACTACAACGCTAATTAGGCATATTGTCCATGCCTGATACACCACAGTTAATCCTTGTTTCGACGGTTTCTGCGTGTTTTCCAACACAATTCATATTCGCTACAATAAATAAAAAAAATGTTATCAATATGTCCAGGTATTTTATCTAGTCCTTGAATATAATCAGATGGCTTGCTTCGTAGTGACCGCTCTCTCTTGTCTGTTGAGTTCAATCCAGCGAACTGTTCCACTTTTAAAGGGAATAAGAGCTTTATTTACTTATTCATTTGTATATTTATTAGTCGTTGTAGCTCGGTGTAGCTTAACAGGGAGCAGTGACCTCAGAAAAAAAGACAGAGAATCCATTGAAATAAATGACTTAACAAACACAGTAGGTAGCGTATCCGTTTGGAGATCGATCGAGAAATGACACGGGAGTGTGATGTGAACAAGGGCATATCTTTATTAGGCGGTCTTTATATGCCGAGTAGAACGAGAAAGGGTGCGAACCCTTGCCGCACAACCATATCTTGAGGGTGCGGGTTTGACATGAGGCACACGCTGCGCAAGATACGATACAGGTAGTACATACGAATGAACACATTGCGCTACACCGCGATGCATGAAGGCAGATGACGCGCAACACAGCAAAGCATGCCAAGCAAGCAGCAATTGAAGGCGGGTGATACGGCACGTTGTATGAGTTCTCTCTACGCCCATAAGGTCCTTCCCTTTCGTTCTCATAAGCGGGTACAATGTCCAGATGAAAGCGGAAGTGAAAACTGGCACTGCGCTTCCGCAAAGTGGTCAGCATTTAATCGGTTCCCGGACGCCACTGCTAGCTTTCCTACGCGTAGCCCATCCGGAAATGTGAAGGGGCCGTTTGATTTGACACGTCAAACAGACGGTTGCAATCACCGCGTTCACACCACCGTCGTCGGGTCCGGTCAACAGTGCAACGACCTTCTCTTTCTTTTTTTAGTTTCTTAGTAGCCGTTGTTGTTACATCCGGTCTGTCGGTGCAGGCTCATATTCACTCTCAAAGAGGAAAAATGGGGTACCTGAAAAAATGCAAACACTTAGTTGTGTTAGCGAAAGTTCTAGTTTAGAAAAAAACGTCTGAATTCCAGCAGAAAATGCAGAGTGGTTCCAGAGAAAAATGCGGAAGAGAAGCTGGACGACAACGCTCATCACGGCGTTCAACAAGCGACAGCGCGACGTGTCACTCGCACCACTGTCACCGCCATATTGTTGATTCCTTACACCAATCAAACTTGCCAGCGAGGGTCGTGTCAACGCTTCGTGATACGGCCGTCGCATTTTCTTTTCAACGCTTTCTGCTCCATATTCTGAGCAGTGTCCTGAACGGGGTTATCTGTGTTACGAAAGCACAGCCGCATGACGTCACGTGAACCGCTCGCAGGATTTGTGACCTGCTGCGTTTATCTTGGGTGTTCGATTGTGGAGATTTGCTACTTGAATCTGTCGCCTCCTGCAGGTCTTCAGTTGCTAAGTAAATAAAATAGAACAGAATAAAATAAAACGTAATCCAATAAACAGCAACACCGATGACAAAAAATAAAGAAAATAATCGAGATCGTTTCATATGTTTAACAGTGAACTGTGCTGAAGGGCAAGATACTTTCTTGACTACAGAAAGACCAGCATTGTGTTGGTGCTCAGACTCAACGCACACGCCCCTGGCTAGTCCTGGTTTGATTGACAGGCCGTTGCGGCCTGTCCCCGCCAGGCGGTGACGGAGACGCGGGGGGAAATACGGATGGTTTTCCCCCAGGACTTTGACCTGCATAAACGGCGCGGTCTTGAATGGCGGCTGGTTCTTTCTTGAAAATTCTACTATACGCATAGATCCTGCCGGGAGCCCATTTCTTTTCTGTTTGCGGGAATATATAAACTTTTGCCGAAGGTCTTTTCCGTATCGAGGCGGTCACCTTCTGTCTGTGGACTGCGTCGCTTTGCGACAGGGTTTTTCGAATGCTCGAGGGAGCCCACTGTGGCCAAGAATTTAAAGAAAGGGTTTTAACGTATGATGAGGGAAGTGTGCGTTCGGAGGAACGTCGACCATGTGGGCCTTATGGGCAGTTTGCATAGAAACATTGCACAATGCTGCCGAAACTTCATGCATTACAAATACAGCTACCTGCGGATTTACACATCAATAGACACTGTTTTGCGCGCAGCAAAGGCAGGTTTTTGACCAGAAATGCAGGGGGTGGAAGCTTTCCCATTTACATCTCACTGAATTCTAGAAAGAGGAAGAAGACGACGCCGTACATTCATCGTCGCAACTGACCAGTCGTCCACATCCAGCTGAATGTTACCTCTTCTGTAAAGCACTCGTTCAGAACAGCATATATTGTTGCAGGATTTGGCACGTGCCACGCGTACTTGTGCGGGTATAGTAAACTAGTGCTCACGTCAGCATACGTGAGCGGAAGTTATACGAAACTACAACTATCAAAAAAGAAAAAAGGTGGCCACATTGGCAAGTGTAAGAATGGACAGCCTTCGCAAGAAAACAGGTATTGCGAAAAGCAGGTTCACCACCATCTTCAGTGCGCTTCTCCCATGTACAATTACGTGACAGTGAGATCTCACGTTTGTATATTCCCATCAGATGAGATAGGCGCGCTGATAGTGACTTACAGTTCAGCTACCATGCGAAACGCAAGGCACTTATCTGCAGCACTCTTGCAGCCTCTTTATCGAACCGTGAGGCCACGAAGGGCAGCACACACAAACTGTATACAGTATCAGCATATATATATATATATATATATATGTATGTATATGTATATATATATATATATATATATATGTATGTATGTATGCGTGTGTGTGTGTGTGTGTGTGTATCGGTAGCACATTCTGGAGCCCCGGTATGATCGCAGAAAAATATGCAGCAATACTTTATCGCTGTAGCCTGCTGTCTTAGTCATGACATTGTCTTAATCATACGTATTCGTGTGACAATATTCTTTTGACTGACGCAAACCGCCGCAGTCAAAAGTCAAATGACAAACCTCCTAACATGTTCCATAATGAAAACCAGCAGATAATGAAGCCAAGGAAGGTACAGGGCACGTTAATTGTACTGTTTTAAGTGTATTGTAGTCTTTGCGATATACATGTGAAGAAAGTAATGTGGACAAAAAGACAACTTGCAGCCGGCAGGCACCGAACCTGCAACCTTCGGACTACGCGCCCGATGCTCTGACAAAATGAGCTACGGCGGCGGCCGTCCTCTTGTCCCATAGAGTTGGTACAGACTCTAGAGGAAGAACTCCTCGTACAGCCCACGCTTAAAGGGGTCATGAAGCACCCCTTGGGCTGATTGAAAAAACACATCCTGCGGAAAGCTGACACGGCTATGAACTGCTCTGCCAAATATTACAGTCGTGCGCGCCGCGTAATGGCCACAAGCGGAGCGCGAAGTTGCCGTTTCCCCAGGCACCCTCTTTTCAAACAGAGGCCGGTTCTCACTCTCGTCGGTGGGCGGGGCGTCTGTCCGCTGTACGTCGCAAAGACATAGCATGCTTATTGGCCGATAGCCGACGTAAATCGAGAGCGGCGTTCGGATCAGATGCGCTTCTTGCCGCGGAATGCCGTCACTTGCCGGCGCCGCACTCGCGCAAGCGAATCACAGCGGGAGAGCGATCGCGTTTCATGACGCGCGCTGGCGTAACTTCTTTCCCCCATGCCATCCCTCCCTGTCTAGCTTCCAGTGCGCTCGTCGGCACGAGAAAAGAGAGAAAGCGCTGGGAGCGTGCGCCAAACCCCCGTAACTCCGCTGATTCTTGACGGATTCGAGAAATTTTTGCGGCAATCGATTCGGGAGGCAGTACACTCCGATACTGAGGCCATTAGATCATTACTTGGAAAAGTGGTTCATGACCCCTTGCCATTCCCGCCAATACCCAACCGTGCAAGCGTACCAGCCCCTAAGACGCGCGCTAGACCTGACTGTGGTATTCAGTTTTCATCGTAAATAATGGAAGTGAGCTCACGTGAAGTAGAGATGTAAGTACGTGTGAACAGAAAGCGCAGACGACGACGCACTGCGACTCACAACGCAGTCAGATGTGCAATCAGCCGCCATCTCGAATAACACACCGCGAGTTAGTTGGTTGATCATAACGAGGCGAAAACCGTGCCCTGTGTTCCCTTTCTCCGTCCGCGTCAAGTGTGCGCCGTTTTCGCCACGCGATCTCGAATTCAAGTGGATGTGGTGGCGCCACCCAGAAAAAGTGCCTGCAAACGCATGTACTTGCGCCGCGATTCTGGCGCTCAGTAAATTGCCTACGTAACCTTGAATCTTTTCTGAAAGTCATTTAAATGACCAGTAAACACTGCCTGCACGTTTCTAATTCCTCAAAATTCTCGTGTTTGATTTATATTATCAGTATTACTAATATTCAACAGCACTAATTTCAAGTGATCTGTAGGCAACTGCACATGCAACAATCACAATGGTAGGGTAATGGCGGTGCTCTTGTGGTCGGCGCTCTTTTGGGCCAGCTTTTCCTCTCAGCACAAGCGTGCGCAGAGGGAGGGGGGGGCTACACCCTCCCCCCCCCTAGTCACCTAAAAAGAGGGGGCGCAAAGTCTGGCACTACATTGACTTAATCGGGAGGGGGGGGGGGCACCGCGATGACCCTTCGCCCTACCTGAAGGGGAACCCTGCGCACGCCTATGCCTGTGAGTGTGTACTAGCCGTATGCCTCGCCCAATTATCGGGTATTTATGTGCATGCAAACCTGGGAGTGTTAGTCAGCGCCGCTCGCAGCCACGACACGAGCCACGGCATACACTCTTGACATACTAGACAAACTAAACGTACACTCTACAACCTTACTTCACGCGTACAAACCTTTTCATGAATTCTTTCTTTCCTCGGACCATCAACGAATGGAACAAGTTACCTCTTGAAACATTTTGTGATATTAATAAACCTCACTTTAGTAGCTATATAGTGTGTATCTTTCTGCTCATAACCATACTAAACAAACTATTATGACTGGCTCACAATGCACATACTTCTCTAGTTCCAATTTGTATTATTTTGCTGTCAATTTACTATATTTGTTGTGCTGTGTTTCATTACATCATCATATTTTTATTGGTTACATTTGCTTATTTAATTTACTTTGTCAAGTGGTTTTTGTTAGTTATGCCCCCTGCCTGCTAATTTGACCGCAGTATGCTGTCAATAAATACATGTCTTGGCAATAGATACTATACATTATCATAAAGAAGTCATATTCGTTATTCCTTTTTTTACGTCACGAATTACATTTACCGTCGTGTACTTTGAAGCAGTAAATGTCCATGCATTGTAAAGTCCTATCTTTGGCTATCATGCAGCGCGATGTGGAATATGCTTGCCGATAAGAGGCTTAACGCCCGCCAATAAGTCATCATTATCAATGACAGCGAGCTGGTGAATTATCCACAAAGGGGCGTTTCGCAAGAGAATGTATAAAGAGGAAAGTTTTACGCCAATTGCACGGGAAGTTCCTCGTTAACTGAGGCAAGATCAGGGTGTCAGGGACCAGGGATCACGAAAATAAGTTTTCTAAGAAAGGCGATTCATGCTTACTATGAGATAAACGTGTAGAATCAATACAGAAAATCTCTTCGAACATAACGTTATCCATCCAGTAAGCAAGGAAGTGGTAAGGTTGTCCGAGATATTAGTCTTCAAAGATGGTTTTTGTAGAATAATGAACTTGCGTTAGCGACGAGTGACAGAAGGTTGGAAGACGGTGGTGGAAAACAACGAAACACGTGGAATGAAAATATTTTGCAGCAACAGTGAAAAATTATGAGCAGGGGGAAGGTCAGAATTCACAACTTGCCAGTACAAACTACAGCACATAAAGATAACTCATAAAGAGGTTGGTGGCATGCCGTAACCCCGATTCAAACAGTACGCTCCTAACATCCATCTATCATTCTTTTCCGTTTTATTGGTTGGCAGTTCACTTGCTCTAACAGTAAGGCGTTTTTTAATAGTTTTTTTTTGTAGTAAGGTATTGTGGTAATATAAGCCTTAAATGATTTTTTTTAATAATGACTTAAATACCACAAAAACTGAAAGCCTCTTAATCGGAAACAGTATAACTATACTCGAAAGGCCCTATATCCGAGTAAAACATATTAAGAAATTTTTATGCCGAAGGGATTCCGCAGTGAAACTACTTTACATGAGTCTATATATACAGACGACACATTGAATAATCGTTGTTTTCTGCAAAAGGAAACCGGTATAATACTAGTAATTCCAGAGCGCAGATAATGAAAGGTATTCTCCGGAAATATAGTGATAGAGGATATTTACAGACAGGAAAGAGGAAAAGCAGAATGAACTATGTGCGGAAGCACTTAGCTGAGTGCCCAGATGTTATTTACACATGCTCATGCTGCTGAATCATCTCGTCATTTCTATACCACACAATGGTGATGGGTCTCCGAACTAGAGGTGCTCTCGTAAGCGAAAGTGGCATTTCAAGGTCACTCCGAAGACGCGGCATCGTGACTTTTCATTCATAGCGATAAAGGTGCATGAACTTTCTGCGCATAAAGCTTTCACTTCGTGACTCCAAACTACAGGGCATACTGACCCCATTGGCAAGGTATGTGCAGGGCGATATCATCGACACAGAGCTTTTCGCCTTGGCTCAGCACGGACATCTCCACTCTGGAGGAGTGAAGTGAATAATATCTGCTTTCGTTTTCTCGGAGTAAGAAAAAATGCGACACCTTTAGCCGGCTCCTGGCTTCACATAATGCGACTGCGGACATCGCAAAACGGCTGGCGTATTTCGCGACAATGGGAAATAGTGACCTTCGAGACGACTCGGTCATTGTTAAGGCCCGGCTTCGATTGAAGAGCGAACCGTACGCGTACGGTCCGCCAAAGTGCTTCAATGGCAAGCTGCAGTTATTGTGCGTAGTTTGGGCCGATCGCGGGGCTCCCCATAGTTTCCGGTGCTTCGTGCAACGGAGAGTTTTCGATGCGTTCGCGATGGATTACGTCTTAGAGATCACTACTCTTATATTGTCAGTGACAGGAGCGTTCCGACACGTGGTCCGTTTGGTGGCTGTGCGGCTTCTGATCAGAAATGGGAAGTCTCACCGGCAAATTGGTTACTCGATCGACGAAGGTGTTGTCTATACTATACATGCTCGTTTTGTGCAGAGATTCTATGCAACACCGCGCTTGTGCGTTTAAAGGGAAAAAAAATCACCGGAAAAGCGTGCATTTTCTCTTCAGAACCTTTTTCTTACTTTGGTAGCACTGCGAACCTGTGTTAAAATGTCTAGCGGGCACAAAAATTCTTCTAAAAAACCGCCTCAAGAGTTGTCGTTGGTTTTTCCTTAAAGGCACTTTTCTGAATGTTATGCGAAAGGTGAATACCTGCCGATGCCCCCTCTTTACTACGTACTTCATGATATTCCTCCCAGCGTTTTATTCTCAACCCATTTTTCTATGTCAAGGGTATTTTATTTGTTTGACTAATTTCGTGCGTTTGAGCCACAGTTGTCGGCCTAAGCCACCGACGTAATGTAACAACTTCGTCAGCAGCCTTATTGAACAGCAAAATAAATCGTAAAAATTTACACCTTCAGAAAGTGGATCCCACACTTTAGGAAACCCAGTATGTATGTCAACACTTCTCCGATTTGACAATGTCGTGCTACTAGACAAAGTTCGCGCACGTCTTACCTTTGTCATTATACATATTTACAAAACACGATTCATGCAATCCTCGTCATTGACTGATATCAAACGATCGCATTGGGAATCGGTCACGTTATCTGTGTTTAATAAAGGCATTGACTAAGTCGATCCTCGCATAATCTAGAGAAAAAACGGTGCACTTCTCGGTCACAATATTTATTCCTCTCAAAGAAAAGTTAAATACAATCTTATGAGTCTATTATTTTCCTTGCTTGTTGAAGCACTTTTGAACAAGAAAATCAGAAACTTCGCAAATCGCACAAAATACCTGTATTTGAGGAATTTATTGCTGAAAACAAGTTAAAGTGAGGATAATAAAAATCAATACGTACTAACATTGATACTATCGCTCTTTTTAAAAATAATTATCGTGGTTTTATCACGCTCCATTTTACTCGATAATGGGGCTGAAATGTAAGTGATTTACCAAAAACGCCGAACTTTGAAAATAGTTTTCTCATAAAGCCATTTTTAATTTTTTTAAATCCCTCTGATTGAAGTCAAGGACGTCATCTATCATTCTACATAAAAAAAAACGTTGCATTATTTCGGTTGCTAACAAGCTATAATGCGTCAAATGTGAACAAGTCAGCCTAGCGGCCGCGTCGTTCGTTCTGTGCCTTGCAGCATGTCCGTCATCGAAATATGCTGTAATGGTCTGGTCGTACTTCTCTAGTAACGTTGGCTGCTCTCGGAAGCGGTTGATCTGAAGTTGTAGTCGACGTTCTGCCAGTCGGCGATTACTGTTTCCGGCTGGTATCCCTGGCTCTTCGACCAAGAGCGGCACCTGATAACGCCTGCCTTGCTTCGTTATTTAGCGCTCAAATGCGGAGAGGTGCGCGTCGATCTCTAACGGTTCTGAATAGCTTCCATAAATTCCGATGGCATCAAGACGCCACATCCAAGATATGTCTATGTCCGTTGCAGAAGAATTGCTGCTCGAGACGAACAGTGTGCTAGACGGGAACTGAACGTCAGACAATAAGGGTCCTTGTACCGTCCATCTAAATGTTGATTCTATCGCCTTTATCCTCTCGTTTATGCGATCAATTCTTCCGGTTGTCACCTTCCAATAGGCGTCAGATCCTATGAGCACGGTGATGTCGCCTTCTTGCCACGTATCCGCTTGACATGCGTCAGTCACCTTATATTTCTTGGCGATGAGCGCCTGTAAGATATCGTTCTCCAGCGGTGGACTCGTTACGGAGTATATCTTTGGAATTGTTAATGCTTCCAATTCCACTGCAGCATCGTCAAATTCGCTGCGCAGACGCACGGAGACACGCTCGGCGTATAGTCGCCTCTGAGATTTGGAGCTTTCAAAGGTGATGAGGGAAACCTCTTCCTTTCCAACGACGGAACACTGAAGTTTTCTGGCCGCGTCTTCGCGAATATAACTCCGCTGGCTACCGCTGTCTAAAAGCATTCGTCGGTTACCGCATCCTGGTCCGGAGCGTCGACGGAATTCGGAAGCTCTAAGTTGCTCGATCCGGATCCAGAAGCTTGAGCTTGCGTCCTGGTAGCCTGTTGACGTTTTTGCATCCAGTATTTGGCGCGCACTATAGCGTAGCTGATCTTGTCGCTATAATCTTGTGCCGTTTCAACTTCGCGGTCAAGGTTCTCTTCATCTGTTAATGCAAGAATTGCGTCGTCCAGCGTCGATAATGCTTATTCCCTGTCCTCGAGGTAGTCGACTTGCACGCTAACTTCCGAGAGGTCGGGATCCGTTTGCTGTAGTAGGTCTGTTAACTGTGTTAGGGCTCGCGGGACGCCACCCCTGAGCGCACCACGCTTCTTGCGCAGCTGTTCCGAGTTCGCCATGGCCGTGACGTGAAGGCGTCTCTCGAGGGGCAGTCCCGGGTTTCGGCACCAACAATGTTGCTAAATGACTGGCTCCCGAACAATAAGAGAGGGACGCTTCTTCAATCTACAATCATGGCGAACGGTCCGCCGCTCAGTCCTGACCCGAGCTGCCTGCCTCTTCCCTCGCCTGCCGCACGTTCTTGTTGCTCCATTCCGGCTTATTTTTCAACAGCATCCATCCATATCGAAAAATAGCTCTCCGACCCTCGCCGGGCTGTCGCACGGTCGCACCGCGTTCCCCGCTCGCCTTGTGAGAATTAACGGCCACGCTAGAGGGAATACACGATGCCCGTAGCCTTTCTCCTCGTGTTTCACGACGCTTTGAAGGAGTGTATATCGAGTATCGGTGTTTATTACGTGCTTGTTGATGCCATCGGATTGTCCATATGCGGTGCCCACGTATATGTTAAGAACTGCAGCTGCCGCAAGGTTTAAATCATGATCATGGGCGTTAGTCGTCGGTACGGAGGTGTGCCACCAGGCGTCAACGTGAGTGCGTACGCATGAAGCGCTGCTATATTTGGCAAACAGTAGACATTGTACAAGCTCTCATATATGAATGCCCTGTAAACAATCAACTACTTCTGTGACGACACGTTTCACTTTCGTGTTATACCGATTCCTATCACGGAAGGATCAGCCATCATTTTTTTACGTATTTTCGCGGCATGTGTTACAATTCTTAATAGGCGCTGTACTATAACAGTTCTGTGCTGTTGCATATGCTAGAGCACTGCATAGGCCGCGATTCTCGGCGCGGGCCCGGAACTCGTTCATGTTTACCCGCCCGAACCCGGCCCGGTGACTCAAAGCGAGACGCGAAACCGGTCCGAACCCGAAAAATAAATTCACCTACCCGGCCCGGCCCGGCCTGACCGCAGAATGGGCCCGACAAGGGCCCGAGCCAGTTATCTAGCTGGTGTTGCCCGAACATGGAATCGACAGCAAGGCGTTTTAAGTGGCAAATATCTACGCTTTGTTGGCGCATGCTTCGCTAACAATTAGGCTTTAACCTACGGTAATATCTTGTAAAAATGGGCTCACGGTGGAAACAGTTGAGCGGCTACACTGCGTACGATTAACGTTTGTTCCGCATTGGTAACTGTACCTCTTTTTTCTGCAAATACATTGTGGATCATCAAGAGTGTTTTGTGGCAGATATTGTAGCAAGGAAAGTGATTTGCATCATCAGTTCACTTTCGATAGGGACCGCAATAAAAACAGAGGAGACAGAGAACAGAACGCCCTCTTCTCTTTGTTTTTATTGCGGTCTCGACTGAAATTTTAATCACACTCCAACAACAAAGCCAATCGTGCGTCCTTCTGGATATGTAGCACCTGTCTTCAGCATCGTAGCACTTCACCACACAAAGAGAAATAGAGGGAAAAAATCACAGCATATCCACGTGGTGAATGATGATGTGTGGGGCGAAGCTCCGGAGAGAATCATCGGTAAACAGTGAATGTTCTGTGTAACGCCCCATCAATCATCATATGAAGAGTGAGAAACACTGTGTGTATATTACAAACATCAAACTTTTATTTTTCTTAATTATATGATGCTTGGCTTGCGTTGTCCCTTCATTATCACAGCTTTATGGTCCGTGAAGTGAAGGGACAGCGGCTCTTGTACGTGTTGCAACTGGAAATTAGAAAATGCCAGGTCTATACACGACCCTCGGATGGTCGTTGGTTTCATATGATCAAAGGACGTGCACGTGAGAGCATATTTGGCTGCCATATGTTGTATGAACTACTCATTGTTCTTTTCGGTAATATCGACATTCAGGTCATCTACTAACACAAATGGCGCCTTCCGTGCCCTCCGTTCCGCAGCCTTGTCTTCCATCTGGCGACTCCGAGCTAAAGAGACAGCGTGCCAAGAGGGAGTCTCATGGCGCGTTACTTCTGAAATGTTGTCTTCGGGCAATGCCTTCGGGTGTCGTTGAAAACACGAGACGCAGTAAAGAAGAAAGAACGCCGCGCAGGCGAACACGCACGAGAGTGTCACTCGTCAACGTCGTCTTCTTCTTCTACTGCATACCAGAACGCGCGTTTCTCACGAACTAGAGGTGGCTACTATTCGCTGTAGTTGCTGTAGTTGCTGTGGCTGTTACTCGTCCCGTACTCTTGTTGGAGCACGCAACGCGGGTTCATCGCCACGCCACGTGGGAGCACGTGGGTTCATGGCGCGTCTGCAAAATATCGTTCTCCGACGCCATCACGTGATTGCTGAGAGAGTGTAAGGGGGAGAGGCCACAGCGTCTTACCCAGCCTCTTACACAGGCTCGAACGCGCCAGCGCGTGCCAGCGCGTTCTAACTAGGATACAACGCGTTGGTTTATTGCGCGTCTGCAGAATGTCGTTCCTCGATGCCATCACATGATTGCTGAGAAAGTATAAGAGGAAGAGGCCACCGCGTCTTACCCAGCCCCTTACACAGGCCCGAACGCACTAGCGCGTGCCAGCACAAATGGTTCCCCAACGGACGGTCGCCAATGCACGGACGAACACAGTAAAACCTGCTTCTCGTCTAAAAAACCAAATTTATTACCTTTGTTGCAAATACACTAACCTTGATAAAAATCATTAGGAACCGCGTGCACCAGGTGTACTTTTAGAAATATGCAGAAGCAGCCGAAAGGAAGAAAGAAAAGAAATTACAGCATATCCACGGGTGAATGATGAAGAGCTTGGGCGAAGCTCCTGAAGCAATCATGTGTACACCGTGAAATGTTCAGTGGTTTCGCCCAGCAGTAATCAAAGCGATACGCCGCTTTGATTATGCTTCCTTTTCCCGTTTTTCCTTCTTTTTTTATTGTTCATTTCTTTTATTTTTTTATATTTATGTATTTTTATTTTTATTTCTATTTTTTATTTTTTATTTTTATTTTTCAATTTTTATTATTTATTTATTTATTTTTTGTTGGTTTATTTTTTCTATCTCTATGGGACAGCGCCACCTATTATACTGTTCGGGAGATACTGCCGCGGTTACGCCTGACATGGGACAACGTTAGACTAAGAGGACCTACGCCCCTAAAAAGCTGTCATAGCATTCTTTTCGTATATCACACCACTGCTACTATATACAGTATATAACTGTTTTGTGGCAGAGTTTACAGTTTATTTCTTTCCATGTTATTGTGCAAAAATAAAATTTTAAAGACATTTCGGCTTTAAGCACGCCATGCGATGTTGCATCACATATTCATATCACATATGCACTGCTTGCCCTTGCCGCAGGGACGCACGAAATCTGCCTTGCGACATCTGGAGGCATCGGCGACCGTCGTTTTCAGACTTCAACCACTGGAGCAAATTTCGGGCGTCTCGGCGGACCTCTGCAGAATAAACAGCTCATCACTTCATTTCTGTTGTTCCCCAACGTCGTGCCAATCTTGATATCATATATAAAACTAATATTTGAGGTCTTCTTCTCGCAGTTTTCCGTGTATGTCGCTTCTCCTCGCAGTGTATGTTATGCACGGTTTGCACCGTGCTCTTTTTTGTTCATATTGTAATGGTTCATGCCTTACTAAGAATATTGTGCCGGTAAAAGTTTGTCATTTGACTATGCGGGTAGGACTGGAAGGAGGTGGTCTAGGCGATTTCGGTCTGTAGTAAAGGTTCGTTCCAATTTCGTTATAAAGGTGCGAACAAGCTTCTCGACGCTTACTCACTGGATGCATATGGCTCGAGGTAAGGGGACATCAACCGGCACGGAATTCGTCATTGTCCTTCTTCAAGCCAGATATTTCGTCGAGCGAATATACTTTGCCCCATGCCTTGTTTAATGGACCTGTGCTATTTCTGCACATTCCAGCGCTGTTGCGGCAGTATCATCATGTAGCTCTCGCACTATGAGCTCAGGGGTCTCAAACAAGTGGCCCGCGGCGCGCACATGACTGTCTTCGTCCCATTTTTTTTTCTTTATAAGTAAGTTCTTCAGCTAGACATGCATGACAGCTCTAAAGTATTTCTTTTTCGTGAGGCACCCTCTGCGGTAACCATGTGTTCATACATAACCGTGAAAGAAAACTCTATATTTCAGAATCGGCGTCCAGATTTTAGTCATTTTGTAAATAGGTATCGATATGTTGTTGGAATCCTGCCGCCAAATTCCCTTCAGAAATGACCCATATATGAGATATGGGAAATGTCTTCTTTTAAATGGCAACATTAGCTGACATCTTGTACAACCTATTCCCGCCTGCCTGCTTCTACCTTCGTCACTGTCCTGTCCCTTGCGGCAGTAAATTTTCGTGAATGCAGCCCGTCAGCTCAGGCGAGTTTGAGACCCCTGCTATAGTCCCCCTGCTATAGTTCCGGAACAAGACGAAAGTTCAGAGAAGACGAAAACAATGTAGGCCCACAAAGCAGGCAGTTCACGTCCACCTTGCGTCACGTGACCAGTGGGAGCCGTGACGGAGCCACGGAAAAGAATTTGTCTTGATAGGGACTCTATGTATCGAGAATCCGCGTGCGGGCGTTTCGTTTTAGTGAAGGGCTGGAACTTTCAAGAATGTTTCCTAGCTTTGGAGCTGTGTGATCGCTCTTTCGAGTATAAGTTATAGGTATAAATTTATTATATCACATTTATTACTGGGATTAATGAATAACATTCGGGATATAAGCTAATAACGAATGCCAATAAAGCACCGAAGAGGGAGATGTTAGCTATATAGGCGCCCGGCCTATTTATTTTAGGGGCGAAGCTCCTTAAGGCGGCACCCGTTCGTCCCTCGTAGTAGTGCGTAACCAGTCGTAAAGCTAGTACTAGATCTTGACCTCCATGGTGGTGCCGGTGGGAGAATTTTCCTGTGCGTTGTTGAAGAATAAAAAATTCGCAGCGTGCGCGTTAACTAAAAGCCGAATTCTTCTGTCTCTCATTCCCCATTAGCAGCCATTGGCATGTTCCAGTAGGAAACGTTAGTAGAAGTAGAAGTGTAAGTGTTAGCTAAAAGCCGACTTCTTCTGTCTCTCATTCCCAAAGGTAGTGCCTGGTGAGATTTCTCCTGTGCGTGATTAAACAATAAAAATTTTGTTCAAAAAGCCGTTGATTGATGAAATAAACCAACGAAAGACGCCAGATGTTTTCTAAAAGCAAAACGAAAGAACGCCAGATGTTTCTAAAGCAAAACGAAAAGACGCCAGCTGCTTAACGAAAGACGCCAGATGTTTTCTAAAGCAATGGTTTTCTAAACAAGGAAAATTCACAGCGTACATGTAAAATTAAAGTGAGCTGCAAGTCGTCATAACTCTCATCGAACCTTTAGTATAAACGCGCCCGATCTCACGTCGGTGATGATGTACCGGGCACAATTCACGGAAGATTCACGGTTTACCGATGAACCTCCGCAGCTTCGCCCACTCATCATCATTCACTCCGTGGATATGCTGTGATTTTTTAGCTCGCCCGGTTGAGAAAAACCAGGTAGCCCATGTACAAGAAGCAAAAGAAGTTCAGTACTTGTCCCAAATAAAACTTCTAACCTAATTACTTGTCCAAAACATGACAGCCTCTTTTGCCGACACTTCTATTATGATGACTTCTCCCCCTCTTTGCGCATTGCGCAGTTACTGTGTTTTTGCTGTTTATCTGCGCAGTGCTTCCGTATATATTGCATATCCAAGCAATAACCCAGTGGTTGTTAGTCAGCGCCTGTGTCTGTCGTTCTTCTTCGTCTCGTGTTTAGCGCTGTTTGCTCTCGCCTTAATCATGTACCAACCAGCCCAGTTAAGCACACTCCTGCTTCTCCAAATAGCTTGCCCCACATAAAAAAATTGGCCGCCTATCTGCGTGCTTCGCTGCAAATGTCGTCTAAAGACGATAGAAGAGGCGCTGCGTGAGATATGGGCCATCTGGCAATACGTCGGGAAACATGAGTGCTGTGTTACGGGCTGGTAGTCCCGGCGCAGCGGCAGGCGAAGACCGGCGGTGACCAACGCGACCGGTGGGGACGCCGGCCAGCCCGAACACGTTGTCTGGCGCGATGCGCCGAAGGAGAAGAAACGTCCGCACTCAACGAGTACTCTCCACAAACTTTACACGTCGCCTGGGTAAAACAGGAATGCCAGAGCGGCGCCCCCTGTCATTCGTACAATGCAATACTGAACCGAAACCGAAACACAACATGAGCTTGTGCAGAGGGCACGGAGGAAGACAAGTTTCAGCGCAGTCGCATTTTCAGCTCACCTTAAGAAACTAGGGTTGTAACATTGTAGGGCGAGTAGGGCCAGGAGGACCGTCACGACGAAAACCTGCCTCCTCAGTCGTATTCGCCTAGAACGTTGGTGTGGCTTCGCGTTCCCTCCTCCGCTCCTGGCCTTTCCACAAAGCTACTGCCTAAGTACGAAGGCCCCTACCGTGTCCTACGTCAAGCATCCCCAGTTAACTATATGATTGAGCCTGTTCAATCATCTACGAACCGCCGTCGTCGCGGCTGCGAGACTGTTCACGTCGATCGACTGAAGCCGCATTATGACCCACCAGTTGTACCTGTTCCTTAGGTCGCCAGGATGGCTCCTTTTCCGCGGGGGAGTGATTTGTAACATGGTAGGGCGCAGACAAGAACGCCTGCGAAAGAAGAAGACGAAGACGGTTGTTGTTGGCGCTCGCGCTTGCTCGGCTTGGACCGCTGATCGCTTCAGCTGTGGCAATCTTTTAAGTCTCAACGTTAAACGCATACCATCAAGGTCTTTAAAATTGCGTATCTATGTATTTTCTGTTAAAGGAACACACCGTCTAATACTTACCTAGTGATGTTGCGCCTCGGATATGCGTAATGTTTGCTTTTTGATCAACAATGTACACAAGTATGAACCTAGTCAGCCGTTCACGATGGCTGGCCCTTGGGCAAGTGGTTCAACTTTGGCCGAGTGGCTGAATCGAGGGACGTGCCGACAAACAGAAAGACAGACAGAAGGACAGACAGAAAGACAGACCAAAATTTCGGCGTTTAAGTTCCCCAAGAAAGACTATCGTCTTTAAAAAAGCGTTTTAGATGCGAAGTATCTTAAGGCGGAGCTCAATCCGGTGGTGGTGTGCGGCGTGACCACCCTTACTGTGCATGCGCATACCCTCTCCACACACCTCCTCTCCCATTCCCCTCTCCACTTTCCCTCTCCCCTTTCCCTCTCCCCTTCCCCTCTTCACTTTCCCTCTCCCATACCCCTCTCCCCTCCCCCTTTCCACTCTTCCTCTGAAACACGGGCTAGACATGCCGAAATTCTCTCCTGCGCAACGCCGCGATGAGATCGAGCGCATGCGCGTCCCCTCCCCTTCTCTCTCCTCTCCTGCGCTGCCCCCCTCTCGCCCGCCTGTCGACCGCGTTCCCCGCTCGCTCTGTGAGAATTAACGGCCAGGCTAGATGGAAGATACGACGCGTGTAGCGTCCCTGTTCGCGTTCCAGGACGCGAGGTCGGTAGCATGCCCAACGAACGCCAACGGAACGCGATCGTGCAAGTGCTCCGGCTTCGCATCGCCTCATGGTCCCCTTTAGCGGGAGATGGTGTAATTTTTTTTAGATAAAGTGTGCAGCATATGTGTATGCATGACGCGTCTGGAACCAACTGAAGGGGGCACTAAAGAGAAAAAACAATTTTTCTGTTATCAGTAAATTACTCTTTCAGAATTAAAAAATCGCCACGCTCACCACGACCAGACTCTTTGTAAGCGAGAAAACACGCAAAAATAAAATGCGCATGGCGACGCCACCTTGAACTTCGCGCAGCCAATGCCATAACGTAATACAATCTGACGGCGACTACTGGGGTGTACGCAGTTCCTAATCGGTCAAAATGAAGTCCATTGACCTCTGAGAGGGCCAGAGACTTAACATACTAGGTTTTAGGAAATTTCGTTGAGCCAATATTCCCACATTACGACAAATACAGTTTGAAATTCATGGCGTCATGCGCGGAGATTTCAGCCCGATATTTAAGAATGGAACTTACGATGGTGAAATAATGACATTCCAATTTTGAGAGTACACATTATCAGTATAAACCGGCCCACTGTTTTACTTTAGTGTCCCTTTAAGAACTGAGCAAGGTCCAAACCCGGCGCGACACGAGCCCACCACCTCAAACCCGGTCCCGACTCTAAGCCCGGAACTTCAGACCCGAGCCCGACCCGGGCCCGCCATGAAAACTACTTTACCCGGCCCAGCCCAGCCGACGGGCCGGGCCAGGTTTTCGGGCAGGCCTGAGGCCGTGTAGTGCTCTAACATATACTGATTATAAGCAACATTAATTACAGCTTACAGAAAAGAAAGTCAAGGAAAGTGTAGGGAATGTTATTTGTAGTAATTATGATGTAAATGTGACGAAAGTGGACGAAAAGATAACTTGCCGCCGGTAGGGACCGAACCTGCGACCTTCGAATAACCCGTCCGATGCTCTACCACTGAGCTACAGCGGCGGGCATCCTGCCGTCCACTTTAAGGGTTATATATATGCATTTAAACCTAGAAGTGTTAGTGAGAGCCGCAAGTAGCCATGGCGGAGAGTTTGGAACACTCTTTTAGGGGCGAAGCTCTTTAGGGTGTGGGCCGTTCCCTCCTCTGTAGTAGTAGTATCAATGTAGCCAGCGCTAGTTTAAAACATTAGATGGCGTTTCATGTATTTCTTAGAGCTCTAGTTGAATGAATTGCTCACTAGATGGCGTTTCATGTATATCTTAGGGCTTATATCGGGGCTTACATTTGGGAACTCAGTGGTGTGCATGAAGTCAGAGGTGCAATCAGGAATGGATGTAAATCAAAGGACGGTGGGCCGCCTCGCCTTGGGCGCTCACGGGAAGACGACAAATGAGGCGGTGAAGGGTGATATGGGATGGACAGGCTTTGAAGTGAGGGAAGCGCAGAGCAAAATGAGATTCGAAGAGAGGCTGAGGAAAATGAAGAAGAGTAGATGGGCAGAGAAGGTTTTCAGGTATTTGTATAGAAAAAGCGTTGACACGCAGTGGAGAAAAAGAACTAGGAGGCTCACCAGTAAATATACGGCTGGCAGTGCGGGCGATATCACAACAAGGAGCATTAAGCGGAAGGTCAGAGAGGCGGAGAGGACTTATTGGATGACAGCGATGGAAAAGAAGCCGGCTCTGAGTAACTACCGAAAAGGAAAAAACGAAATAAGGAGGGAAAGGTTTTATGATAATTCAAGGGGAAGCGCTTTACTGTTTGAAGCAAGGTCGGGCTGCCTGAGAACGCGTAGTTATAAAGCGAGATTCAGTAACGAAGAAGAACTATGTACATGCTGCGGGGGAACTAAGGAAACGATGGAACATGTACTGATTGAATGTGGCGATATTCACCCAGGTATACGTGTGGGCACGAGTCTACATGAAGCCTTGGGTTTTAGGGACAACAATGGAAAGCTGAACACGCCCGCGATAGAAATAAGTAGGAGACGGTTAGAGTATTGGTGGCAGAAAAGTAGAGATAAAGTACAGAAATAAATAATTGGGGGAAAATGCTTATTCTGCCTTAAGAGGCAGAGAGATGGACTGTGAATTTATATTTTTTGTTATAATAACATAGATTTAATCAATGTAGATAAGGCATTAGGACAACATGAAACAAGGAAGTTTTTTTTTTCTTTTTTTTCTTTTTTTATCCTTCGAGCCTGGTGGCAGACATGTCACCGCCCCGTTATAAAGGGGACGCTCATAGCATCCATCCATCCAGCATCCAGAGTTGCTGTTTAAAGATGACAGGTGGCGCTTGTATAATGCGAATGGCGCATATCATTGGATGCCTCCGATCGTAAAAGGCGCTCGCTCTTGGGGCGCTTTCTCTTTCGCTCGGAGTCGCCGGATGGAGGCAGACAAGGCGCTCGCTCTTGGCGCGCTTTCTCTTTCGCTCGGAGTCGCCGGATGGAGGCAGACAAGGTGCTCGCTTTGGCGCGCTTTCTCTTTCGCTCAGAGCCGCCGGATGGAGGCAGACAAGGCGCTCGCTCTTGGCGCGCTTTCTCTTTCGCTCGGAGTCGCCGGATGGAGGTAGACAAGGCGCTCGCTCTTGGCGCGCTTTCTCTTTCGCTCGGAGTCGCCGGATGGAGGCAGGCAAGGCGCTCGCTCTGGCGCACTTTGTCTTTCGCTCGGAGTCGCCGGATGGAGGCAGGCAAGGCGCTCGCTCTGGCGCACTTTGTCTTTCGCTCGGAGTCGCCGGATGGAGGCAGACAAGGCGCTCGCTCTTGGCGCGCTTTCTCTTTCGCTCGGAGTCGCCGGATGGAGGCAGACAAGGCGCTCGCTCTTGGCGCGCTTTCTCTTTCGCTCAGAGCCGCCGGATGGAGGCAGACAAGGCGCTCGCTCTTGGCGCGCTTTCTCTTTCGCTCGCAGTCGCCGGATGGAGGCAGACAAGGCGCTCGCTCTTGGCGCGCTTTCTCTTTCGCTCAGAGCCGCCGGATAGAGGCAGACAAGGCGCTCGCTCTTGGCGCGCTTTCTCTTTCGCTCGGAGTCGCCGGATGGAGGCAGGCAAGGCGCTCGCTCTGGCGCACTTTGTCTTTCGCTCGGAGTCGCCGGATGGAGGCAGACAAGGCGCTCGCTCTTGGCGCGCTTTCTCTTTCGCTCGGAGTCGCCGGATGGAGGCAGACAAGGTGCTCGCTTTGGCGCGCTTTCTCTTTCGCTCAGAGCCGCCGGATGGAGGCAGACAAGGCGCTCGCTCTTGGCGCGCTTTCTCTTTCGCTCGGAGTCGCCGGATGGAGGTAGACAAGGCGCTCGCTCTTGGCGCGCTTTCTCTTTCGCTCGGAGTCGCCGGATGGAGGCAGGCAAGGCGCTCGCTCTGGCGCACTTTGTCTTTCGCTCGGAGTCGCCGGATGGAGGCAGACAAGGTGCTCGCTTTGGCGCTTTCTCTTTCGCTCAGAGCCGCCGGATGGAGGCAGTAGGGATGGTAAAATCGATGAACGATTAACCGATTAATCGATTAAAGTTCCACAATTATTCGATTAATCATAATCGATTTGTGCCTTTCAATTAATCGAATTAATCGATTAAAACTACTGGATTAATCGATTACGGCATCCCCCACTCCCGCCCCCAACCTCGCCCCTTGGCCGGAGCGCATGACTGCGAGGCGCGCTATCCTGAGACGCAGACGCTGAACGCTATCCACGCTGAACACTATCCTTAGACGCAGGAAGTTGCAAAGCCGATTACAACTACTTTTTCTGGTTCTATTTGGGATGCCGTCGATCGCGCACTTCTACGCAATTGCGTTGCACTGGAGTACGATCCGATGAACTAAATGCCTTGTCCGTTCAAGACATACTATAGTAACCCTGTAGTCGATCGCCGCACCAATCCGAACCCACTTGAGACTTGGCACAGCGTGCGAACTGGCCTAGATCATGTGTTTGACGTTGCAATGGAATATATTTGCCAATTCCTGCATTGTCAGTAGCATCCGAGCGCCTTTTTTCGCATGCTGGATGTGTGGCGACCCAAAGGAGGTGTCGGTTGTTGCCCGAGCATCTCGGGCAACTGACATTTCTTCGCTCAGTAGAAAAAAGCATGTGGTTCGGAGCAGCAACCCCATGAAACAAAACAAAAGGGGACTGTTGAGAAAGTTAGCAGCACGGCGATTCGCCAACTTTCAAACGAGAAGTTGATTCTTTTCTGTAAATTTCATACGTGTCAGCGCATCGTCTTGTAGCTTATTTTTTGTTCGTGTTTGTTTTTTGTCGCGCTGTTTCATCGTGTTGCCGCATAAACGCATGTCTGCTTACATTTGGTAAACGAGTAGTTTTCGTCACCTGTAGTGTCAATCGCAACTTTTTTTGTATTTTATTCAACCCTCAGATTTTACTCGTTTCTTGTGCAAGTGCGGCATTGTAATATGCGCTGCTTATTTACTCACTGGTTCTTAGTGCCGTTCTGTTTTACTCTTTAGCAAATAAAATATTGTTTACCAATGAAACAGAGAGAGAAAATGTATTATAAGGCAGAGAGGGTGGCCTGAGCTAGTACGCCCCTGCCTGCTACTCTGCACCGGGGAAAACGCAACGGGGCAAAAAGAGTGATGAAGTACGATGATGGGGAGATGATTAGGTAATCCCAATATACATAATAAGATACGTTTGCTAGCGTAAAGGGGACAACGACGCTAGTAACCATCTTTTATTCGCTGTATACCAACTAGCCCAACTGTCCGTCTTATAGGGTATATACAGGGTGTTTCAAGAAATGTATCCAACCTTCTAAAAAAATCAGGAAAAAGCGATATTTGATTGCTGCCTTCAGAATTGGCTTTTCTGTAGTGGCATGGATTTTAAGGTGGTTAAAGAAATTATTTGGGACTGTAATTAAAAAAGTTAAAGTAATTAACTTTTTAATTAGTGGTGTTAGGTGGTTGTGTCAAATGGGAGAATTGAAGTTTTTCTTGCCAGAAACCCAACCCAAGTTTGAGATTTCGAAAAAGGGGCATCTAGTAATAATTACGAAGTAATGAAATTCAACCAAATTCAATGGCGAAATCTAAACAGAAACATGGAAGAACGCAACTGCCATATTCCTCTGAGACGTCCAAAATGAGTGAATGACTTTTTCTGTAGCGCTAGGCATCTTAAGATGGTTAAAGAAATTATTTGGGACTGTAATTAAAAAAGTTAAATTAATAACTTTTTAATTAGTGGAGTTAGGTGGTTGTGTCAAATTGGGGAATTGAAGTTCTTCGTGCCAGAAACTCATCCCAACATTGAGATTTCGGAAAAGGGGCCTCTAGTAATAATTACGAAGTAATGAAATTCAACCGAATCCGATGGCTTTCGCTGCTGAAAGCCTTTGCCTTTCGTTGAACTTCATTACGCCACAACAACTACTAGAGGACGCTTTTTCGAAATCTCAAAGCTCGGATGGGTTCCTGGCATGAAGAACTTTAATTGTCCCTTTTGACACAATCACCTAACTCCACTAATTAAAAAAATTAATTTATGTAACTTTCTTAATTACTATCCAAAATGATGTCCTTAACCACCTTAAGATTCCTGCCGCTACAGAAAAAGCAATTCTGAAAGCCCCGAGCAAATATCGCATTTGCCTGATTTTTTGAGAAGGTTGAACACATTTCTTGAAACACCCTGTATACCGTTTTCATAATTGTTGAGCTAACTTTCCTACGATGCAGTTAGTCCAATTAATGGCAGCTAGTCACTTCTTCAAACAGAGTGTTCAAGCGTGGTTTGCTTGCGCTGGGACGCGGAAAGTGTAAACTCGGCTCTCTTGACACGAACACGCATAACAGACAAACGCCAGCACGTGCAACTACCACCTCGTCATCTCTTGAAGCACGAAAGTTTCTGCCATTAGTTGAAAGAAAATGTAGTGCAGGAATGCGCACTCGCGAATTGTGAAATGGGTCTTATAGACCCTTTATGTAATCCGCAACTTTACGCGTCGGTTTACCGAAAGTCTAGCATCCAGTGCATTACTATTGAAGAAATGACCTTGTAGCACTTAGTAATACTGTATGGTCGCATATTTAGGGAGAAATACAGCTTTCTGCTAGAGGCCCCCGTCTTCTGCTGTGACAAGAAAGGACACTCGCGCAATTTATGTTGTAATATCTGGTACACTAGACAGCGCTCACAGTTCAGGATGTACGCACAATTGAAAAGGTGTGAGTGGCGCCGTGTTACGGCAAAGATAAGGTGAAACCTGCGGAGTATACTGGCGCAGCTGCTGTTTTTTCTAGCCGGGAGGTAGAAACTCATGTCACTCTATTTTCCGCAATATTAATTAGAACTGACAGACAATAATGCCAAGGAAAGTATAGAGGATGTTATTTGTAATAATTGGGATGTCAATGTGAAGAAAGTAAAGTGGACGAAAAGATAACTTGCCGCCGGCAGGGACCGAACTTGTGCATTTAAACCTAGGAGTGTTAGTCAGCGCCGATCACAGCCATGGCGGCGAGTGTGGAACACTCTTTTTCTGCCTTTTGGCGTCACGTAGCAAGTGACCTTTTTTACGAGCTGGCAGCTGACCAATAATCCCTCGCATACTACCTGAAGGCACCAAGTCTGCCAGAACGAGGCCCTCGCTATGAATGAGGGAAACAGGTGACTTTTAAGGGCTCGTTTTTCTTTGTCATACACCCTTAACCTCCCCTATACTTTCCTTCGCATTATTGTCTGTTAGTTCTAATTATTATTGTGTCTAACAAAGAAGAACGAGCCCCTAAAAGTAATTCGAAGGTCGCAGGTTCGGTCCCTTCCGGCGACAAGTTATCTTTCCGTCCACTTCACTTTCTTCAGATTTATATCACTATTATTACAAATAACAACCCCTATACTTTTTCTTGGCAATATTGTCTCTTAGTTCTAATTAATATTGTGTCTAACAAAGAAAGACGAGCCCTAAATGTCATCTTCTTTCCTTCTATTTCCCGCAGTTGCCTGTACGGATGGTCTGTTTGAGGCCAGTATATTTCTGTGTAATCTCTGCATAGGTGACCTCAAGAAAAAGATCGCGTCAGTCCGCAATTATAGTATTATGTAGGGCTTCCACAATATCTAACCGACAAACCGAGAAAGGATGACTTGCTTACTAGAGCGAGCGTCTTATTTAATTTCTCCTCGTCTCTTTTTTTCCTTTCTCGGGATTTCCTCACCCTCCGCCACACTGCATGTTTCAAATGCGACTTTCCAACCAGTGTGGTCCCCGAACGCGCCTCCGGTTTCGATGAGCTCGAGTAGGCAGGCTTCGAGAAAACGCGACCTGCTGCCGAATAGTCCAGGGATGATGGCCACAGATGCTTGAATCCGCGACATCAACCAACGACGACGGGCCCCTTGTGTCCAGTGTGCGAAAGTGTGAATTTTCGCACACTGCACGCAAGGGGCCCGTCGTCGACACTTTCGAAAGGGGGAATTTTGGATCGCCAGCGCGTCTAATGAAAAGATTTGGGCCCATATTAAACACGAACGATGCCTCTCAAACAATGAGATATCGGTTTTAAAGCACCCATTAAAAATGTCGATTAATCGATTATTCGATTAAAAGATTCCACCGAAAGCAATTAATCGATTAAAGGCTAAATCGATTAACGATTAACGATTAATCGATTAAAAATTTTAATCGACCGTCCCTAGGAGGCAGACAAGGCGCTCGCTCTTGGCGCGCTTTCTCTTTCGCTCGGGAGCGGACACTTTCCCTGCATTTCACCGATCACAAAGCGGTGATAATGAAGGGACCACGTAAACCAACAGTACAATAAAAGTTTGATGTTTAATATATACACGGTGTTTCACACTCTTTATATGATGTACTTGGCGAATTTCACGGAAGAGTTTCACGCTTTACCGATGATTCCCTCCGGAGCTTCACCCCACTCATCATCATTCACCCCGTGAATATGCTGTGATTTTTATTTGCCTGCTGGCGTCACGAAGCACGGCAAGTTATCTTTTCATCCACTTTACTTTCTTCAGATGTACATCATAATTACTACAAATAATATATCCTATAGTAAGACCGAAGCTGTTTAAAGGCCAACTCCGGCGATTTTTCGAGGTCAATGGATTTCAATAAAATTCGCTGGGTGCGTTCCTTTTCACGTTCCCGTAATTTATGCCAAATTACAGGCTGGAGACATATGCAGATTCATTATAAATGAGTTTTACTGATTGCCCCGATTCTGTCCACCTCGCTTCCCAGAATCATTGGCAACATTGTGAGCGTTACGTCATTTTTGGCAAACCGGAAATGACGGAAGCAAGGTGCCACTACAGCGTCTGCTATCCGTTTGGCCAGCGCTTCATTAGCTTGGCGTGCGAATTTCAGTTCCTTGTGGGCGTGCCGGCGATGGGTGGCAAGTGGTGTTGCATTGTTGGCTGCACACGATTCCTTGACAGTCACGAAACACTCGCACCTAGCAATTACCCCGCGTCTTTATATTGGAGTGTTTTAGCTAGCAAGGCCGGTTTACCGCACGGAAAGCGTGGTAATACAGTACCGGCTGAAGAGGGCACATGCGTGAACTTTACCATAAGGCAACACTTTCCGTAACGTATACAGGGTGCATCGTGACCGGGCCTACCGGTATACGGTGAGCTGCGCGTCGTGCGAAAGGTGGCTCATACTTGGCTTATATTAAATTCCTTCGGCCCTACCAACGCTATGTTGACAGCGGCTATTGCCAAACTCATGCACTCTTCCCATAGCAATATTAAGAAGCTTCAGTTTGTCCACAAACTTCTCAGCGATAGCATTTTACCCGATCGCGGCTCCAAAAACTTGAGCCGCCTGGGCAGGTGACGTACGCCATCTGGCTGTGGAATGTGCAACCAGGCAAGCAAATATTTAAACAGGTGTGTTATACTTCATCGAAGAGGAATGGCGATTTTAATTGGCCTCCAAATGCGCCTGAATCGCAGCTGTCATTTTCCGACAGCTCCCAGGAGCTTATACACGTAGTATTCGGTCAGTCACAGACATGGTACGGCTGTTGCGACGGGGTCACCTTTCTCCTGAGCTGCTTTCGCAGCTTTCATACTACGCGCAGGCGGGACCGGCACGCCTTGCGTGATTTCCGGTTTTTGCCGACATATACATGACGCGAAGACAGTACTGCTCGGTTAGGTTTCGGTTTCCGTGTTGCGTTTTGTTGCTTATTTAAACTTATTGTCCAATTTCCCGAGTATTTCTGCTATTGGACTCGTGACAGGAGCGTCTCAGGAATATAAAAGCACCATTACTTTGTCATGGTCAAAAAATCGCTGGAGTTGGCCTTCAACAAATCATTCCTTGTGAGTCGATCTAAGAAAACTATCATCATCTTAACTGATATGTGCCACGATGCGGCTGAGAACGAGTACCTGAGAGCGTGTACAGAGAGAGAGAGAGAGAGAGACAAAGAAAGAAAGAAAGAAAGAAAGAAAGAAAGAAAGAAAGAATGAAAGAAAGAAAGAAAGACGGAAAGAAAGACATAAAAAAAGAGAAAGAGAAATATTGCGCCGAAAAAAAAAATTCTTCACAAGGCGCAATTCCAACCCGCGTACCCTCGATCCGAAGGCGAGCGCCTAACCACTCGGCTATCCAGACACCTTTTTTAATGCATGGCAATAATGCCATCAAATCTTGTCATCTTTTCCAATACAATTGATCGCTTTAGAACTACACTCACATGCACAAAAAACTCATAAAATTCCACACACAGTCCAAGGAATCTCTAAAGGTCCGGTAAACAAACACAAGCTTCTTCTCGAAAGACAGACTTTGTCGAGCGAGGTGGCTCAGCATGTCTGTCAATCATGCGGTTTCTCCATAACGAATAAAGGCCAAACAACATGATTAAATAGTACGGTGCATTAGTGTTGATGCTCGTTTTGAACGGGAGGAACCTAACACCATGAGAGGTAATTGGAAATTCTTTTCTGAGGGTTCTCTTAAGAATGTCTCAGAAATGAAATGCATCACGGCAATGAATAAAATAATGCTCGATTGTTTCAGGCTCGTTGCGTAGCCTGCAATTTACAGACCACGGCACGTATATCCCTTTTTCATGAAGCCATGTCTTTACGGGAAAAATGGATGTGTGCAGCTTCAAGAAAATCGTGTTCGCTGCTGGCGATATCCAGATTTTGCTTACACGGCAGAACACATCATGACTAGAATCAAATAAATATTTCTGTCGGTAAACAGGTTCAGGGAAAAGGGTGTGGACAAGTGCGGCGGTTAGCGTCTTTCTGTCCACGTCGTACAAGTATTCGAACGTAAATCTAGCTTTCAAAAACTGGGCAGTGTCGACAACCTCGAAACCCCATAATTGCGATTCTCCAGCAACTCTTGTTGTGATGAAATGAAAAGGGAGACTTCCGGATACTAGCCAGGAGAAACGGGTGACAGACATCATTAATGTAAAAAAATCGCAGCACCAGTTGTCGATCAAACAAATGCACAAGACTAAACCCACAGTTCTCAAGCGGACACGCTAACAGAGCGTAGCATAGATTTGTATAGTATAGTGTAGCAAGGGGAAGTGAACGGCAGGAGGAGGGAATGAAGGAGGAGAGAGATTAAAGCGTAGCGCAAAAAGAATGAGAAAGAGAGAAACAGAGAGAAAGAAATGCAAAAAGATAGAGAAAGAGAGAAAGACAGAACATCAACGAAAGAGTGAGAAAGAAGTGGAGAGAGAAAAAGAAGATAGAAAAATGAAGCAAGCATCACGTCATCTAGCGACCATACACCTCACCTCCTGGCCAAGCTGCGCATTCGCAGTAGCTAAGCCAAGCACACCGACGGAGACATAGCGCGCAACATCCGCTCTGTAGTGCGTAGCCTGGCTGCGTACTCCCGAGGAGGGTACCGCGCATCTCGTAGCTAGACGTGCCGGTCGACGGGGAGTACGAGCGGCGACGGGTCCGTGCTTCGCTGTGACAAGGTTTGCGCAACTTAGTGTAAACTGCCCGCAATTTTTATTGCGATAGCAATTATATATATAAAAGCCACAAAGAAAAATAATTCAGGAAAACTTTCCGATGCGCGTAATCGAACGGGCAACCTCTGGCTTCGCAGCGCGCGGCGTTAGACGGTTAGGCCACGAACAATGCCGTCTTCCAGCCTGCTAACGGCAAGCTATTTATATACACAATTTACTTCAGCATGTTTTCTTAGTCACCACATATCTAGATGGCGCGATGTGCGTGCGTGGCATGCTTTAAAGATTGTCGCCCCGCTCCTGTGAACGCTGTTGCTCTTCGCCCTACAGGGCGTGGTCGCCTTCGTGCGCTTATCTCGAGGAAAGAAAGCCGGTGGGGTGGAGCGGGGAGTACGAAGGTCACTTCGCTCGCTGCAGCGGCCGCGTTTGCGACAGGAGCGCGCTGTTCAAACAGAAATAAGTAACAACTGTGACAATTAGTTCGCGCTCGTCCTGTGTGTACCTGTTCGTTCGTTTCGTGCGTCCTTTATGTTTGAGCAGTGCGCTTCAATTGTCGAGCTGTGACGCATTAGTTCGCGCTTGTCCTGTGTGCGTTCTTTTCGTGCGTCCTTTGGGCTCGAGCGACGCGCTGGCAATTTCAAACGACGCTGGCAACTCCGTTCCTCGCGTTACATTCCAATTTATTGCTATCGCATTCATTGCTTCGCCGTTGCGGCGTAACTGTGACTTTTTTTAACACGAAAGTATTTTATGCCGGGATCCATGAAGACTTTCATGACGTATTTCCGTCACGGAAGTACGCCAGCAAAATGAACGCCATCAGATGGCAAAGAAAAAAATATAGGAAAAAGTTCCGCTGACGGGAGTCGAACCAATGACCTCTCTGTCCGCGCCGATATCTGGCGGGCGTTTAGCCCACTGAGCTGCCGCCAAATACTTGTCTTTATTGCAGAATGTAAAATTCAAACAAACCTGCCGCCAAATACATTACGGAGGCCACATGAACGCGCCTTTTATCTTTCACACTTTCCTCTCACAGTGCTCTTGGATGGACGGATGGAAGCTATGAGTGTCCCCTTTATAACGGGGTGGTGACATGTGCGTCACCGGTCTCCAAAAAAAAAAACCCGAAAAAACAAACGCGCCGCTGCTTTTAGGAGAACTTTTTGTTGGTCAAGTTGGTGAAGGTTCATAATTGATTTTTAAGGCGCAAAGGAAGACATACACAGAGGAAGTCCCGTGTCCTATCTTGTGTATATCTTCCTGTGCACGTTAAAAATCAATTATGATATCAAAAAATAGCTTTGCGACGCTCGCCTGGCTGTCGCACCGCGTTCCCCGCTAGCCCTGTGAGAAGTAACGGCCAGGCAAGAGGGAAGGCACGACACGCCTAGCGTTTCTCTTCGCATTTCACGACGCTTTGAAGGAGTGCATATCGAGTATAGTGAACGAGAAGTTGGTTCTAGTTCACTATATATCGAGTATCAGTGTTTATTAATGAGCTTGTTGATGCCATCTTCGCGGGATGAACCCCCCCCCCCCCCCCATATGCGGTGTCCACGTATATGTTAAAAACTTCAGCTACTGCAAGGGTTAAATCATGATCATGGGCGTTAGTCGTCGGTACGGATTTTATTTATTTATTTTCAAATACTGCAGCCTTATGCAGGGCTATTGCAGGAGTGGAATACATTTTCATACGCAAATACATTGTTAACAAGGTTGACATCACAGCAAAAACAAAAACAAACGATTTATCACAACAGTGCCTCTACAAAATCCGACAACGATAATTGGCGAGTACAACCAGGTAATTCATTCTGTTAAGCTGTTTATTGGACGGCACTCGGCGACAATGCACTATGGCGACAGTCAAGGCAAAAGCACGGGCTCCGAGAGCGCGAGCGGCGTTTAGAAGAGGACGACCCACTAGGAGCCGCTGGAGAGCGCAACCGTTAAGCAGCACCAATTGCTTCGCCACAATTACCCCGGGTACGAAAAGGGAGCCGTCCGGCGACCTAACAGCTCGTTACTATGAGTGGGTCATAGTAGGCCTTAAGGCGCTCCACGTTGACTATGTCGCGCCCTCGACGGCGCATGTCCGAAGCTGGTTCGATGGGTTCGATCAGGTAGTTGACCGGGGATGTGCGCTCGACGACCCGGTAGGGGCCTTCGTATTTCGGCAGTAGTTTTGAAGAGAGGCCGGTTGCAGTGGTAGGGACCGAGAGCCATACGAGCGCTCCGGGGAGGAACGTGGACTCAGAAGTGGTGGTGCCACCGCGAAGGCTCTTCTGCCGCTCTTGTTCGTGCGTTGTAAAGGCCTTTGCAAGCTCGCGACACTCTTCAGCAAGCCTGGCTGTGTCAGAAATAGGCGCACAATCAGATGGATCCGGCTTGTAGGGTAGTATCGTGTCAATGGTGTGCAACGGGTGCCTTCCGTACAACAGGAAGAAGGGTGAAAACCCAGTAGTGCTCTGAGGGGCGGTATTATAGGCGTAGGTGACGAAGGGCAGAATGGCATCCCAATTTGTGTGATCGGCGGCGACGTACATTGAGAGCATGTCGCCGAGCGTGCGGTTGAAGCGTTCGGTTAAACCATTCGTCTGCGGGTGGTAAGCAGTAGTTTTGCGATGAACAGCATGGCACTCTTTGAGAATGGCTTCGACGACTTCCGACAAGAAGACACGGCCTCGATCGCTGAGAAGCTCCTGGGGTGGACCGTGACGCAGCATGAATCGGTGTAGCAGGAAGGAGGCAACGTCACGCGCTGTAGCCGCTGGGAGGGCAGCGGTTTCGGCGTATCGCGTTAGATGGTCAACGGCGACGATGGCCCAACGGTTACCAGCCGACGTCAGAGGAAGTGGTCCATACAAATCGATGCCCACGCGCCCAAACGGACGGTTAGGGCAAGGTAATGGTTGGAGACCGACTGGTGACACGTGCGTTGAAGGTTTTCGGCGTTGGCAATCGAGGCAGGAGCGGACGAACTTCTGCACGTAGCGGTACATCCCTCGCCAGAAGTATCGTTGTCGAAGGCGGTGGTAAGTTTTGGATACCCCAGAGTGCGCGCATTGCGGATCAGAGTGGAAGGACTCGCATATTTCAGCACGCAGACTTCGGGGTATCACAAGTAGCCACTGGCGGCCGTCGGCGTTGTAATTGCGTCGGTGCAGTAGGTCGTCACGAATGGCGAAATGGTGGGCTTGACGACGCAACGCGCGAGTGGTTGTTGTCGACGGATCAGTGAGCAAGTCTATTAGCGAAGCGATCCATTTATCCTTGCGCTGCTCGGTAGCGATGGTGTGAACATCGATAGAAGAAACAGCAGTGTGAGACACTGAGCAGGAGGCATTGTCGTCAGGCAAGGGGGAGCGCGAGAGGGCGTCGGCGTCAGCATGCTGACGTCCGTTGCGGTACAGCACGCGGATGTCGTAGTCTTGCAGGCGAAGTGCCCAACGGGCGAGACGGCCCGAGGGATCCTTCAATGACGACAGCCAGCACAGTGCGTGGTGATCGGTGACGACATCAAATGGGCGACCATACAAATAAGGTCGGAATTTTGTAAGGGCCCAGATGATCGCCAGGCACTCTTTTTCCGTGACAGTGTAATTGGTCTCGGCTCTAGTAAGCGTACGACTTGCGTAGGCGACGACATATTCGGGGAACCCTGGTTTGCGTTGCGCAAGAACAGCACCGAGGCCTACACCGCTGGCGTCCGTGTGTACCTCCGTTGGGGCCGTAGGGTCGTAGTGGCGTAGTATGGGAGGAGACGTCAACAAACGACGGAGCTTTGCGAACGCGTCGTCGCATTCCGACGACCACGAATGTAGGGGTCCGTTACTTCCAAGGAGCTTCGTCAGCGGCGATATGATGGTGGCAAAGTTGCGTATGAAACGTCGAAAATAGGAGCACAGTCCTACGAAACTGCGCAGTTCTTTGACGGACGTTGGTTTGGGAAATTCGGCCACGGCCCGAAGCTTGGCCGGATCGGGAAGGATGCCGTCCTTGGACACGACGTAGCCTAGGATTGTCAGCTGCCGTGCTGCAAATCGGCACTTCTTCAGGTTCAGTTGGAGGCCAGCGTTGGTCAAGCGCGTCAAAACATGCCGCAGACGTTGAAGATGCGTGGAGAAGTCCGGAGCGAAAACGACGACGTCGTCCAGGTAACACAAGCACGTGTGCCATTTCAGGTTGCGCAGAACGGTGTCCATCATGCGCTCGAAGGTCGCGGGCGCATTGCACAGACCAAACGGCATGACGTTGAACTCGTACAAGCCGTCGGGCGTGACAAAGGCTGTCTTCGGTCGAGCGTCATCAGCCATGGGTACTTGCCAGTACCCCGAGCGCAAATCGAGAGATGAAAAGTATTCTGCTCCTTGGAGGCTGTCAATCGCGTCGTCGATTCGCGGCAGTGGATAAACATCCTTCCGAGTGATCTTGTTGAGCCTTCGGTAGTCCACACAGAAGCGCACAGAACCGTCCTTCTTGGCAACGAGAACAACAGGAGACGCCCACGGGCTGTCCGAGGGTCGAATAACGTCGCGTCGAAGCATATCGTCCACTTGCTCATTAATTACCCGACGTTCTGTGGGAGACACGCGATATGGACGTTGCCGCAGTGGTGGTTGGGCGCCAGTGTCGATGCGATGCGTAACAGCGGACGTGCGGCCGAGAGAAGTTTGCCCGACATCGAAAGAAGAACGAAATTCTTCCAACAGGCACAGAAGCTGGGAACGCTGGACCGACGTAAGGTTGTCAGCAATGGAGGGACCAAATACATCCGCGGGTGAGGAATCAGACGTGGAAACGGCACTGATGGTACGGGAACTGGTGCAGTGCGAGTCATCGGGTGCGTCCAGAACTTGTGCGTCTTCGAGGGGCTCCACTCGGCCGAGACATTCCCCTCGCACCAACGTAACAATGTGCGGGGATGGGTTGGTAACAAAAATAGCGGTGCTACCCTGAGTGACTTGCACGGTCGCGAAAGGTACCAGCAACCCTTTCATAGTTCAAACGCGGTCAGATGGTGAAAGGAATGCAATTGTGTCGCAGAGACCGGCGCAGTAAACTGGCACAGCCGTCGACGAGTTCGGAGGAACTTTGGTATCGTCTTTGACGAGGGTCTTGGTGAATGCCGATGGACTGTCTGTCGGCGTCAAATGTGAGAACGGTGAGAGTTCGAGGGCGGCTGGTGCGCAGTGAATTATGGCGTCGTGGCGGGAGAGAAAATCCCATCCTAGGATGACGTCGTGGGAGCATTCAGCAATTATGATGAACTCGACGTCGTACAGAACGTCCTGAATGACGACGCGAGAAGTGCATACTGCTGTAGGCCTAATACTCTGGGAGCTGGCGGTACGGAGGGACATCCCAGAAAGTGGCGTCGTCACTTTTCGAAGTAAGCGGCTAAGTTTTGCGTCCATAACGGATACGGCGGCTCCAGTGTCGACAAGGGCAGATGCGCGAACACCGTCCACAAACACGTCTATGACATTTGATGGACTTCGCTGAGGTCTTTTACAGTTCGATAGCGTCGCAGCCCTTGCCTCGTGGACTGCGACGACTAGTTTTCCTGCTCTCGTGCGACAGAACGTGGCCGCATTGGTGACAGTGAGCGACGGCGTGGAGACGGAGAGCGGCGAGTGGATGGAGCTGGGCGTGACGTTGGCGACATAGGCGGGTCGTAGAATGCACGGCTGGACTGGCTGGTGGTGGTTGACGCGACTCGAGGTGGCTGCACGCGATGGCAGTAACGGGCCACGTGACCGGCATAACCGCAGGCAAAGCAGATGGGCCGATTGTCGGGTGTGCGCCATCGGTTCGCCGGGGCAGGTCCCGCCCACGTCGCAGGATGCGATTGACGGGGCGGCTGCTGAAATGACTGCAAGGTGGGTTGCAGTCGGGGCCTAGGGATGACGGCAGCATACGTAGCCGGCACGCCCGCTTCGAAGGACGGAGGTCTAGCGGCTGCTTCGGCGTAACTCAACGGTGCAGCCGCAGGGATTGCCGGGTGCGTCCTGGCGACAACCTGAGCGTAACTCTGTGGCGCAGGAGCCGGAGGTTGCTGGTGGTACTCAGGCATCACCTCCGCGATTTCCTGCTCAATCGCTCGGCGGATGGGAGGAAGAAGGGTCGTCGACGACTGTTGAACGTGCGGCGGGTGGGCGAAGGCCAGGAGAGAGAACTGGCGTGCGATTTCCTCGCGCACGAATGCCTTCATTTCTGCCAGTAGCGTGGCCTGGTCAGGTATGGCCACCAAGCCAGCAAGCTCTTCGTCGCGTGATGGAGAGCGACGGGTCATCGAACGTTGCCGGCGGAGCTCCTCGTAGCTCTGGCACAGTGTGATGACCTCGGCCACGGTGGAAGGGTTTTTAGCGAGCAACATGGTGAATGCATCGTCGTCAATGCCCTTCATAATGTTCCGGATCTTGTCAGACTCGGACATGGTGCCGTTGGCTTTCTTACACAAGTCCAGGACGTCTTCGATATAACTGGTGAAAGATTCACCGGCCTGCTGAGCTCGTTCGCGTAAGCGCTGTTCTGCTTGCAGCTTACGAACTGCAGGGCGGCCAAAAACGTTGATGACGGCGGTTTTGAAATCAGACCAAGTAGCAAAATCGGACGCGTGGTTGTTGTACCACAAACTTGCTACTCCCGCGAGGTAGAAGACTAAGTTGCTCAACTTGCCTGCTTCGTCCCATTTGTTGGGTACGCTCACGCGCTCGTAAATTGCGAGCCAGTCCTCCACGTCGGTACCATCGGCGCCAGTGAAGATAGGTGGATCGCGGATGCGTGGGACACCGGGACATGTGGTCGGTGTGGGAGGCGGCGTTTGCTGAGCGGCGTCTTGGGGCGTGGTAGATGGCAGAGTACGGGAACGAAGCTCCAGGGGCATTGAATGGGAGCACAGCACCTCCACCAATTTGTTAAGCTGTTTATTGGACGGCACTCGGCGACAATGCACTATGGCGACAGTCAAGGCAAAAGCACGGGCTCCGAGAGCGCGAGCGGCGTTTAGAAGAGGACGACCCACTAGGAGCCGCTGGAGAGCGCAACCGTTAAGCAGCACCAATTGCTTCGCCACAATTCCACCTTTCAATAACTCTAGGAAAATAACTCTTCTGTAAAAGTGTTCGTGTGCGTAAAAAAAGGCTTTACGTTGAGGCTGTGGTAACGTCTAGTTGAAACAGTATTAGCATAGGAGATGTAATCGTCTGAAGTTAGTCAACAAGATGAGTGAATAAATGAGTGCAATAGCTTCAAGGAATCGGTATCTCGTCTCGTGCATAGGAGAGGGAGTTCCAAGGATCTTATTGCTGATGAAGGTGAAAAATTACGATGATAGCGATGGCAAGTGAAACGAACTGTCTTTCTTTGTACAGATTTAATTTTGGTGACGCCGCATGTTTTATACGGGTTCCAGACACATGAAGCATACTCTAGTATAGGTCGTATAAGCGTTTTATACAACAGTAACTTAGTGCATTTCGGAGATTTAGATGACGTACGATGCAGGTAACCTAATTGTTTCAGTGCTTTGGATGTAATGTAGTCAATATGCTGCGACCGCTGCAAGTTGTGTGATAAGATAACCCCAAGGTATTTGTACTCTTGTGACCGGGGGATTATTGTGTTGTCGGAAGTGTACACATGCTGCAACGGAAAGTGTCTGTTTGTGAATGATACTACTACAGTTTTTTGAAAGTTAATGCGCATCTGCTCAGCAAAGCTTCAATTTGGGCTAGTTGGTATGGCATAGCTATGTAAATGCGCTGAATGAAGCACAGACGAGAAACGTAACAGGCGCACCAGTTGTCCTGTCCCCTGTTACGTTTCTCGTCTGTGCTTCATTCAGCGCATTTACATAGCTATGCGCATCTGCTGCCTGCACCACGTGCAAAAGCTGGTGAAGGAATCCTGAAGTAAGGTATGATCACTAGGAAAAGAAATTACTTTATATAGGACGCAGTCGTCGGCATAAAGACGGACCTTTGACTTCATATTTCTAGGAAGGTCATTTATAAATATTAAAAATATAAAAGCTCCTAGAACGGAACACCAGAAGTCACACTGACAGTTGAAGACTAAGTAGAGTTAAATGACACATATTGAGATCGAGATCGAGCTTTATGGTAGATTCGACTGGTCGTTTTCGAGTGCTCCAGAGCGCTCTCGCGAGGCGCGTCACGTTCGGCTGGTCGAAATCGAGCGCTCTGAATACGTTCGGCTGGCTCTTTCAGAGCACTACGCTCCATCTCAAAGCGCTCTGAGGCGCTCTCACCTTGAAGTCGAAGCGCGACCGAGATCTGGCACAGCTCCGGTCACGTGAGTTGACGATTTCCGTCAGTGCGTCATCCGCTGCGGCGTTTGTAGCAGAAGTTCTGTGCGAGCGCCGTCTGTGTTCTGCAGTACGCTGCTTCGCAACCTCAAAGACGCACGCTACACGAAGCATGCCGAAGAAACGGTACGCGAAAGCTTTAGCCATGCCATCGGCGCTTCTTTCTGTCATGGAAGCCGACGACGACGGTAGCAGCAGCAGCAGCGGCTCCGACGACATCCGTAGCGTTTGCGAAGACATGTTTGATGCACTGTTTGACCCCCCGAAAAGGATACCTAAAGTAATTAATTATGTTGGAAGCGCAGTCCGGACATATACCGAGAAGGAGGTAAGCAATGAGATGAAATAAATACCACAAAATAAACTACAAAAAAGAAAACAAAAGTACAATATTTTGTTTTTTCTTATTATCAGCACGTTAGCCGTTTCGCAAGGTTTTTACGTCTCTATAATTACGTACTTCCGCTTTCGATTTCTGGTTGCTCCAGAGAGACGCTGGACGTTCGGCTCGGACAATCTTTCTCCGTTTCTGATCTCGAGCTTCCCAAGTGTGGTAGCAATCTGAGTCAGAGCGTGGCGGCGCCCAGTCGAATGTACAATTAAAAAGCTAGCTATCCAGTTGGTTAATCGAAGGTTGTTTAAAATAGCGTCAATTTTACTTAGCAGTTTATTGTGTATAACGGTGTCGAAGGCCTAGAAAAGTCGATGAATAACGCATCAACGTTATTGCCAATGTCAAGGTTGCTGGAAATAGTCATGCGCAAATTCGACCAGTTGTGTTAGTGTGCTGAAACCACGACAAAAACCATGTTGAATGTTCGAGAGAAGGTTATTCGACTTAAGGTATTCCATTCTATGCTTGTGAATGGTATGCTCAAGCAGTTTACCGGAATTTGAAGTAAGTTATATCGGTCTGTAGTTGGACAGGAGTTGCTTGTTACTAGAATTATGCAAAGGCAAGACTTTGGCTAGCTTGCAGGAATGGAGGACAGTGCTTGAAGACATAGATTTTTGAAAAACATTATCGACAAGTAACGTGCACACCAGAGAGAGTACCGTACCAGAAAGCTGTTTTAAATGTCGTCGGGACCAGCTCACTTTTTTGTGTCTAACTTGAGTATCAAGTTGAGGATGCTGTTCTCGTTAATTAACACATCGTCAATAGCGAGCTCAGGAATAGGGCTTCTGAATACTGGGAGAAAACTGTTATCATGATTGAAAGTAGACATTGAAAGCATTAACTATTTCAAGTGGGTCTGAAATAGCCTTACCTTCTAGTATAAACGAAATGGTATCAGTTTTAGTTGGCGATATAAAAGTCCAAAATTAGCGCGGGTTCGTTTGAAGCAATCGTGGAAGTTCAAGAGAGAGAGAGAAGGAATGTAGGAAAGGCAGGGAGGTTAACTGGACAATGCGTCCAGTTTGCTACCCTACACATGGGGAGGGGGAATAGGGGAGTAAAAGAGAGAGAGAGAAGGATAGACACATGTCACATCACACACACAGTGCCGAGTTTCACAGGCGGTCGCTCAATAGGGTTCTTTTCAAGTACCGCAGTAGGGCTCGTGTGGCTTTCTGGGCTGATATGCTGCGCGACCAGGCTCCTAAGATCTTTGCTTCATTAAAGGGACGGTCATCCAGTCTATCCATGGCACACTCTTGGAGAGTCCGGCGATCTTCATCAAATTGGGCACAGTGGCACAAGAGATGTTCAGCAGAGTGTTCAGCATTTCTGTACGTAGTTGCAGCAAGGTAATATTAAAGCAAACGACACTGTCAGGATCTTGCGCCTTTTTTGGCGGCGCAAACGACGAACGCGACGTGATGTATGCAGTATAGCGCGATTAATCCAAGGGACCTTAGGATTTCTTTTTAGGGGCGAAGCTCCTTATAGCGGCACCCGTTCGTCCCTCGTAGCGTAGTATGTAACCAGTCTTACGCTTTGACCTGCAAGGTGGTGCCGGTGGGAGATTTTTCCTGTGCGTTGTTGAACAATAAAAAATTCGCAGCGTTAGCTAAAAGCCGACTTCTTCTGTCTCTCATTCCCATTAGCAGCCATTCTTTACCTCCAAGGTAGTGCCTGGTGAGATTTCTCCTGTGCGTGATTAAACAATAAAAATTTTGTTCAAAACGCCGTTGATTGATGATTGATGATCGATGACAGATGAAATAAACCAACAAAAGACGCCAGATGTTTTGTAAAAGCAAAACGAAAGAACGCCAGATGTTTCTAAAGCAAAACGAAAAGACGCCAGCTGCTTAACGAAAGACGCCAGATGTTTTCTAAGCAATGGTTTTCTAAACAATGAAAATTCACAGCGTACATGTAAAATTAAAGTGCGCTGCAAGTCGTCATAACTCATCGAACCTTTAGTATAAACGCGCCCGATCTCACGTCGGTGATGATGTACTGGGCAGAATTCACGGTTTACCGATGAACCTCCGTAGCTTCGCCCACTCATCATCATTCACTCCGTGGATATGCTGTGATTTTTTTTTTTAGTCTTGAGGGGGAACAAAGTTATTAATGCATAGTTTAACGATGGGCTCAAATTCTTGAACCAGTTTATCAACGTTTTCGCGAAGACCAAGTGCTTGAAAGGAATCAAAAGTAAATGCAAGAGTGTCCGTTATTGACGTGTCATCAGCATGAGAAAAGTCAAGGAAACGAGCAATATGAAGCTGCGCTTTAGTCAATGAAGAGGGAATTGAAACGAAGACAGCTTTGTGGTCAGAAATGTCATCGACTGCATCGCACTGAAAGCCAGTTTGAACTAGATGAGAGCTTAAAAAGACCAGATCAAGGACAGATGTCTTTCGGGCAGGTGTTTGCACGATTTGAATAAGAACAAGGGATAATGAGAGATAGAAGTTCTCTACAAATGACTAGATCATGGCCAGTGCAGCGCAGAGTTCGCCAATCAATACCCGGAGCACTAAAATCCCCCTTGAACATAATCTCCGAGGTGCCGAAGTCTTGTTCGTGCATAAACAAGCTAAGCTTTGCTCGCATTTCTATTGATGAACCAGGAGCTCGATAGCACACACCATCATAGATAGCCCTTTTAAACATAGTTTAGCGCAGAAAATTTTATGTCTGAACGAAGAAGAAGCGCGACACCACCACCTTCACCACAAGATCGGTCATTCCGTATTGCTACACAGCCGGGTGGTGTAAATTCGGAATCGAACACGTCGCTGCGTGTTCCAGGTCTCTGTTATTGCTATTACATGGGGTAAAAGTGACGATACAAGAGCGAGTAAAGGTACAAACTTGTTGAAATTTTTTCTTGCATTCAAACACAAACTTATACTGCTACTACATGATGGCAGTCAACGAGAACTCGTTCCGGAAGTTGAAGCAGGAGTTTTTTTAGTAACATGGTTGGTAACGCGCTTTAGTGATTCTTTATCAGTGTTCTACCTGTAGCGTGCATCATCAATGTAAGCATGATCGTAGCGTAGTTTAACTCTGGATCCCTTATCACGAAAACATGCCGTTGTGTCCCACAGTTTCATACGTAAGGTGCGTATATTCGGTGATAAGTCCTCAGTAATAAAAAACCAGAATCTTTCAGTTTCGTGATGTTTTTCATGATCCGCATTTTTTCCCTGAAATAAAAAATTTTCATAATGACAGGACGCGGTCTCCCATCCCGTGGTCTGTCCACACGATGACAGCGTCAATATCTGGGCATGTTACCTTAAGATGCTCTGTTAGTACTTGGGAAACAGTATGCATTAAAGAGTCAGTATTTTCATCGCGTGTTTCTGATAAACCATGCAAAAGAATGTTGTTTCGGCGCGAACGGTTTTCTAGCTCGTCGGATTTAGAAGTCAGCATACAGACTGATTGCATAAGCGAGACTATTTCAGAGTTGAGCTTGTCGTACGTTGGACTGCACTCAACAGCAGCTGTAGGAGATTCTAGCGAAGAATCGGGCAATTGAAGCCATGACAGTGGATATGTGCCACTAGGCGTCAACGTGAGTGCGATGCATCCACATCAAGTGGTGCTGTATCTGCCATTGTGCAAGCTCTCCATATACCAATGCACTATAAACAATAAACTACTTCTGTGACGACAGGTTTCACTTTCGTGTTATACCGATTCCTATGACGGAGGGATCAGCCATCTTTTTTCTTTGGCTTTACATTACATTTACATCATAATTACTACAAATAATATCCCATATATGTTGTGTCTAGCAAAGAAAAACGAGCCCTTAAAATTCCCCTTCTTTCGTTCACTCATAGCGAGGGTCTCGTTCTGCCAGACGCCTTCAGGTAGTATGCGAAAGATTATTGGTCAGCTGCCAGATCCTAAAAAAAATCACCTGCTTCGTGATGCCAACAGGCAGAGAAAGAGTGTTCCACACTCGCCGTCATGGCTGCTTGCGCCGCTAAATAACGATCCCAGGTTTAAATGCACATATATACCCCATTAAGTGGACGGGGTGTTTCGTGTCGTTCGAGCAAAGAATACAATCGAGGCAAGTGTCAGTGAACAAAGAACAGCCTTGCTTTATTTGCACAGATATTTATACGTTTTAGGCACGAAAGGGAACACATTTAAGATATTCCGAGAGCGTGTTTGTTGCTTGCATTGTTAGAGAGCATCCGCCATTGCACTGAGTTGAAAGCATGTTGACGCGATGCGTATGTCTTTATTAAGCGCGATACATTCTCCTTTCTGTACAAACACCAAAATGAAAATATCAAGCGGCATTGCAAGGGGTTAAGAAAACTGCTTAAAATGGCTGCCATACTGGAGGTGCTGTGGCGGTCATCTTTGGCGTGTGGATCTTCTGAAAAGCGGGCGTGTCTTGTTTGATATCACCGGTGCACCACCGGTTGATGGCGCATGTTGGCTTACGATGCCTTCGTTGTCGCCTTCGTCGTCTGTGAAATCTTCGGTGGATGACTCCCTGATGAAAGGTTCGGCAGTCACAAGAAGGTGCTGCCGGTTCCGACTGAACATTTTGCGGTCTTCTGTCTCGACTCGGTAAGACCTCAGTTGCTCCACCCGCATTACTTTGGCTTCGGTATCCCATCCGTCTGCGTGCACTCGCACGACTTGTGCTTTCGGTCCTTTCTGCAAAGGAGCCAGGGAACGTCTTGGCTGTTCCGTCTGTCGATGCTTCTGCACAAACGTGCTGGGCACCTCCGTAAAATCCGGCAATGGTGTTCGTAGCCATCGACCAAACAGCAGTTCACCTGGCGATCTGCCATCTTCCAGGGGACGGGATCTGTAACTGAGCAATTCAAGCAGAGCATTCCCTCCCTTCGGTTGTCTTCTTAGCGAACCACCTGAACCCCTTTCTCGGCCAAGCCATTTGAGAGTGGAAACCACGGGCTCGCAGTAACATGCCGGAAATCATATCCTTTTTGAGAAGAGCGGGAACTCACGGCTGGAAAATTGCGGTCCGTTGTCAGTAGACACTTCCATCGGTATGCCGTATCTTGCAAATATTGCGCTTAGCTTATCAATAACACCGGCCGCTGACAGTGTCCTGCAGCTGCTCTACCTCTGGAAAATTAGATAAGGCATCACACGCGCAAAGGTACGATTTCCCAGCATACTGGAAGATGTCTACACCTATCCTACACCATGAAGGCGCTGCCACTGGGCGGATAACAAGGGGTCCGCTATGTTGCTTCTATGCGTGGCACTCTGAGCAGTTTTTCACCATATTAACACAAAAGTGTTTTATGCCAGGGTCCACCAATACTTGAAGTCTTGGTGGACCAAGGAAAATACCAAGGAAGAAAGAAAAAGCTATAATAAAAAAGCGCCAACGACGTGATCCGCAGTACTTTATAAAGGAACGCCGTGATCAAAGGGCGAGAGAGAACATACCAACGCACATGCGCGATAACAGATCATCGTCCGTAACAGATGAGCCAGACTTGGGCAGCGGCTGATAGGTGGTGAGCGGTGCGCAAACGCAACAACGCATGTAGAATATACGATGCGCAAGAAGATATCAGTTTGGTCTTTATGCGGAACATAACAGCGACGGCAAAATTGCGCCTTGAGGGATCGTATCCCAGCGATCGCAATAAAAATTTATTTTGTTTTATTACGGGTGACACGTCTTCTATATTGCTTCGTCAAATCAAGTGGCCTTCCCGGAAAGGTAAGAGTGTGTCTAAATCACAGATGCTATACCTTCCTGTCTAAAAAAATTCCCCCACCTCCCCGAAGGGAATCGTGAGGAAATCCTTCGTAGTTCTTCGAGCGTGTGTGCATATTCTGTGCGATTAAGCTCATAGATGAATCGTGCCGCTCGCTGGCGTTGCGGCGTAAGCACTCCTCCTCGGTAAAAGCAAACGCGGTGGACGGACCCGCTCTTCACCGCGGGCGTCTGTCAATCAAATTGATCGACGTGCGAACTCGGGCACAAACTCGTTGATTCTAAAAAGGCCCCAGTTCAACTCGTGACTGTCATAGAGCCGGTGTGCCTGCCAAGTGTTTCATGCGGTGGACGCTACTCAGCAGCTGCTTTGCATATAAAATAATTTGGTCAGCTTGCACTACTTGTGCAAGGCTGGGGCCATCGGAGGAGCTTGTGATCACCTAGCTTCTTCCAGCTTTTTACGTGGCTCGTCTACTCAGTATGCTTGGTCTGTTTCGGAGTAATGACCGTGTCAGTTCGGTCTCAATATTGGTGCTATTGATTAGTAGGTCTTGAATAGTCATTTCTTAATTGTTAATGTTTCAGTTACCACGGCATTAATTACTCAAGTTTAATTCGCAAGGTCCTGAATAGTACAGAAGTAATTAGCATAATCCTAATTAGCACGATCCCAATTAAGAAGATCTCGGTGAATAAGGTCATGATTATCTTGGTATTAATTTCACGCCCCTAATTAACGTCGTGGTAATTATCATTCTTTAGAAATGTCTTAATTACCACGACATTATTTACCCAGGTTTAATTCGCAGGGTCCTCAATGAAACAGAGGTAATACGAATAATCATAATTAGCAGGATCCTAATTAGCACGCTTCGAATAAGCGCCGCGTTAATTAACATTATTTGCTAATGTTTTAACTACAACGGCATTAGTTACTCAGGATTCATGCGCAAGTTCCGGAATAGTACAGAGGTAATTAGCGTAATCTTAATAAGCACGATCGTAATTAACACGATCTCGGTGAGTAAGGCCTTGATTATCTTGGTTTTAATTGCACGCTCTTAATTAGCGTCGTGTTAATTAGCATTATCTTAATTTGCTTGTTCTTAGCTTTACACGGCTTCATTAGCATGGTGTTAGTAAGGCGGGGCTTAGTTCGGCCTTAGCATGATTTGGTTTAATCAACTTCGTCATAGCATGTCCTGACTTAGCTAGGTACACCGCCCAGCCAATTAGCTAATCAGCCGGGCGCACGTGCTCTGGGAGCGAGCAGACGATGAAGAAGAGAACGAAGAGGGTGCGCGCCGGCCGAGCAACGCGCTAGATTGTACAGGCCGACCGTGGTGGTTATACACAGGGCCTCGGCGTTATACACAGGGCCAGCCGCGGTGCTGTAAGGCGCTCGGTCGGAACTAATCTCAGAGGCCACGGTGCTGATTATTCTAAAGGATGCTCAGTGCAGACATTAAACGCTTGAAAATGAATTCAAACGGCCCGCGCACACATAAAAATATAGTTAGTAGAGCGTTCTGCTACTTTTCTTGCATGGGTGCACATGCGCACTCAGTGGAACGGCAAACAAATGAAAGAAGGTGCCTCTAGTTTGACGACATCACCCAGCCTTCTCGACCGACCTTGACGTGACGCCGCGTTCCATCGTAACCAATGGAACGGAGCGCGCGCTGAGGGATGGATTTCACCTACTCGTACTGTTAGCTCATTCGAAAGGGGATGTCGCCAGAGCTGGGAAAGATCCCGAGTTTCGCCGAACTCGGGCCATCCTGCACAGCACCCCAGGCCAGGGTTGAGGGAACACACGACACTCGTAGCGTTTCTCTTCGCGTTTCACGACGCTTTGAACTAGTGCATACCGAGTAGCAGTGTTTATTATGTGCTTGTCGCTGCCATCTTTGCGCGGGATTCACCCCATATGTGGTGTCCACGTATACGTTAAGAACTTCAGATACCGCAAGGGTTAAATCGTGATCAAGGGCGTTATTCATTGGTACGGACATGTGCGACTAGGCGTCAACGTGAGTGCGTTCACATCAAGCGGTGCTATATCTGCCAAAAACAGTAGACATTGTACAAGGTCTCATATACCAATGCACTAAAAACAATCAACTACTTCTTTGACGACACGTTTTACTTTCGTGTTATACCGATTCCTATGACGGAGGTATCAGCGATATTTTTTTTAAATATCAGTGTTCATACCAGGTCAGGAAACCAAACGACCCACACGTTCCTTGCACTTATTTAGTCCCATGTGGCCTTCACTGATTCCTGGCAACGTTTCTTGAGGCATGCTGGTTGGCACCTCGAGCTTCCGCCCTTCTGGTTGCACACGGCTTACTGTTGACACTTGGAAATGCTCAAACCGTCCATGCACAGGTTGGTTATTCTGAAGGCAAGTGACGACATTTTGCAACTAGTTCTCATTTCGCGTTTCTTTCGATGGGCGCTCTAACGTGGCACTGCTTACAAGGGAGGACACAACACTTACGGCGTGAACTATGATGTCTTCGTCTGCATGACCCTTTTGCGGTTTTCCGACAGAGGCACGCTACAGGATATCTGGCAACACGAACTGCTTTTCAGGAACAAAGTGCAGTCCGAAATTGTATTTTAGCAAACGTAGAAAGAAGCGCTGTAGCGTCGGTGGCGTGTCAGCGATTGCCTTTTCCGAAATATTGATGAGGAGGCGATGGTCTGTTTCGAGGATGAGCATGGGTGCATACACAAAATGATCAAATTTTCCGCACCCGTATACCACAGTCAGTGCCTTCTTCTCGATCTGGGAATATTGTTTTTGGGCGTCAGTGAGTACTCGTGAAGCATACGCAACATGTTTCCAAGCGTCCCCGTAAGGCTGTAGCAAAGCTGAGCCGATGCCGTTTTGCGATGCATACGAAGCAATTTTAGTGTCACGCAAGGCGTCGAAGACAGCCGGAACTTGCTGGCTGCCTAAAATGGCACAGATATGGTTCCATTCTCAAAAACGCTATCTTTTCTAATCAGGTCTTGGAGTAACTTAGTTTTTTCTGCGAGTGACGGTACAAACTTCGCGAAATAGTTGACGACAGCTAGCATTCTATGAACTAATGCCTTGTCCCTCGGCGGCGGTAGATGCAGAACTGATTCGACTGAATCAAGGCTTGGCTGTATGCAGTTTTCGGAAATAACTTCTCCAAGAAAAGATATTTCTGAGGCACCAATTTCGCATTTTGAAGCAGTGAACGTTAATCCCGCCTTACGCGCGTTCTGAACGACTGCTCTTAGCCTTTCGTCGTGTTCTTTTCTTGAAGAACCCCGCACTAGGATGTCGTCGACATTCCAAATGCACCAGGAATCCCGTCAAAGATCTCGTTCATGTACATACCTTTGAAAGGAAGCCTGAGAAAGAGACAACGGCCAAACGCGGCCGAAGTCTTACAGATTCTGGATGTTTCTTCATGCACCGGTATTTGATGAATTTCAGATTTGGCGTCTAGACGTGGAAAATATCGCACTCCCGCAAGTTCGGCTGCTATATCATCGCGACGAGGCATCTGTAAGTGCTCCCGCTTGGGACCTTCGTAAATATTTCTAGGATCAATGCATATCCGTAGCTGACCGCCCTCCTTCTTGACGATAACTAACGGACTTACCCAGTGTGTAGGCTCTTCAACATTGGCGATGATGCCAGTCTTGAGTATCCTGTCGAGTTCCATCCGCAGTGGTTTCAGGAGGGCCAGGGGTACTCGTCTAGCCATGTGGACAGTAGGTACAGCGTCTTGTCACAACACCGTTTCGTGCAGCCGCTCAAAGCATCCGGTGTCGGTGAAGACGTCGTTGTGTTCCTGCATGAACTCTGTATTTCCTTTGTTGTCATTTCATCGACCGACCTGACGAAGAGCCCCAGGTGTTCGCTTGCTTCGAGACCAATAATCGCGCGTGCCTTCTTTACAAGGAAGAAGTCGACTTCAATTGCCGTCTTGTCTGGTTACCCCGAAGTGCTTGATGATTCCTCCCCCATATGAGCGTAGAAATGAGTTGCTTTCTCTTATTTGCGCCGCCGGCTGTAGTGTGCGGTACATACTCTACGGCAAAAGGTTGGCTCGTGGACCGGTGTCCACTTTCAAGTTAATATACTTGCTGCCGACTTGTGCTTCCACTACCCAGTCACGATGGCTTTCGACAACATCTACGGATACGTCAAGAATCGTGTAGTCTTTATCAGCACTGACTTCGGCCACTTGCCTATTTCTCTTGCATCGCACAGCAATATGGTTCATGCCTCCGCATCGTCTACACTTGCGTCTGAAGGCCGGACAAGCTATAAAGCCGTGCTCCCGACCACACATACTGCATTGAAATACTGCGGATGCACCTTGCTTGGAAATGGCCATCTTGGCGCTGTTCGCGTGCTCATATATGATTTTACGCATCTGACAACTCGGCGGCTTCTGGCTTCTGGGGCACGTTGTCGTCGCTCGTCCCAAACACAATTTGTTCGCGGATCATTGAATTTTTATTACGCCGAAGTTGTAAGATTTTGTCAGGTGCCTAAGGTCCCTTGAGTATGATTCAAAGCATACACTCTAAGCCGCAAAGGACGAAAAAGGGTCTGTGGTTCGTCCTTTTGGGGGGTAACTGCACTGCCACAACCATTACTCCCTAAAGGATGAACGATTCGTCCTTTAGGGAATAACTGCCAGGGGACGAACTGTTAGTCCTCAGTTGTTTTGAGGGACGAAATGTCGGGGTGTAAAAGTTACCCCTTTAGGGAGTAACTGATTTATTGCATAGTAGCTGCGTAGGGACGAACTGTTACCCCTGATGGGACTAACAGTTGCTCCTTCTGGATAAAAAAAAATCAATTTATTACAGTTTCTGTTTGAATTACCGAGAATTTGGAGGTTGATACACGCATTTGACGACATACACAATTAATATACAGAAATAAATTCCGAAGTAAACTACAGAAAATTCACAACACACAGGATTCGAACTCGTGACCATTGAATCAGCAGTCGCGTACGCTAACCACTATACCACATGCCAGTATGCAGCGGAGTGAATATTACCGGGGCTATATATGTACAGGCACCGTCTGGAAGCTGCGCGTTCTGCCATGTTAGTCAAAGTAGCAAGATTCCTTATATTAGACTTCAGCCTTCAGTGTTTCGCAAGCAACCATTCGGTGATCTCGTTCATGAAATTGTAAAATGCGTTGGATTGGTTTTTCTGCGCGCGTGTTTCGAGCGAATTTGGGCGCTTGATGAATGTATGTATATATAAACAGTCTCATGTATGCTCCCGTCGACGTGCCAAGTTTGCTCGCTTCTCACTGTACAGAACACGGTTGGTTATATCGTTCAGTGAAAATGTCTTTTTAATGACAAAAAAACGAAAACGTCTAAAGTAACAACCAAGTTTATTCAACGACTCGTGTCAATTCTGCAGCATCGTGTGTACACATAAATTGAGCAACTTTGTTGAATGCAGAAGATAGGATGGCTTCTCTGCATGATAGAAGAGACAATGAAAAGTGCAATGTTTTATCCGAATGGATGCTGTCCAGCCGACGTCAGGAAGTGCAACAGCACCATCGACAGCTGCTGAGAGCGTGTTCATAGCAGCAAGATGTTGAAGACATTTCTCAGGAGGCGCAACGCTCTCATTCATCGATTTCCTGAAAAAGTAATTGCAGAAGCATTAATATTTCCGGCAGAACTGTTCGTGCACTTGCAGTTACGTCACAAGGCGTCTGTTAGAAATGCTGCATGCGTAAAAATTAGACGAAAACCGCTCTTTCACAAAACCTGCCATATAGTGCAATGGAACAGTTCAGAATGTGTTATGAAGTTCGAAAAACCCGTCCTCGGGGGGGGGGGGGGGGGTTAACGTTTCACGCTTTTACAGCGACACGCTAGTGGGCCCACTTATTTATCAATGAAGCTTGCTCTTCATTTGAGAGATATAAAAATGAATGATTCCTAGCATCGCTACAAACGAGCGAAATCGCCGATGCCGTCGCCGACTGCCCGTGTTAGCGGTGCTAAGCCTTTAGCTAGACATACTATTTTAACAGCCAATCTTCCCAAATGACTTGTTTACATTGCTATAGAAGATATTGTGCGGAGTTTACGTGAATGTTCTTTTGAAAAGTCGCGAATATTTCTGATAAACAACGCTCATTTGGGCAGCACTGAAAACAAAGCTATTTTTGAACAGCTGTACTTGCTACAGCTAATGTTGAGCCTTCACCGAGGTTACCATGTTTCGATGGCCCAACCATCATGCTTGTAATTCTATAGCAGGCGGGGCGCACTCGCGACGCTGTATCGCGCGAGCTCATCAATCATGCGTGTTTTGTTCGCGCAGAACGTGAATGTTAAACAAGCGATGATCGTTACATATCAACTGCACACAGGTAAAATCACGCGGAGTGATGGCAGCCTTGTTTACACGCACCTCTCAGGCGATGTCCCAGTCGGCGCGTAGCATTTCGATAGGGTAGCACTTCATTCCAGTAGCAGATCACGTTTACCACAACGCGAAGATGATTCAGTGCACCACAAGTGACAGCAATCGCAACCACGAAACGAGAACACATCCACAACACACCGCAAAACCGCCGAGTCCTAGCTTGCCGTGCATACGACGAGAACACCACGCAGCGCATTGATACAGCTTGGGCGCGAGCACATTTTTTTTGTGTGTGTGTGAAAGCTTTTTCACATTTGTTTATTATTATGCCATATGAACGATATTACTTTACTTCTGCCGCAGTTGCCGTAGTTGACAAGACCTTTTACACTTAAATAAACTGTTAACAGTTCATTTCTTTAGCGGACTCTTTGAATACGCGCATGCTGACCATTCGTTCGAGGTCGCCACTGCGCCGGTAAGTTCCATGGGAGTAAACGTTGCTCCCTGTGGTCTAACAGTTCCTCCCTCACTTTGCACACGGCACCCTCGTCTTGCAGTTAATCCCTGCGGGGACGAACTACCGGTTGCGGGGACGAAATGCAGCACTTACTCCCATTTCGCACCTTTGCGGCTTAGAGTGTAGAGTTTCATAAAGTTAACTAGAGGGAACTCTGGCGCTGCGATCGTTCAACCACATGGGAATGATGGGTAGTACACGGATTTGCCTAGTCTTCGTGCTTGCGGCTTCGATCGCAATTGTGGCTTTGTTTATTGTTGTGTTTTGGTTTTCTTTCACATGAAAGAATGGATTGTTGTGAACTTCGTGACCAGATTTCAATTGGTCAGCCTAAAAAAGTTAAAGTTGTGAAGTGTAACTGCGGACGTTTGCTGAACTTCGTTTTGCGACAAAGCGCATGCAGGCGACGCGGAGCCGAACGGAGCCGAAAGAACGAAGTTTAGACAAATCTGTGTACTACCCATAATTCCCATGCTGGCTGAAGCGCCATGCGTTGCAGCTCCCATAGACGCTAGCGCCAGAGTTCCCTCTAGTAAGTATTGTAGGAAACTCTATGGTCCAAAGCGCTCATGTACTTCATTCACCTGCGCTGCGCAGTACTCATCGAATTTCTTGATAACGGTCGCATAGTTCTGCCTTTCGGCGTATTCAGCGAAGGTAAAGTTTTAGATTTCCAACACATCGTAGCCTCCCAAACTGAGCAGCAGCGCAGTCTTCGTGCTATCATCCTGAGGCTTGTCTCTTTAAGCCGAGGCTGCTAGGAAAAGCTTGAATTTTTGCTTAAAAAGCTTGTTTGACAATGTCGCTTCTTAGGCGAAACGACTTGGGAGGCTTTAAGAATTCCATAACGGGTGGAGGTGGTTGAACCGCACTTCTGACACCATGTTTCGTGTCATTGGAGCCATAGGGTTTCAATAACCTAAAGAGAAAACTGGCGCTGCGATCGTTCAACCACCATGGGAATGATGGGAAGTACAGGCTTCGGATTGGATTGCATTAGGTAGCGAACTGTCTATGGATCTTTTTCTACAGTTTCAGTTTCGTTATTTGCGAGGCGTGGGTAGTGGGGTGCGTTGCAAAGTACTCAAGCAGTGCCTTTGTTCAAAGAGGCTGAAGATCGCTAGATCTCTTAGTTTGCTGCGATGCTGCAGCTTTACAGGTTGTATTTGACAGTTTTGGCAAAGCATCGTGCACTCGCCTCTGCGCATAGATGTACCGTCCCAAGCCAGTGTAGAAAATTGCATACAGTTCCCGTTTGTTTGATAAGCGCGTCTTGCCAAAACTCATTCAAATCGGCTGCAAAACGACGGCGAAGCTAAGTAGACGCACCGTCAGGCTCCTCTGACTTGACTACACAACCAAACGAGAGATTCGTTGGGGGCAGACCACCCTGACAGACGCACCTCCCATCGCAGCAGATGACACATTGTGTTTCTCACTCAATACAGTACTGTTGTTTTCATAAATACATATGCGTACTTTCGGGGAATGAACAAGTGTGTTTGTTTTAAGTGTTGTAAAAAATAGTTCAATATATCGTGATGCCAGATCCAGAACACAATTGCAGAGCAGTGCATGCCCTGGTGGTTGAATTCGTCTAGGTTTCACTTCCACCTTCCGGTCATGCAACCTTTTTGTAATAAGTTTTACGTACAAGAGAATGGAACAAGTTTGAATCCGAAAAAAACTTCATATCGCTTTGTTTTACACTCGGCATCAAGCGTCGCGAATCTCAAGAGCGTAATCCATCCGAAGCAGATCCGAAGCCTGCACTTCCCATCATTCCCATGGTGGTTGAAGCGCCGCTCATGGAGCCCACATAGACACCAGCGCCAGATTACCCTCGAGGTAGTACATATAGTATGAAACTCTATGGTTCGAGCCAAGAATACAATCAAGCCAAGTTTCAATCAACAAAGAACAACCTTGCTTTATTTGAACAGATATTGATACGTTTTAGGCAGGAATGGGAACACGTTTGAGATAGCCTTCCGAGGGCGTGTTTGTTTACATAGTTAATGAGCATGCACAGGTAGCGCTGAGGTGAAAGCATGTGAACACGATGCGTTTGTCTTTACCAAGCACGATAGAGGGAGGATATCAAGCACGATACAGGGAGGCAGTTATTTGAAGGTCGCAGTTCGGTCGCTGCCGGCAACAAGTTATCTTTTCGTCCACTTTACTTTCTTCACATTTACATCATAATTGCACAATTAACAGCCCCTATACATTCCTTGGCTTTCTTGTTTGTTAGTTCTAAGTAATGCTGTGTCTAGCAAAGAAAAACGAGGTTCTAAAATTCCCTTTCTTTCGTTCATATATTTATTATGTTAGATTCGGCTTCTTAGGATTTTGTGCTAATAATTTTGTAGATGCTTCAGTAAGTACGTTTGACGAACACGTCAAATAAGGTAAATAATGAGCTGGCTAAATGAAATCAATAACAAAAAATGCTAATATATGGCAATTTCATAATATTCCTAATTATAAGCATTTACGAAATGTAATTCCCAACGCAAGCAGCACTTTATTACCTTTTCTTTTCAATACGAAGTACCTGTGCCACAGTGACACTTGATTATATACAGTTCTATAACATACTTGTTCCGCCAGCTTTCCTGGATTTCGGTTATTGGCACTTACAAACGCGGGACTAGAAACCATATGCGAAAACGAACAGTTCACAGTCCTGTCTCAAAGAAGAGCACTAAATTTTGTGGCTCTGCTCTTACGATTTGGTTGTCTTTAGAGCGTCAAGATGTGAAGCGTTCGACAGAGATAAAGAGGGGTATGTGACACACGCCACGTATTAAGGTAAACTGTGGTCTACGGACAAGAAAGCAGTACAGTATGAATTGCGAGATACCATGTGCTCTTCCAAAGGAAATGCAATAAAGGAGAAATGTGCACCAGTGCCGTGGCACTGGAATTTTCTTCGCCTCTTTAGAGCAATTCTGCTTAGAGGGAGGCTCAGGAAGATTCAACTGCCGACTTTTGACATCCTCAGCTGTGTACGAAGCCGTAGAAAACAGCGCTTTAAGATAATAGTAAACTCAATTCAATTGTTGTTGGGTTTACTGGTAGTCGTGTTTCAATACAAGCCACAAGACTCATTTTTTCTGCCCACCTCCTTAGACCAAGTTTTGAACAGCGCATCAAATGAGCGTAAAATACAATCAAATACATATGACACTGCAAAATGAATTTCATTAAGGAGACATATAGGTGAAAGCAAGCACGGGGAAGGGCAATCGTAAGGAGGGGAAGAGGAGTTCTGCCACATAAGTTCGCAAGTGGGCAGAACTCGACCTTAAGGAGGCAGCAGTAACTGCCACGCGCTGCCTTGAAGTCGGCGCACCAAAAGTCACACGACGCCATCAATGAACTTCAATACGGTGGCTAAGCGGGCTTGTTGGTACGTACACATAGTTATTCTAAAACAGCGCACAAACAGGACATGAAAGATACCACACGACATAGGCGCTGACTTCCAACAAAGATTTATTGAGTGAACGCGAAATATAAAAGCAGAAAATACAGGGAAGACACGTGATAAACATGATAAAATCATAACTAGGGATTACAGGATTATAGAGGTGCTAATCTTGCAGATATGCCATTTCCTTCTCAAGTAACTGGATGGACGGTGACCTAACGCACGAAGGCCCCCGCTTGATAATGGTGAATGCCTCGATAATCTCGCGCATGCGCTGGTCCGGATGCTTTTTGATGACGGTGGCTTGAATGAAAATTTAGAATGCAATTACATGATCTGCAATGTAGCTCCAAGTTGCTGCCTCGTCATTGCTTGACAGTGTTTGCGTGCTCCCTGTGGCGATCATTAAAGGGGTTATGAGACGGCCATCAAGCAATTTTTAGGTTTTCAGCGAAAAATAGAAGGAGAGGGTCTATTATGCTTATACATATATGAAAAGTCGACTGTAAAAGAATATTTCAGTGCAAAACAATCCATAGATGTCGCTGGCTATGAACCCCGCCCACCGCCGGCGACCGCCATTTTGCCATGGCGTGTGTGGTGTCATGCGCTGCATGTAGCGGAGTCATCGTCTTCCACCAAATTTTGAGCTGCGTCAGATCGTTCGGTTTCAGTACCAAACTAAAGAAAGCTAGAATATCTCGATTTCACACGCAGCTTACCACGGAACAATATCGTGCGCCGGAACGCAGACGCTCTCACAGCAAGCTGCTTGTTACGTCACGGCTTGCAGCGTCGCCAGTGTTGCCTGACTCTAAGGTGGCTCGCGTGCTTATAAAAATATTCAATTATAAATTAAGTGCTCGCCCAAATACGCTGAAATTTCGCCAGCTTATTTGTGAATGCACAAGGATTAGCCCAAGTAACACAAATTATGATCGAAAATTCGGTGTCATGGCCCCTTCAAGGCGGCGTCCCGTCTGCCCGACGTAGGACCGGTCGCAGCTCAGAGGGATGTTATCAACGACTCCCTTGATGCAAGTGGTAACTTGCGTCTGGTGTTTTTTCACGCATGCTTTTTTCAAAAGTTCTTCTTCGTTGACCTTCCTGCGAAGGCGTTGAGCTTTCCTGGGGCCATCAATGACATCACCATTTGACGTCATAACTTATCGCCAGGATTTGGACGTCATTGTTATGCCGTTATGACGACAGAACATGACGTCACATGATGGCGTTATCGCAAAACACCATCGCTTGGTACAAGGTTGGCGATCACGGAGGCTGCGCAAAACCATGTGAGGTGCAGCAAGCTTTCAGAGGGAAGAACGGGGGGTATCAATCCAATACACTAAGATGGAAAACAAGATGGTTTTCGCCTTCCAGTCGTCTAAGGCAAATGCATAAAGGACCGTAGGCGTCTTAGGCGAATTCGTAGGGACCCTGTAGGTTTTATTTTTGTTTTATTCCTTAAAAACGCATTTTATGTTTCGGAAGCGAAGTTCCAGAGAAATCCATCTGGCCTATACAAAAGAAGAGGAGCGTCACGTGGCTCGAGGAGCCCGAGTCAGGAATCAGAACGGGCGCATGAGAGCTGCTTTCTAAAGCATGAACCTGGCAAAAATTTGGAGACACGAGGAAACGAGGACAAGGAACGACCGCACTAGTGCCAAATTAAGGCACCAGTCCAGTCATTTCTTGTCGTTTTTTTGTGCCACCAAACTTTTGCCAGGTTCATTCACCAATTAGCCAAAGAACGCTATTCAGTCAATTGCATCAACCTGGGCAGGCCACGTAACGTGCAAGACAGATAACAGGGGGTCAGTTAGAGCTACGGAAGTGATAGCAAGGCATGGGAACCGTAGCTGGGTACGGCAGAGGAATAGGGGGTGATCAAATTAGGAAACTATCAGGCATGAAAGAGAATGAGCTCGTGCAAGGCAGCGTATACGTTGGACATATTGGCAGAGACATTCGTCCTGCAGCGAACATCAAACAGAATTATGATGATGATGACCTTTCTTTTGCACCACAGTGCTGTCTTTCAGTCGATGACCGGCTTTAACTTAGTCCGCTCCTCTTCTGTTGTGTCCGTTTGTTCACCAAGGAGCTTCTATCAACTAGCTCCAACTATAAGAGAGTTGACTGTTGGGTTAGTTGGTGTTTAGACACAGAGACCATCGTTAAATGCGCAACACCACATAACACAAAAGAAGAGCAGACGAGCACAGGCGCAAGCGCCTGTGCTCGTCTGGTCTTCTTTTGTGTTGTGTGGCGTTGCGCTTTTAACGATGGTTCCCATAGCTCCAACTATTTGGTCTGTTTTCTTTTTCGGTCTCAAACTCAAGCTTGCGAATATAGAACAGAAACAAACGGGCAAGATTAGCAAATGCCTTTTGCGCACGGCATGGCAGTACATAGACAAACACCAAAACTGTAGCAAGATGACTGGGTCGAGGCAGAAAACCCTAAATTCCTGGAACCCGAAATAATCGCTTCTCGCCTACAAAGCTCACCGCTTTGCGCTCCCAGTGTTCTACAGTCGGGCGCCAACCACTCGCGTGCCTCGTTAACAATAGCCCGACTCACAGTGGCACAAAGCTAACAATGGCTTCAGCTGGGGAACGAGACTATGACGGATGGGCGTGCTGTGGCTGAAACGAAGACGCGCCCATTTTCACTGGTGTGTGAAGTGCCAAAACCAGCGGCTCGTCAAAGGCGAGTCAACACTCTCGAGTGGAAGTGAAATTGATGTTGATTCAGAAACGAGAAGCGCTCGAGGCGACGAGAAATCAACTAGCAATTGCGTTTCGAAGTCAATTTTCCGGGTGTAGTGTTTTGCGTACTTTATAAAACATAACGCAGCGAAACATAGCAAGCCAGGTATGTTGTACTTGAAGATGTATGAAGAACAGTGTTTACAAGAAAACTGTATACCGTTGCAAGGTCGTTGTGGTAAGGGTTGAATTGTGACGGAAACAAGATTTTTCAGCCATTCATAAGTGGTTGTAAAGCGACTGCCGGCTGCGAGCACACCTGCTGCCCTTTTACAGCGGTACCTGTTATGAGGTCACAACAACAGCCGATTTTGGTGGCGTAGTCGCGTAGTTGTCCGCCGCCGCCGCCACCGTTAACTGTCATAGCTGTCGCCCACGATGAGATAAAAAAACAAGGTTCAAATGCGATTTGCACACAGGAAATATGAGCGGCAGTCGAGTGTTCTACCACAATGCCACGTCGGTGCTTGAATATCCTGCGCGAAAAGACCCTATACGGGCGTCATGTCGCGTAAGGAATCACTTGAACAGATTTATAATTTTGCGGTAGAAGAGAAATAACGCCAAGCGTCACACAATGCGAAATGTATAACGAGTGTGTGGTTTAAAGCTTCCCACACATTACAAAGAGCTCAGGCGTAACTCTTCATCGTCCTCAGCCACAGCATCAACAATGTGCACATAACGCCTTCCAGAAGCGTAGTGGGTACCTCGCTTCTCCGCAGAAAGATCAATATTGGCATAGTGGGTACTTCCATACTTCGCAAAACTATGATGATATATGGCGTAGTGGGTACCTTGATGCTGTAGTTGTAGTAGTCGCCTCAAAAGAATTCACAACGGGCTCTAGAAAGGCTGGTAACACATACCTTTTTTTAGTGGCGCACAGTTGCCTATGCTAATTTTTCATAAAAAAGCTTGACAGTGTAGATAAGGATAAAACAATGTGTTGTAAGCTCTCCTCCCTGGTATTCGCGTCTGCCCGCGTTATTCTGTGATGAATATACCCTAATAAGGTGTGGGTTGAGCTAGTCGGTACTCCATGATCGGCTATTTCTTGTGCAAAATGTCTTGGACAGAGGACGAAACCGACACGGACAGGCGCAAACTTCCAACTGAATTTATTACCAAAATGAAGCATGCTGACGCAGCCGTGGTTTCAACACCGCCCTGTCTGCCCTATGTAAGGTCGTCCACACGAGAGTAGCAACTTGTACACGATCTCTTTCGTGCAGTCAAAGTACTTGTTCCGATGTTTAACGCTGCATATTTCTTTCTTGGGTATGCATGGGCTTGTGGCGACGCACACATAAGTACGATATGCATCGGTTTCATCCTCTGTCCAAGAAATTTTGCGCAAAAAATATTTGATCATGGAATATACCCGTCAGCTAGTTCATTCATAAATGGTACGGGGCTAATTCGCTTTCACGTGTAGCAATTCTAGGAGTGTGCCAATAGTGAATATTAGAACCGAATCGAATACGTTTTAAAAGAGACAGCGCGTGCAAACACGGACACAAGAAAGAAGTCAGGACACCACAAACGCCGACTAACAACTCAAGGGACGCACAACGGCGCTAAAGAAAGAAGGCACGAAAATTTATCTGCGCATGCCCATGCAACAGGCGAACCTATCAATCAACCTATCAACTGTCAAGGCATTTGATTTCATCTTTATGCAAGTTAATCGACAGCTGGCTCACGCATGCGCTACCACTATTCTCGATATGCCATGCTTCAATCATCAGGCGCGTTTCTTCATTTTCTATGCCGGTACAACACTGCGCATTCATCGAATTTTGGCGTGCACTTACAATCTCGACAATCTAAAGATAGCTTAGAAGGTGAGCCTCCTGTAAGCGATCTTTTATGTTCCAACAATCTCTGGTTGATGCATCGGCCCGTCTGTCCTACGTAGAAGCGGCCGCAGTTGAAAGGGACCTTATACTCCACACTTGTACGGCAATGAGTGAATTTGTTGGTGTGTTTTACGAAACAAATGCCTCAACAGTTATCTTCCACGTAGACCCCCACGCGTGCCGGATTGATAGGTTCGCCTGTTGCATGGGCATGCGCAGATAAGTTTTCGTGCCTTCTTTCTTTTCCGCCGTTGTGCGTCCCTTCAGTTGTTAGTCGGCGTTTGTGGTGTCCTGACTTCTTTCTTGTGTCTGTGTTTGCACGCCCTTTTTCAGAATGAATACTTACCAACTAGCTCAGCTCTCTGGCTTTCTAATAATCGAATACGAGTCGAATAGTGATGACATCGAATCGAATACGAATACAAATCGAATACTGTTCGAACAGTTTTCGGATAGTAAGTCAACCATTTTCAAAGCAGCCGGGTGAGGTAACAGTTTTCAAAGAAGCCCAGAATTTCCGCAGCATTTTATTTGAAACAACTATTCACAAGTTTTACCAAAGGAACATTACGGTTACTTTTAACGCACAAAAAATAGACGAATATTAAACAGAAGCAAGCTCGTATAAAGCAGCCACTAGAGCCTTCGAAATATTTTTTAACCGCAGGATGAAATACAGCACTGCCTACAGTATTAAAGGTGGTCAAAAGCTTTTAAATAAAACTAATCCATGAATAATAAGCAATTTTCATGAGTTAACATCATCATTAATATCATGGTGAAGATAGTGAATTTATGACATTGTCGCTTCTGGAACACTGGAGTTTAGGCAAAAACGCCTTCATCCTGTGATCAATATACAGTCGATAGTCCCGTAAATACAACGGCTGCATCCATCTGGGTAAATCGATGATGAAAACGAGAAAAATTACGTCTCGTTGTTCCAATGTCTCCTTTCTTCGAGCATTTTTCTTCCTTGCTGGTTATTCGAAAAAATATTCGGTATTGCGAATATGCACTATTCCATTCGAGTGATGGAGGCGAAAATGTTTGAGGCCCACGTACTTAGATTTAGGTGCCCGTTAAAGAACCCCGGGTGGTCGAAATTTCCGGAGCCCTCCACTACGGCGTCTCTCATAACTGTAACGTGGTTTTGGGACGTGAAACCCCAGATATCGCTCAGACATCGCACAGCCGGCGTGGAACCGGCTCTGCGATGGCGGTGCCGTTCACGACTGTTTTGTTCATCCTACAGGTGTGCGTGGAAAGTTACCCTCGGCAGCTATGTCCATCGTGGATTTAGACGGCGACTGCGCAGCTTCAACCCCGGGATCGTTCTGGGAAAGCTAACTGGATGGTCAAGCTGCCAATGAATTATGTCTCGCCACCGATTTCGGCCACTGCAACATTCTGAGCGACGAACCTTGGGCGTTTGACGCGCATCACTTCGAGCTACAAAAGCCGTGGAATGACAGTCGCTCTTTGAGGCGTGGAACCGGCTCTGCGATGGCGGTGCCGTTCACGACTGTTTTGTTCATCCTACAGTTCAGCTTTCAGAAATGTTATTGTCGTTATGACACTGTTGTATTGCCAGTGCTTTTCGCGTGTGCGTGTTCTCACTCGAATAATATAGTGCGTGTGTACCGTAGGCGTCGTCAATTTGTATTGTTGCGGTGTTTCGCATTTTACTTTTGGTTATTACTGGTATGCGGGGATTTTGAGCTGAATCCTGGCCCAGATAATGCTCTTCTAAAGGAACTTCTAAGCGGACAAAAGGAAATTAAAAATAAGTTATCATCCATAGAAAACTATCAAGCCGAGCAACAGGTGGCTATGATTGACCTAAAAAACCGCTTGAGTATCCTTTAAGCGACGATAAATAAAATTGAGAATCTGCAGGCAGTAATTTCAGACTGTCGCGCAGAAAGAGAGCGAAACCGGGCCGGGATTGACGCTCTGATTGCCAAGGTGGATGATATTGAAAACAAGAGCCGGCGTAACAATCTGGTCTTCTATGGTGTTGAAGATAATGATGAACCTGAGAAGGCTACAATATCTGAAGGCAATGTGAAGGAATTGTGCGAACTACACTTAGGTATGCAACAGGTTGGCATTGAGAGGGCACACTGACTAGGAAAGTTTAACCCAAACAAAAAACGCCCGTTAATCGTTAAATTCTCCAGCTACAAAGAAAAGTAAAGTATTTTATTTAAGGCAAAAGGCTTCAGGGGTACAGACGTCAGCGTCTCGGAAGACATCTCGGAGGCTGTGCGTATGAAAAGAAAGAACTTATGGAACTATGCGAAAGAGCACCGCAAAGAAGACGATAAAGTTAGTCTACGGTATGACTATTTGTGTGTCCTCTGCCACTTCCATTTTCAATTGGTACTGCATTTTAATTATAGGCCAGAACATTTAGTTTCTTGCACCTTATCTGACTTGAGTGTCTGTTTGGCTAGTGGATGAGCTGCCACATAAAATGAAAAGTTTAAGTTGCGTTTAAGTTGTACTCATTCTTCTTTGGTTATTCAGAACTTACTGATGAATTCTCCTTATCAGATTTTATTTCCTACCCTTGTAAGAGAAATTTTGATCTCAGGAACGCTGTCGTTTTTGCATTATGTCACCTGAATATTATCGCCACGGCCGGACATTCATCAAGATGCCCTCACCGAGCATATAAAAATGCACTGCCTGCGCGGAACACGCAGCATAGTAACAGAGAAGTCTGGAAGAGCGCTCTTTCTCTCTTTGGGCGACTACTGCAAGTGAACTTGCAAGATACTCACCACGCGTAAATCGTCACAATCTTGCGAAGTAGAGAAGTACCCACTCTGCCATTATTCATCATTTTTCGGAGAAGCGAGGTAGCCACAACGCGTCTGTAAGGCATTATATGCAATGTGTTGATTATGTGGCTGATGATCCTAAAGAATTGCGGCTGAGCCCTCTTTAATGAATGGGAAGCTCTAAGCTACCCACTCATTACACAGCACGAATTGTGTGAGACCTTGTGTTATTTTCCTCTTCTACCATGCCATGTTACATATTTTAACGTGATTCCTTGCCTTGCCTTGTTAACGTGATTCCGACGTGACGTTTCTGTAAGGTCTTTTTGCGAAAAGATTTCGATCACCTGCATGACTCTGTCACGGCGGCGTGAATGCACTTGGTTTATGACGAAATGGTCATAACCTAATGTGAGCCTTTCTTGTTCGTACTTTTGCATTGTTTTTAGGTGTACATTATGTGTACAGCTGCAATAAAAAAATGCCTCTGTGGTAGAGTCCTTGAGCGCCTAAGTTCAAATCCCGCTCAGTCTCTGTTTTTTTTTTTTTTTTTCATCGTACGCGCTAGCTGTTACGGAATCCGGCGGCGGTGGCGGCGGACAAATGCTACTAAATTTGGCTGTTGCGATCTCATTCGAGCTTTCACAGAACAAAAAACGCCGGGCCAGCGCATACAGTCATGGGCGCGTGCTTGCATTTAACTTCGCACGAATATGTTCATTTTTAAATATCGTCGATATACAAGAAAGGCTTTCCACATGTTCTTTTGTTCTGGTACTGGAAGCGCGCGGCGAAGTTGGGGTTACCCGGTCAATGAACTCTGCGCATTCGACAAGCGGGCCACACTTCCAGCCGGTTCGCCACTGCGTCTGTAACAAAGATGCAAAGAGCTACATGGCACGCCCTTGTCGTTAAGGAAAACGCATCGGCCCCATAGACGTCGCGGCGACAGCTATTACGTAAGGAACTCGCAGGAAATCCCAAGGGTGGCGCATAGTATCTAACTCATTCTGACGCTACACAGCCATTGCCTGTGACACTAACTGCCCCACACCCCTCCCACCAGCGACCGCATAACGGTTCGTCGTGTCATCGTAAACTACGCGGCCCGTTGCCCCGGTCGCGACAAAAACGACCCATTCACGTCGCGCGTAAATCCCGACTCACAAGAAGCCGACCAGCGTGCTATTTTAAGTTAATCTTGCTCCTTTTCTTACGGCTCGCGAAGAAATGGGTGATACAGCGAACATGCAAAAGGCGCAAGAACACCGCAAATGTCGGCGGCTTTGAGAAGGCGGGAAGTCTAGGCGCCAATTTCTCGGTGATGGGAACGGCTTTAGTACACAAATGAGCAGTATTTCAAGGTGGCTGGAGACGCAGTCAATGGGGCGAACGTTTCAGGTCGTGGACTGGAGGGATCGAACTACATAATTCCAACATGCACTACACGCACGTATGAACTTGAATGACTTCCGTGTTCGGGACCTATGGCCACATTTCGCCCTTCTTTATCGTGCCTCTTTCCCTCAGCTGCCCTCTGATGCCTATCATCCTTCGATATACTCAAGGAGAAAGACGGCACTGTGTTCCGCTATGTGAACGCCGGCTCGATACAGATTAGGGCACTGCACGGGCTCGGGCCTACCCGAAAACCCGAGCCCAGCCCGGCCCGTGGGCCGGGCCGGGCCGGGTAAAGTAGTTTTCACGGTGGGCCCGGGCCGGGCTCGGGTATGAAGCTCCGGGCTTAGGGCCGGGCCCGGGTTTGAGGTGGCGGGCTCGGGTCGGGCCGGGCTTGGACTGTCCAAGCCCGGCCCGACCCGAGCCCGCCACCTCAAACCCTTAGTGCACCCTTAAGAACTGAGCAAATTGGCTCAGTTCTTAAAGGGGCCCTGCGACACAATTTGAGCATGTCTTTTTCATCGGTTCTTCTGGCACTGTGGAATGCACCGATATTGTTGCGCGAGTGGCAACGCCGAAATCGAAGCGGTTATAATTTTAATTCACGGGATAAACTACCTTAATTTCGCACTATGGCGACACACATCGGCTATTTTTGTTACAGGAAGTGGCGTGATGTCATGTGACAGTGACGACAAAGACCGTTCGTTTTTGATTGGCTTGACGCGACACGTGACGTGCAATATTCATATGGTGGTAGCTAGGTCATACTACGGAGGTCTAAGAGGAGCAAAACCCCTTTTTATGCTTTCTCAGAAACAAATGATTCCTGTGTCTGACTGATATATTTTCAAAACAACGAACACGACGCTAGGTGCGTTGTGGAATGGTAATCAAACGATACTCTTCCGCGTTTTGTCTTTTGCGGCATCGAGCGACACCGGCCACACCGGCACCTGCGAAACACGCAACGCTCTATTCGGCGCGATGCTGTCAACGAAAAAAAAAAAATCTAAACGCTTACCGGCCGACGCCTTCCGCGTCATCGGGCGTTAGCGTTTCGTTTGGGCCCATGGAGCCATCCTCGCGTTGCGCGGGGCTCAGCGACGCACTTTCAATTTGCAATGGCGTGCACGACATGCAATCAATCACTGCGTCGCAAGAGCTCGCGCTCGAGGTCTGTTATGTCTTCCAGACTCATTTTGTGCACTACATGACAAATCATGGGAGCGTCTGCTAGCTGACGGACGTGGTTTGTCGTAAGCATGGTAACAACGCCGTCAAAAAGAGGTGTAGCAATGTACTGTGTGAAGGCCACCATGAGGGGACATTTCCGGTATGTCTTTATAAGACGCGCGCGGTGATTGGAGCCGGTCTTTGACGTCAGCGGGAGAGTGAAATCCGAAAAAAACGTTTCTCGTCGTCGTCTGCTTGAGTTTCGAACTTTGAGGACTAATAACTTCACTTCTCGTGCACCAATTTACATAATTCTTTTTGCGTTCGTCTCGGCATTCATAACTACACGCATTTGCGGTGCTAAATAAGGCAGTCACAAAAGTGTCGCAGGGCCCCTTTAAGGGTGCACTAAAGTGAAACAATGAATTGGTTTAAATTGATAAAGTGTACTCTGGGAATTTTAAAGCCATAAATTTCCCCATCGTAAGTTTATTCATCGAGGAGAAAATCAAGGTCATAGTTCCATTTTTAAATGTTGCGCCAAAATTCCCGCGCGTGACGGCACGGATTTGCCGTATTTTGGAGACATTGGCACGATGTAATTTCCGGAAACTCGGTATCTATGGTCCTCTCAAATGTCAATGTACTTCATTTTTAACGATTAGGCACTACGTAGTAGTTCTTAGTAGACGTCGTCAAAATCAATGACATCACGGCATTTGGTGCGCGAATTTCAAGACGGCATCGCCACCTCCATTTTTTTGCGCGTTTTTTCGCTTACCAAGAGTCTTGTCGCGGCAAGCCTGGTGATTTTGGAAATGTGAAAAAGTAATTTACTGGTAATAGAAAAATCGTCTTTCTCTTTAGTGACCCTTTAGGTTTGTTCCACATACATTGTGCGTACATAAATGTTCCACATATATTATCTCTAAAAGCCGCTTTGTTTATGTGGGGCAAGCTATTTCGAAATGTTTTATGAGGGAGAAGTACTGAACTTCTTTTGCTTCTTGCATTTGGGGTTACTTGAGTTGTCTGAAACAGGCGAGCTAAAAGTAAAAGACCAGGCGCTCATATAGTTAGCATCTCGCTATTCTGTGCTTTATTTATTTATTTATTTTATTTATTTTATTTATTTATTTACAAAATACCTGCGTTGCCTCGCAGGCATTATCGCAGGGGAGACAGTTTTAGTACCATGTGCTACACGTTTCACAGTGATAAACAAAAAGCATATAAAACAAGATTAACATCAAGGTAAACAAGGTGAAAAAGACATTCATGTTTAAAAAGACTGTAGGTTCACATTTTCAAAGATAACAGGAAGCTCAAACCAAACAAGGACAATTATACATTATTCTAAACACAATCGGCAATAAAAATCATGATTGTCTGATACAGAAACACAGTCTTCCGGTAACACGTTCCAGTCTCGTACAGTTTGTGGGAAAAAAGATTTGTAAAAATGTTTCGTATTGCAATTGTATTCTAGTACTTTGTTGTAGTGGTCGTGCCTAGTCGAAACATAGGATGGCTCTGACAGGTAGGTGCGGCTGTAAATGCGTGTTTGATTGTTAAAGATACGGTGAAAGAACTTACATTCGTTATTATTTTATATCCGAAATGTTATGTTGTAATCGCAGAAATAAATGTAATATAATAAATTTATACCTATAACTTATCGCAAGAACGATCACAGAGCTCCAGGGCAGGGAAACGTTCTTGGAAGTTCAAGGCGTCCACACAAACAAAAGGTCTGGGCCCAGTCTATTTGCGTAGAACCACTATAGAGAGACATTCTTTTTGCGTGGCTCCTTCATGGCTCTCAGTGGTCGTGTGACGCGACATGGAAATGCACAGTCTGCTTTGTGTGCCACATTTTTAACGTGTGAGCTTTCGTCTTGTTACGCTATATGGTGCGAGAGCTACATGATACTGCCGCAACAGCGTTGGAATGTGCAGGCATAGGTCCATTAAACAAAGCGTTTGGCAAAGTATATTCGCTTGACGAAGTATCTGGCTTGAAAAAAGACAATTACGAATTCCGTGCCGGGTGATGCCCCCTTACCTCAAACAATATGTATCCAATGAGTAAGCGTCGAGAATCTTATTCGCGCCTTTATTACCAAACTGGAACAGACCCCAAAAATAGATGATGATGATGATGATGATGTTCCTCTACACATGGCTCATACCCACTCTGGGGGATTGGCCAAGAATTGTAGATATGAAGATTTGAAACTACTAAGTTAACACAAATAGATCGAAATCGCTTCGTCCTCCTCCTGCCAGTGCTATATCCACGTAGCCCAATGAGCATCTTATACCGGTACAACATCGTTAGGAAGGAATACACCATTATAACATGAAAAAAAAAAACACACACACACGGTACAAACCGTGCATAACATGCACTGCTGAAACATGCAAGGAAAACCATAAGAGAGGAGTTTTTTAGATGATATTGAAGAATGGCGCGACGTTCGGGAACGAGAGAAATGGAGGGATGAGCTGTACAGCTATTATCATTGTGCAGAGGTCCACAAAGACATCTGAAGTTTGCTCCAGAAGTGGAAGATTGAGAACCACGCCTGCCGACGCCTTCACAATTCGCAAGGTAGATGTTGTGCTTCCCTTAGCGCTGCAAGATATGGGATGCAACAGCGCTTGGCGTGCTTAAAGCCGGAATTCCTAGATAATTTGAATTTTTTTGCACAGTACCACATGGAAGAAATAAACCCTAAACAATGCCACATAAAACTTACAGATTGCATATACTAGCAGTGGTGTCATACATGAAAAGAATGCTAAGGCGAACAGTTTCTTTTTCTTCCTTTCGGCTGTTCATACGTACTTCGAAAGCGGCACGTTGTGCGCGCAGTTAGTTATAATTTTTGTCTTGGGCACTGTATTTACAACAAAAGTAATAAATTAGGATTTTTTCCTCTATTTTGCTTGCTGTGGCCAGGTGCTATGCTGAAGACAGGTGCCACACATCCAGAGGGTGCACAATTGGCTTTGTTGGTAGAGCACGCTTTAAATTTCAGTAGAGAGCACAATAAAAACAAAAAAGGGAACGGAGCGTCCTGTTCTCTTCCGTCTCTGTTTTTATCGCGTTCCGTGTTCAAACTGAACTCTTGCTGCAAATCACTTTCCTTGCTACGGTACCTGCTGCAAAACGTTCTTGATGATCCCCATTGTATTTGCAGAAAAAAAATAGGTACAGTATATACACTGCCGAACAAACGTTCGTCGTACCCAGTATGTCCGCTCAACTGTTTCCACCGTGAGGCCCTTTTGTACAAGGAATTACCGTACGTTAAAGTATAATTGTTGGCGAAGCATGCTCCAACAAAGCGTAGATATTCGCTACTTAAAACGCCTTGCTGTAGATTTCATGTTCGGACAACCAGGCACGTAGCCAGGATTTTTTTTCGGGGGGGGGGCCTAAGGCCTAATTATTCGAAAGAAAGTCTTTTCATGGCAAAAAGAAAAAAAGATTGCCCGGGAACATATAAGGCTGGACGAATTTCGGGGGCCCCCCCCCCCCCTTGCCTACGTGCCTGCGGCAACACCACCTAGGTTATTGGCTCGGGCCATTGTCGGGCCCGATCTGCGGTCGGGCCGGGCCAGGCCGGGTAGGTGAAATTTTTTCTCGGGTTCGGGCCGGGCCCGGGCTGAGAATCTAGGCCCGTGCAGTGCTCTAATTCAGATTCCAGCCGTTAAGATGGCAAAGCGCTCATCCACACTATCAGAGCTCGCTGGTAAGGAGACAACGAAGAAAGAATAAAAAGTCATTTTTTTTTACGAGCTAGAGGAGATATTGAACAGGCGTATTACATTGGTGTGGCACACGCAGTTTTTTTTTGTTTTGTTTTGTTTTGTTTTCATGAAACATTGTCTCTAGGAAAACGCTAAATGTGCGTATAAAGTTAAAAATACTTGAGAGCGGTCGCGATGTTTGACACCCCAAATGGGCACTTTCACGCTCGCGGTTCATTTACCGAAAGCTTGTAAGTATCAATTACATGCACAAAGTTTATATCGGCAAAAAACGTTAAAGAATTGTATAAATACAGGTCTCGTCGCGATAACTCGTGAAGGAACTTGAGTGACTTGTCATTGTTTTAAAAATCACCTTTGTTGTAGTTCTGTTGATGTGATCAAGGTAACTTCAGAAGGAATGCATTGTGAATGACTGAAACTTGAAGCAAAATGTTTGCGTGCAAAGAAAGCGAGATCATCTTGATAACGCGCGTTTAGAACTTCCTGCGGCTTTGTTCTTTTGAATGCCAGTGCAGACCACAGCGCAAAACTAACACTCGGCAGTAATAGCTAGCAGAACGTCAGCCATACGCGTGCTCACGAGGGGGGCAGGGGGAGGGGGGCGGCCGTTCTCTCTGATCATCTGAAGAGGGTGCCAATTCCATCCCATACCTTCACTTAGTCGGACCTTTTACACCATTTTTTAATACGCAGGGTGGGCTATGGCAACGCGTGTTTTTTCACGATGATTGCGACCAAGGAGCTCTGATGATGCATGGAAAGAGCTTTTTACTTGCCACCTTTAAAGGAGTACTGACACGACTTTTAAGTGCGGCAAAAGGGACGTTTTTGGTTTCCTTGGCATGTAGTGTTAACGCTCTCCCCACACCGCATCCGGGAAACACGTATAAATATTTAAGTTTGATTTTAAAGTTTTCATGTCCCAGCATCTGCAAGGCAGCTTCACCGCATGGAGATCCCTATGACGTTTCAAGTCAGCTCACTTGGTTCGTGAAGTCTGGGTTCTGCATGCAGCCTAAATGACAGAAATTGCTGTCGGAGGCACTGGACGACAGTTCACTGATCATGAACCACGTTCGACTGACAGCAAAGGACAGAAGGTGCATATTTCGTGGGTTGCAGTCTGTCCGTGACGTCATGGGTAGACTTAACACGTCACTATGAAGCCGCCCTCTCGAAACCGAAACCGAAACTGCTGGTTGAAAGAAGCGATATTAAAAATATATGCAATGCATCCCCAGGCACCACGACACTCTTTCTAGGGTTCTCGACACCTGTGCTTTCATTTAGAGCAACAACCCGAAAAATTTTAAAATTCATGTCAGTACTCCTTTAACAACAGCAGGCCTTTGCGAGGAGCATGTCATCGATTAGTTTTCATTTCTGCGTCCATTGCTCAGCTCGTTCGCTTTCGGACTCGACCAATTGGCTAATGATGAACCCCTATGACGCCGGCTACTGTTGCCGTTCATAGCCCTTTCACATAGCCCCTTCACAGCCACTGCTGCGAGTAGGTGTGTCATCATACAGTGAGTAATTGTTACGAAATAGCTTATTCATTAAGGCGAACGCCTTAATTACTTACTAAACCAATAAAATTGACCGTCGGCATCGGCGGCGTGTACACGAGTGATGCAAAAGGTCGACCTCACCATATGACGCACGGCATGACGTCACACATCACCAAGATCTGTGACGTCATGCCGTGCCAAGATCTGGAGCCAGTGCGAAACCACGTAATGTCCAGCGAGCTTTCGAAGGGCGGCGGGTAAGGATCGATACATCGACTGAGCAGAAAAAGATGGCTTTCGTCTTAGAGTCGTCTTCGGCGAATGCATAAGGGAACCGGTGAGTGGCGATGGTAGCGTTATTGAGAAATCCGGCAATTTTCTCTTTCTTTCCTCCTCTGTTGCTTATTCTCTCTCGTCTCTGCTTTTTCTATCTCTTTCTTTCTCGGTTTATTTCTATTTATTCATTTCTCTCTGGCTATTTCTTGCTTGCTTCCTCCATCGTTCAATCTTTTTATCTCTCTATTTCTCTCTCTCTCATACTTTCTGTGCTATGATTTACTCTCACCCCTCTTCCTTTCTCTCCTCCTCACCATCACATCTCTCCTCATCACGCTGACTTCCTTTTCTCATCCCCTTGCTATACTATACTATACTATACTATACTATACTATACTATACTATACTATACTATACTATACTATACTATACTATACTATACAAGGCCATGCTATCTCCGCTGGCGTGCCTGGATAGCCGAGTGGCTAGGGCGCTCGCCTTCGGATGCCGTTCCGTGAAGAAAATTTTTCGCCAAGAATTTCTCTCTTTCTTTTCATAACCTTTTCTTTATCTCTCTCTCTCACTCTTTCTTTCTCTCTCTCTGTACTCGTCCTTTCACCCATCAGGGTTATTAATCGGCGCAACGTGTTCTGGGAGCGAAGCAGGCGAGGATGATGAAGAGGATGCAGAGAGCGTGTGCTGGTTAATGATGACGATCATTTCTGCTTCCGACAGACAAATGACTGCAAGCTTAAACAGCTTCGCTGTTAAAAGTTTTCTTTCATTGATGAACGCATGACTTAAAATTTCTTTAAGTTGACATCAGTGGACATGCGCGGTTTGTACGTATAAGTTCATATTTCCTTCCCGTAAACTTTCAGTTGTGAGTGCAGAGCTGTGTGTCTGCCCTCGCTTTCTTGTCTATGTCTGGCTATCACAATTCTGAAGGATGTTCACAATGGGATGTGGAAGGTGTGCCTGACAGTTTGTCCATTGGCTCTCGATTTCACAGACAACAAAGCAGTAATAATGAAAGAAAAACGGAATCCAGAACTCAAGCCGATATACGAATTATAAATTGAGGATTAAAATAGAACAGTATTAAAGAGGAACCAAATAAATGCATTTCTATATATATACATATTATGTCACTCAATTTACATTCGCAGTGGCACTGCGCGGGTGACGTACGGTCACATACCGGTACCATGCCCAGTTCTTTGCCACTCGTCATCAGGGGCGTAGCCAGAACTTTTTTTCGAGGGGGGGGGGGGCACCTTATTGATCTGAAGTGGTGGTCGGGCAGGCAGATATGATCGAGTGTCATTTTGTGCTCTTTATGCCATGGCAAAAAAAAAATTCGGGGGAGGCGGGAACGGGCACGGGCCCGGTGTGTCCCCTCCTACCTGGCTACGCCACTGCTCGTCATGATTCACATTAGTGAAGATGCGGTGATCTTTCCTCAGAAAATCAATACGCACCGACAAGCCTATCTTGCCGTTTTGTCACAGTATAAGTCGTCGTTAATCTCTCGCCAGCAGAAAGACGTAATACGAGTCGCGGTATAGAAAGGAACGAGTTTCATCCGAGGTCATAAGTCGACTTCCTTGGAGACTTTTTATTGGCTCTTTCCGGCTTCTAATTGCGCTTGCTTCGCTTTAACTTCCGGCATTCATCTAGGCTTGGCATGCCGAAATCTGTCTATTGAAATTCCCATCGCATCTTTTAGGCAGCCCTTTGTGTGAATTGTTGCTATGCACCTCTTTTTTCTTCTTTGTTTTTCTGTTGTTCTCTTTCACTTCTTTCACTGCCCAACTTTGCAGCATTTCTTCATTATTGAAAAATCAAAACGGAACTCTAAACATGACAAATAACATATCTAACCGAAGTTTCTTTCATATAATTTCTTTTAATGCTCCAGAAATGTGTTCCCATTCGGTTTTTAAAAGTAACTTTTACTAAAAAACTTGCACTCATTTCACCGACAAATATAGCTTTCTTCTTCTGAAAGGCCACTCACAGCAACACAAGGACAGACTTATAATAAAAGCGCGACAATTACGCCGCAATTATCCGATGTATTCTTTTTCAACAAATTAAGCGATGAATTTATTCGCGTTGCCCCATAGACCAAGACGTCTGACTCAGGACAAGTGTAAGCGTTCGCTTAAGAAGCTTGAACCACGTGTGTTCTTAGCTGAGGGACAAAACCAAGATATTGAGGTTTAGCTACTGCAAGTGTCCACCAAAGTTAACGCATAGCACATTTTGCATGGATCATCGTACACAAGGGAACAGGAATTCCCGTACTTCTGCACCAGGAAAGAATGAACGCGTGAACTTGAAATCACGGAGAATCTCAAAATGCATACGAGCCAAGGACGCCATAGCATGCTACAATAGGCCGTCAGGCGATAGACAAAATTCAGTGACCCGAATTCGAGCGTTCTGTACGTCCCGGACTCCCGGCACACTTTTGTCACTTTTGGTGCCCCCGAAGAAGAGCACTGTGTCGCGCGAACGTGTTGACAAAAGAACCAAGAGGGTAGGGACCCCTGTGATCAAACACGTGCCTCGTAATGGCCAGCTCTTCGCAGCGGTGTGCGAGGCCGATCGGCAAACGGAGGCCCGAGCCGTGTTCGAGTGCGTAAACTTTTGCGAAATGTCATAAAGACTAAAATATCTCTTCAATTTTTTTTTCGCCGGCTTCTTTCTCGCAGCTCCCAGCACGTGAATGAGTCAGCATCCGCCGTGACTGTAGAGAAAAGTAAGCAAGCGTTGGCAGAAAATTGCGAAGGTAAAAAAACAGAAGAAAAAAAAACGCTAGAACCTACGCGTCCCTCGTGATGCTTGTTGGTTGTTTTTTTTTTTTTTTCAAAAGCGCTTACGGGGTCGCAGGAGCGTGAAGATCGGCTCTTTTTCTGATCGTTTGTTTGGTGTGTTATTTGCTTTGCTTGGCGGGGATACACAAAAGAGAACGAGAGGGCTTTCAGGGAATCGTGCCGAGTAAGGGAGTGGGGCGGAGAGGCGCTTTACGAGGGACGAGGAATGGCTGCAGCCGATTGTGGCGGTCGACTCTCAACTGGTTCCGCCCCGCGGGGATGCCTTGAAAGGTCACCAGCGGTGTCGGCAGGGGTCACGAGCTTCCGTACAATTATCTTGGCCGTCTTGACTTGAAAATGCTTCACGCTTCGGACAACAAAACAAACTCACTCAACAGTGCATTGTATTTTGACACTAATAATATCAAGAATATTGAGTTAACTTGAAAATTCTATTCTTGGGAAGATCGTGCCGGGGGCTCTTTACTAGAAAATGGAAAATAAATGAAATATTGCGCAAGTAACTTTCAATTAGGCGCTCAAGATAGAGACCTCCTATAACTCTTGGTGTGACATCATCTATCTCACAATTAGTCAGCAAATAATGAAGCAAGCAATAACAAAAAGATGTTAAAGTGCCATCAGAGCACAAAACACATATACTTGGGGTAAGGAGGGCTAATTTTCTGTTCAATCTTCTTTGTGTTAGCGTCTTCTTCAGCTATGCTACTAGGGTTCGTTTACCATTTCAGATTACGGCAAACAACTACGGTAATATTGCTTCTAGAGGACCCGTTCATTTCACGCGGGGGTAATCATACATATAAAAAAACATGCTTGAACCCTCCGTCATAGCAATCGCTATAACACAGAAGTGAACCGTGTCTTTACAGAAGTAGTTGATCGTTTATTGTATATATATATATATATATATATATATATATAGAGAGAGAGAGAGAGAGAGCTTGCAAAATGTATATTGGTGTTTGGCAGCTACAACACTGTCTGACGTGTGCACCCACGTTGACGCCTATAGTGGCACCAGCATCCCAGCGCTGTCCGTGTGTGCTTCTTCAAGTGTTTCGTCCTGTACGTATTGAGCGCTGTGCAGTTCCATACGTTATGAACCTTCATGCCTTTGTGGTAGCTCAAGTAGTTAACATACACCTCGGCACAGCATATGGTGAATTCCACACAAAGATCGCATCATCAAGCACATAATCAACACTGGCGCTTGATACATTCAAAGCGTTTGAAGAGAGAGAGACGCCAAGGTGTGCGCTCCCCGGTAATAGGGTAACCTACGCCCATGCTCATGCATACCACACTGCGCTTCAGCAACACGGGAGGCAGAGTTCGCAGCTTGAGCAGTGAACGCGGGAAGGCCTTCCGCTTCCCACTGGCGTGTCTGTCTGCACCAAAGCGCTCACTGTGCGAATTCGCACGTGGACGTCGATGTCTTTCGGTGGTGCCTATTTCACCAGTATTATTAGTCGGTTCTATCGCACACGAAGCAATGAGCGGCGGAGAACCACCTTTGGTGCATGTGAAAGCTTAGAAGAACTTGTATTGTAGATTATATGAGCGGAAAACAGCAGGAAAGAACTTGAGAGGACAGACGCTGAACTTACAACTGCAGTTTATTGGAAATATTCCTCACAGCCCGCTGCACAGTGGCCAAGCTGTGCTCCATGGTTAAAAATCGTGGGAAGGGAAAAATGAACAAGAAATGTTGCACAAAAAAAAACCTGTCATACATTTTGTTCCGTCTACCGATGAGGTCGGGTACAGAATTCCGTTGAGCTGCGGATAAGTGCAGATGTCTGAATGACAAACTCAGAGAACATGCATCGTGAATGAAGCCTCTCGCACTTGGCACGCACCTGTTTCTGTACTGCAAACATTGTGGGTGCAATCCGCAGTTTACGAGCACTAATGTTCTTTAGAAATCAAAACACAGACTTGCCAGGGAGATCGCGCAAGTTGGACAGATTAAAGTAAACTCAATGATTGATTTTTTAAGGCGCAAAGGAGGACATACACAAGATAGGACACGGGACGAAGCGCCACTAACAACTGGTTTTTATTCGCAGAAATGCGCATACACGTATGTCGTCCTCAGCGCGTGCGCAGAAAAATGTATTTTCATCAATGGGAGCGGGATAAATCATGCTCAATGAACTTTTTCTCTGATTTACAGAAAACCATAGAAGTGTCGCTAACGCTCATGTCCCCTTTTTTATCGATAAAAAATGCTGCCATTAATTCTCTGGCAGTTTTGTCTGAGCCTCTGGCGATAACCCGCCCGTCAGTAAATCGTGGTCCACAAGAGCTTAACGGGCACTGCCTACTGTGCGTAGGCAGATTGGGGCCCTCTTTATTTTGCTTTACATTCCGTTCGTGCTCCCTGATTCGCTCATTTAGGTATCTGCCGGTTTGTCCAATATAGGAACAGCCGCACGCAAGAGGAATCTCGTACACTACCCCTTCGGCACATTTCGTGTAGGATAGCCCATGTCGAGTTGCACAGCCTCTTACATTCGCAACGTCTTTATCTTTTCCTACTTAAGAGCAAAGCCCTCCGAGCCTCCTAGGCGCAGAAAAAACGAGCGGGACACCATGACTGCTCGCAACCTTTTTCAGGTTGTGGGCCAACTTGTGCACATACGGCACGGCCACCGGTCTGACCCCTTCACGAGGGACCTCAGCAGCGGCCCTAGGAGCCCTTTTCTTCATTTTTTTTTGCAAGAGGCTTTCAGCGACTCCGGTGACGAGCGAACCAGGGAACCCAGCTGAAGCCAGCCTGACCAATTGGTTGTCAAAACTGTACTGCACCTTGACAATACATGAATTCCTGAGGGCACACTTCAAACATAGCGATGCAATTCCCCTTTTTACTAACTTTGAATGACACGAGCCATATGGCAGAAGCGCCTTCTTTGTACGAGGGGCATATCCCCCACAGACCTGATTAGCACAAAACATAATTTGCAGATCTAAAAACTGCAAGTGATTACCATTAGACAATTCACTCGTAAATTCCAAGCCTTTTCCCTGTTGTCTGAATAGCGATAAAATATGGTCCACAGCAACATCCGTCCTTGGTTAAAATGATCAAACGAAAGCGTTAGGACGGAAGATATGTATGTATGTATGTATGTATGTATGTATGTATGTATGTATGTATGTATGTATGTATGTATGTATGTATGTATGTATGTATGTACGTATGTACGTATATGTATGTATTTATGTATGCATGTATGTATGTATGTATTTACGTATGTATGTATGTATGTATGTATGTATGTATGTATGTATGTATGTATGTATGTATGTATGTATGTATGTATGTATGTATGTATGTATGTATGTATGTATGAAATTGACCACAATACATCTATCAGGGAGAAGTCGGAAGTAAGACGCAGGGGGGTGATTCCACGAGAGATCGAACATGCCTGTCCGGTAGCAATTTTTATTTTGCCTGGGTTTTTTATATGTTATGTGGGCACATTCAATGTGCACGGAACTGACAATTTTATTTCCAAGAAACGCTCCCAGCGCGCCAAAAAAATATTTGAAGGTGGCGGCGCGTGCCTCCTGTTTCTGCTCACTGCAATGTTTTCGGCTTTCACGGCCGAATTTAGCGCGAACTATAAATTATTTGTCGAAAATTTCTTTTGCTGGTTTTAATACGCATTACTGTGAATTACATCCATGCTTTTTTTATGCCGTCCTCAGAAAGAAGAAAATGTGAAAAAATGGCAAACACGGCCGAAGTCAAAAAAGGGTCCTAAGTTTGAGGCGCCTTGGTGCCTTTACTATTTCAAACAGAAACTTGAAAACAGTGTCAACTATAGAAAAGAGCCTTTGCAACATTTATACGCAAGATCATTTTCCTACGTGCAGTGCAAAAAAAGAAAAAAAAATAGTTAAAGAAGCGAGCTTTTTCAAAAAAGTACATTTTCAAAAATAAAATAAAAAAAAACTCCGGCCTCAATTTTGACAGCAATTTTTTATCGAAGAGCGCTTATGTCAGTGAACACACGGCTTTAATATCATATGTCCTCATTTGCTTTGTTTACGAGATATAACTGGGCAAAATGACCCTTGCTGCGAGTGCTCACTTCAGTGCGACTGATGGTTGTTAATAGCTTGCACTGTGCGTAAATCGCAGTTTTAATTATTCTGCTGCAGCAAAACCTTGCTCTGGTGGCTTTTTGGCAAGAAAAATGTGTTCTCAGATTTTATTTGTGTCTAGCGTGTGCAAAAGTGGGCTGCTGCCGCCCTCTAAAGGGTGATTCCACGAGAGATCGAACATGCCTGTCCGGTCGATATTTTTGTTTTGCCTGGGTTTCTTATATGTTATGTGGGCACATTCAAAGTGCACGGAACCGAAAATTTTATTTCCAAGAAATGCTCCCAGCGTGCCAAAAAAGTATTTAAAGGTGGCGGCGCATACCTCCTGTTTTTGTTCACTGCAATGTTTTGGGATTTCACGGCCGAATTTAACGCGAACTATAAACGATGGGTCGAAAATTTTTTGTTGGTTTTAATACGCATTACTGTGAATTACATCCATGCTTTTTTCCAAGTATTTCAAGCAGCCTTTGCAACATTTATGCGGAAGATCGTTTTCCTACAGGCAGCGCATAATAAGAAGAAAATAGTTAAAGAAGCGAGTTTTTTTTCAAAAAAGTACATTTTCAAAAAAATAAAAAAACTCAGGCCTCAATTTTGACGACATTTTTTTGTCGAAGAGCGCTTATGTCAGTGAAAACACCGTGTTAATATGTATGTGCTCATTTTATTTGTTTACGAGATTTAACGGGCCAAAATTACCCTTGCTGTGTGTGCTCACTTCAGTGCGATTGATAGTTGTAGTGAGCTTGCATTGCACTTAAATCTAGTTTTTATTATTTTCCTGCAGTAAAACCTTGCTCTGGTGCACGGTGTTAGAATAGGTTAGGTGTACCGACGTTCCGCCTCCGCCACGCAGCCTCCTCGCCGAACATGGGGACGCGCTTCGCGTTTTTTCCGACAGGCTGCGCTGGGTGTATCGAGGCTTCAGGTCAGCCGCTTCAACGGGGGCCGCGTCGCTTACAAAGCTGCATTTGCGACAACTCTTCAACTGCTGGCCGTTCCTTTTTTATCAGGGTAACCGCATATATCAATCTGATTTGAAAGTAAATGCACAACATCAAGAAATTCAGTGGCGGTAGCCAACAGATGGAAATACGTAGGAAATATAGCCTTTGCGAACAGCGATAATGAGTTTACAGGTGAACACGAATTTCAAAAATATTTTAGCTCGTGCACAAATAAGGTCACCGTGGCAAATTGGTTGAGGCCACCGCGACAAACTGGGTTAATAATAACATCTGGTGTTTTACGTCCCAAAACCACGATACGATTATGAGAGACGCCGTAGTGGAGGGCTCCGGAAATTTCGACCATCTGGTGTTCTTTAACGTGCACTGACATCGCACAGGCCTCTACCATTTCGCCTCTACCGAAATGCGATCGCCGCGGCCGGAATCGAACCCGCGACAACGGAACACCGTGCACACGACCAGCAGCCGAACACCTTAGCCACTGGTCCACCGTGGCGGACCCGAACGGGGTTAGTCAAAAAGAAAAAGGTATTCCAGCTGAAAAAGAAAGCGGGGGTGAGGGGGGTTGACGTCTCTCTGTATGATGCTTGTAAGAAGAACGCAACACATTTGACAATGGTAGGCTAGAAATTCCTTTCATGGGTTGTCGTTCTGCATGCACCATATTTCATGGATTCAAGCAGCCGCCCACGGTGTTACTTATTGTTCAGCCGCCTTTCAAACGTTTACACGTGCTGGCGCGTGTTAGTGAAGGTTAACGTCCGTTTACCGACCAATCCATCATGACTCACCATGTGTCATTCTGATTCTGCCTCTCGTTATTCGTCAGACATGCTGTTTGTTGCAGTAGCAGAAGTAGAACTTTGTGCCCTGCTCTGGGTGCACAAACGTGAAATGGTCGTGCCCGTTTCCTTTTCAGCGTCCTAACCATTTGCTTTCCAGTTTTTCTTTCGGGAATGACAGGAATTGAGAGTGACATATCATATTCCGTGACATCACTGTCTGACCAGTTAAAACTGACACACCCAACCAGACGAGGCCCCATTCGTGCACGTATACGTTCGCCAGTCGAAACGCCTGCCGCCTAAATGCTAGCCTATTTGAAATAGCTTGCCCTTGTTCATCGTGTCCTTATTTACACAAATTATATTGTCCAGATGGGCAAGAAGTGCTCTTTGCCGCGATGCATCTCGGGCTACAAATCGTGCACGGAGAACATTTGCTTTTTCGCTGCTCCGAAGGGTAGTGACCGCTTGAAAACGTGGCCACTGCTATTCCACGGAAAAATCGCGAGTTGCAAACAACAAATTTTGTTTGTGAAAAACATTTTGATGCGCGAGTTGTCACCAAATCATGGGAAGCGCTATTTAAAAGGAAACGTTCTTGTGAGGAAACATTCTTTCGTATCATTTAGCCGCACCATACAATACTCGAGCTAAAGCAGCTTTTTTAGGCAAAAATATGTAAAATTCGTAGATCGTGCCAATACTGTGATAAAATTCTTGGTGGATAATAACGTATATATCTTGCAGTCTATTTATTTTGAATATGTCAAAGAGCGGCTTCGTAGTCATCGGCCACAAGCTGTCGCCCACTTCATTGCATTCTCTTTCAATCCTGTATTTTCCGACGTGGGAGCGGCGCGTCACCTGCTAGTGCACGCCCCGAAAGACATAAATATAGTTATTTTATTCAATTACATCAAAGCAGCCGTCTTCTCGCAAATGTTTACAGAAATTGCAAATAAGCGGTTCGTAGTAAAAGGTTGAAGGCTCACTTGATCTCATATGCGAAATGCCCCTTGACATGACACCTGCTCTTTATATGATGCTTACCGCAAATACATTAATATTTCGAGGGCAAATGAAGGGGGAATTCAACACGCGTCACGCAACTGCAGATTTACATTTGTAGACAAATGCGGGCACTATCGTCTAGGCCACGGTGTTGCCGAGGCCGAAGGTGGTGTTTATGAGCTTCACGCCGCATGCCGAACCGTCATGCATAAAACACTACTAAGTCTTTATATCTAACTTATGTATATGATATTACAATACCACACAATCCTCACAGGGCCTTGCGATATTGCTAAACACGCTAAAACACCGAATGTTAGAAGCGTCAGGTTTGTGCTGGGTATAGCCAGGTGGCCACCGTCCCGCGCCCGCCTCCTTTCGGCAAGAAAGGGAAAGAGGTCCCCGATTTCTCCTCATTCCAATGCGCCGTCGCTCCACCTAAACTATTCTAACACCGTGCTCTGGTGTCTTGTCGTCAAGAAAAATGTATTCTCAAACTTTAATTGTGTCTAGCGTGTGTGGGGGTGGGCTGCTGCCGCTCTCTAAAGGCCGAACGCGTACGCAGTTTGCAGCTTATAACCTCAACTTACCCCGCCAGTATTCGCTAATCAGAAGCACGCGAGACACCGCGAACACATGGTTTAGGTCACTTTGTCAAAACTCTCCTTGCACACAGAATAAAGCATCTGTATGCAGCGAAGGCCAACTTAATCTATAACTAAATGCCACAATCAGCAGGCGCGCTGTTATGCAGTTGTTTTCTCACTGCCTGCTTGCTTCCCTTCCATTACGTGCATTGTACGCTCTGACCATCTTCACCATTCTACGCACACTGTGCCTAAACAACATTTGTAAAAAATTAGCTCAATCATTTCCGAGCCGTTTATTTCACTTCCCGCTATCACATGTTTTCGGCGTCGCAGATAACGTCTTCCTGTATGATCTCGACCTTTACCTCAGCGTTTCAGCAGCCAGAAAACGTGCGGTGCGGCATGATTAAGCCATGAGTGGCCGAAGCTGCCCAATTTATGATGTTTTGTTGCCACTTTACTAAAGTGCTTTCCCACGTCGAGGACAGCAGAGGTCATTGGTGGCACCAGTACCCTTAGTTTTGACAATGAGTGCGGCCTACAAAAAAATATTACAACCCAAAGCGCTTTGACACCTTTAGTCATAAAATGTTAAACCGTAAGCAGTTCTGGAAAGGCATTCATGACAGCTGCGCAGATGTGAGATAATTTGTGCGGCGTTTCGGCTTGCTCTAGGTCTAGCTGTTCACTACACGCGATGCGCGCGGCCCATGGCTACGTCCGATTGTTCTGTGCCGATTATTTACGCGTTCACAAAAAGAAGATTGCTGAGGAAAACGTTTTGGTTGCACAATTTTTTTTTCTTTGCTCTTGTTGGTGCCTACCTCCAGAAGCTACTGTCATAGGCTGATGATCTTCGCGACACCTGCGAGGTCTGCTTGCATTGCTTTAGGCTCCTCAAGGAAAACCTGTCTACATCTAACCGCGATGAGGTAAACCAGGCATTCCTTCAGGAAGAAGAAGCGGTTGATATCTTGAACAGGCGCGCCCATCTTTCTTCTGATGATTGTAGGCGAGGTTGTAGGCTGCAAACTGTTTACACGTGAGCCATTTAGAGGGCGGCAGCAGCCCACTTTTGCACACGCTAGACACAAATAAAATCTGAGAACACATTTTTCTTGCCAAAAAGCCACCAGAGCAAGGTTTTGCTGCAGCAGAATAATTAAAACTGCGATTTACGCACAGTTCAAGCTATTAACAACCATCAGTCGCACTGAAGTGAGCACTCACAGCAAGGGTCATTTTGCCCAGTTATATCTCGTAAACAAAGCAAATGAGGACATATGATATTAAAACCGTGTGTTAATTGACATAAGCGCTCTTCGATAAAATATTGCCGTCAAAATTGAGACCGGAGTTCTTTTTTTTTTTTTTGAAAATGTACTTTTTTGAAAAAGCTCGCTTTTTTAACAATTTTTTTCTTTTTTTGCACTGCACGTAGGAAAATGATCATCAGCATAAATGTTGCAAAGGCTCTTTTCTATAGTTGACACTGTTTTCAAGTTTCTGTTTGAAATAGTAAAGGCACCAAGGTGCCTCAAACTTAGGACCCTTTTTTGATTTCGGCCGTGTTTGCCATTTTTTCACATTTTCTTCTTTCTGAGGACGGCATAAAAAAACCATGGATGTAATTCACAGTAATGCGTATTAAAACCAGCAAAAGAAATGTTCGACAAATAATTTATAGTTCGCGCTAAATTTGGCCGTGAAATCCGAAAACATTGCAGTGAGCAAAAACAGGAGGCACGCGCCGCCACCTTCAAATACTTTTTTGGCGCGCTGGGAGCATTTCTTGGAAATAAAATTTTCAGTTCCGTGCACTTTGAATTTGCCCACATAACATATAAAAAACCCAGGCAAAACAAAAATTGCGACCGGACAGGCATGTTCGATCTCTCGTGGAAGCACCAGGCTGAGAGCCTGATTTAATTGGCTACCGTGCCCCAGCAAAGGTGAATAAAGAAGTTCTCCATTCGTCATAAGCGCCAGCAAATGTGTTGGGACAAAGGCTTGATAATGCGCCTCTGTCTGCGTGTCGCAGCTTCAGGAAAGTGTTTTCTAGGAAGATGCGGTTTTTCGAAGGGGAGGGGGGGGGGAGGGGCATTCATTCCCTAGGGTGCCATTTCTTGCGTGCATCATTGATGTTGCATCAACTTCGTTGTCTGACTTTTCCGTAACCTTTTTGTTATCGCAGTTCTCACACTCTTTCGAGGTACTGTGAGAGCTGCTCGGTGTCTGCATGTAGTTCTGAATAAGTCCAAAGAGAGCTACCAACGACAGAAAATGATTACATCGGTTCCAATACCCTTACTACAGAAATTTTGTTGAACAATATAAAAATTACATCTGGTCAGCTTGGTCTATTGCAGGTACAAACGCACTGTGGCACTCCATGTTTGTTGAGGATAGGGGCAGTAGTCTCGCAGTTTTATGTGGTCAGCATTTTATTGTTTCAGTAATATTTGTTCGCAAGATAGTAAAATTACCAGCTCAACATTTTCTGCCACTTAAAACCTGAAGTGAAAAGCGAGAAACAAGAAAACAGATGCATTCTTGACTCATCGTGGCATCGTACTATTCATCGTAAGGAGTCGTGCCACTGCAAGCAACGTTTCGGTAAAGCAGTAAAAACACCACCAAGAAGCGCGCATGTCCCTCACAGGCAGTGTTGTTGGCAGCTCAATGCATAACCACGCCTGAACGCGAAAATCAATATTCTTCGGCAGCAGGGGCAAAACAGGACAGTTAAACGGAGGGAACGTAAATCACCGATGCACCGAGGTGGTCCGGCACAACTACGGTGCGGCAGGCTTTCGGTCGGCCTGTTTTCGGGGGTGTCCGTGGTTTCCAGAAGTTCAACTAATGCAGGGTGCAAAACTTGCCTACAATGTCTAAAGAGGAGTCATTTGTGAGCCATTCGCGCAACACATCCGAACACTGAAAGGTGGCATTTTTTGTAGGCGACGCCCCCTTGCTCTCAGATTTTACCGATGCCCTTGTAAGCAGAAACGCGGTTGAAACATCTCCATTTCTTCCAGGCGCTATTTAATGTTGCTCTCCCGTATAGGTGAGTCCAGCTTTCTTTTTTTCTGCTCCTGTTGGCCATATGTTCCTGCTTCGAACCATTATCGTTTAGGTTTATGACTTACTTCACTTCGACGACTAAATACGGTGCCCGACGTCTGCCTGCAAAAGCGAGCCATGATTTACGCGAATGCACGCGAAATTACAGACCGGTGGAATTTTGCGAAGTAGCAACCCTGGCTTACACCTGTGAGTAATGCAAGCGATGCGTTCGCCTCATTCATGCAAAGAACACGGCCTTCCGTGTAGTAAAATAAAGGAAAAAAAGAAACGTGATATCGTAGAGCCTCTCGTATCTATACAGTAAGTTGCTAGCAGACTTGTACACGTTACAGAAAATAAGTAAGCGATTACAATTACTTCCTTTAGGATGAATTTGATTACAGTGGTCAATTACGGCTCCAAAAGATTAACTGAACAATTACAGAAATGTAATCGATTACTTTTGCGTTACTTTCCTTCAAAATCTTATTGCCGTAACGCAATAACACAAGTTTACTCAAACTACAACGAACTATAGCGGCTTGACTAGTAGACAGAAGGCTGGAGGCTTGCGTGAAGGCTGGAAGGCTTACTGTGGCTTCTGCGATATAGTGTTACACGTTGTTAACTTTAAACAGGAGTTGTTTTTGCAAAGTTGTCGCTCATTCTTCCACGTTTCCTCGTTAAGAGGTTGGCTGCTGCGCTGAGCACTCTCTCAATGGATTCGCTAGAGTGAAGGGCGGTATTATAACGTAGGAACACCTTAAAATAACACCTGACCTAGTTTGGTAAGTATTCATGCTAAAGAGACAGGGCGTCCAAAGACGTACACAAGAGAGAAGTCGCGACGCCACAAACGCCGACTAACTGAAACGGCGCACAACGGCGGCAAAGAAAGAAGGCACTAAAACTTATCTGCGCATGCCCAAGCAATAGGCGAACGTATCAATCCGGCACCCGTGGTCGTCTACGTGAGACAGAACTATTCAGACACTTGATTTCTTCCTTATGCAAGTTAAACGATGGTTGGCTCACGCATGCGCTACCACTATTATCGATCCCTATTGGAAAATACAGTGTCACTGTCCCAGTGCCATACCTTTTTATTGGACCAGTGTGGCTCTGGGTACTGGGACGCTGGCACACTGCACGAGGCACACTGGACGCTGGCGCACTGCACACTGGGCCACCCGTTACGGGCCGAAATCGGGCTTTTTAATTGTTTTTTAAAACTGTGGTCATACCCAGATCATAATTAGGGCTGAAACGCGAGCACTGCGACAAAAAAAGAAAAAAAAAAACTAAAAACAAAAACGAGCGAGCAGGAGTCGAACCCACCACCTCGACGCGCCGTGCATCCTGAATCTGACATGTTACCGCTGCACCACACCTGAAAAACGAGAGGTCGTCTCTTTTTTCTTCGTGTTATAACACTTCCGCTAGCTAGTATTTTCATTTTTCTCGTTTAGAAACGCACATTTCAGTCTCTTCGTGCTCACGAGAACCTAAGAGAAGGTAGTTAAATTGCTTGTCATGTGCTGTCATGTGCTTGTCATCAGAACGTCGATCTGGCACGTTTTCCCGCAAAAAATATTAGCGTAACCACAGATGTGTTGCCGCAATCGCACTGACTCGCTAAGCAGTTAGTCATACCTATGTAAAACACAGTGTGCATCTGTCCTGCACACTGAACACTTTAGTTTTCGTCAGCTGTGTGAACATATTTTCTGTATTTTTGTTTACATTCCGCGTACTATTCGCAATGTCCATAGACTGTCGCGCCGCCAAGCGGAATTCAGGAGTGTCCTCTCGAGGAGGGTTAGTGGACGACAAAATGGCAGCACTACGCAGTCGCTCCCTTGTTCGGCTGTGCTAGCCTCAGCGTTAACGCGTTGGCAAGAAAGGAACACTACGACTTTGCATGTTCCCTGCATCATGGAAGAAACCGGGCCCTCTGTGACACGAGAAATCTGATTCGTTCTTGCGAGACGCGAAGTTTCCGTGAAAATACGTGGCAACTCGCGCTTTCAATGCTAGCCCACAGCGTACACATACTATCAGCTTCGCGAGGCTTTCTGTAGCCACGGTTAGTTAAATGTTATCGTCTGACATATTCAGTTGAAGCTCACCCTGTTTTACTTGCATATAGCATTGCTCAGTGTTTCTTGTAGTGCATGAATCCCATAGACGTCAGACTCTGGAGTTTCCAAGACGTGTGGCGCCACCTGTCGGAGAAGTATTGAGTAGTGCATAGACCGACTCCCTCGCACAGTTTGCTATGGGACCAGGTGCAACTAGCGAGTGCGAAACAACGATTGAGCTTAATATCGCGTGTGTTTGCGCATTTAACACACAGAACGAAAGCTGTGAATTGCTCTCCGCTAGTCGGACGCGCCACCGTACCGTGGTGAAGTGCTTGCTGGATCACTCGCCAGAACGACGGCGAAAACAGCAGCAGACGAGACCCCTCCGCACGCTACGAAGAAACGCCGCAAAAGACGCACTGTTGCGTTGTGAATTGCCACGGACGTAAAAGACTGAATAACAACGTTCAGTTTTACCGATTTCCACAGTTGTCGTACGAAGAAGAAAGGCGAGAGCGCTGGATATGGGATGTTGCGAGCGTGTTCGGTAAGCGAAGTACCGGCGTTCTCCACAGCCGGTCGCATGAGAAAGTGTGATAATGTTGCTCTGCTGTTGTTGTGCGTAGCCCTGATGCAAAACCGTGGTAACCTTGACTATGAAGCTCAGCAGAGGCTCTGACCGCGGTGCTTGTCGTATAACACGAAGTGAGCAGCTAGAGGCAGTCTGAAGACGCGTGATACGCACACCGCAACGAGTTGGTCGTCACAACATATCATCGCGGACGTACGTTTTGAAGGGTCAGAGTTCTGGTTCTAACTAGCTAACACCACGTGCGCCATACAAGTAAATCGCAGAATGTTGGTCGTGACCACCTTCAGGTTTGTTTCGCCCGTGTCCTCCGCGGTTGCCGTAGCTATCTCGGAGGCCACGGTTTTGCCTTTGGTTGTACCCCGCGAAAGTGGACGCACGTATCCCCATTTGCAGTACACACAAACGGAAGACGACCATCAAGAGACCATTTGAGGATGCGTAATAAAACAGTCCAATGCACAGGAAGCGAGAGATGAATTAACGGAGAATGCAACTGCTAAGGCGAAAATCGCCGGGCACATTCGTCCCTGATGAACAGAGTTTTGTACCACTGATCGTAAAATGCATAGCTAAGTAAATTGATCGTGTATGTACTTTATCGCTGTGGCATTACGTATATACCCGATTTTAACGCATTTAGGCGCTAGAGAACGGATGTCAGAGGGCTTGCCTCGAATTCGATGTCGTTGATGCTCGCTTGTACTTGCGAGTTGCAGCGCGCGGGAATAACTAAAACTTATTTTGCATTGTACTCGCAGTTCGCATTGATCAGTTTCCTTTGTTTCTGAAGCGTGGATTGGCGGAAGAAGCTTTCCAGGCCCTTGATTTTCAGGAAACGGCGCCTCGACACCAACGAAAGAGGAGAGAGAGAGAGAGACTCTTTATTGGAAAAACAGAGATTTTTGCCGGCGTCAGTATATAACCGCTGGCATGCTACTCTGTGTAGGGATGGGGAAGGGGATTGACAGACTAAAGAAGAGAGGGAAGGAAATAATAATAAAAAGAAAGAATATAAAAAAATGAAATGCGCAAGTCAACCTGAGGGATATATTGTGGCCTATGCACATTCGCTTGCGGACGACTCTCTTTGCACTACCCAGTTAGCGCCAGGGCTACGATGAGGGCGCTGGTGGCGGTGTTTTTCGCAGCGCCACCTGGGCAGAGTCTGACGTCTATAACACTGTACGCGGGAGGTTGCGCGAGCTCGCGATGTGCTCTTGTATGACTGAGCGATCTCATGTTGGCGATACATTAAAATAGGGCGTCTATCCTTTGTCAGCAAAGCGCTGTTACGAATCGTGCGAGCGACTTTTCAATCATTGGAGGACGGGTCTGCTCGACGCCTTTCGTGGAGCAAACGCTTTCCACGCCGTCCCTCGCCAGTGTATTCGTTTCATAGCCAGCGCTGCGCCGCTTGTTTTATTGCGATAGCAATTATATGGACAGTCTCGGCTGGAAAATGTCCGTCCCCGTCGCCGTCATTCACCGTATATGTATAAGTATGTATATGTATAGAAAAGCCATAAAGAAAAATAATTCAGAAATTCTTTCCGACGCGCGGAATCGAACGGGCGACCTCTCGATTTGCAGCCCGCCGCATTAGACGTTAGGCCACGACAGCACCGCCTTTCATCCTGCTAACGGCGCGCTATTTATATACACCACGTAATTCAGCATGCTTTCTTAGTGGCTACATAGATGGCGCGACGTGCGCGCGCCGCTCCATCGATCGCTGTTGCTCTTCGCTCTACAGGGCGTGGTCGCTTTCGTGCGCTTATCTCGAGGAAAGAAGGAATGGCCGGTGGGGTGCTTCGCTTCGCTCGCTGCAGCGGCCGCGTTTGCGAAAGGAGCGCGCTGTTCAAACAGAAATAAGTAACAACTGTGACAATTAGTTCGCGCTCGTCTTGTGTGTACCTCTTCGTTCGTTTCGTGCGTCCTGCTTTATGTTTGAGCAGTGCGCTTCAAAGTGTCGAGCTGTGACGCATTAGTTCGCGCTCGTCCTGTGTGCGTTCTTTTCGTGCGTCCTTTGGGCTCGAGCGACGCGCTGGCAATTTCGAGCTGCTTTCCATTCTTCGCGTTACATTACAATTTATTGCTATCGCATTCATTGCTTCGCCGTTGCGGCGAAACTGTGACTTTTTTGCGTTTGTTGATAGGTGGCAGCACACTGCAAGCGATTTGCTTGTTGACCGGTCTGAGAGGAAGATCTCCGCGCCCAGACGTCTCCCTAATTGTAAACATGGTGACGTGGAGTGGTCGAAGTCGTTCGGCGGAGGAAATTCTTCAGATTGCTTTCAGCAGTGATGTTGAAAGAAACCATCTTGACGACGAGGATTTTTCACTGGACGTAGAAGACTGTGAAAGCAACGAGAGCGACAGCGACGATGAACGATCAGCTGCTAAGCGAGTTGCACTTCACGTCCCCTCGTGCGTTAATGTTCTTTCACGCTCGTAAGTCACCTTGATTGTACTTAATGTATAATATCCTGGAGCGAGATCAAAATAAAAGCATAGTTCCTCTTGTGCACTGCATGTATCACAATTATTGTGGGTATTATGGAGCGCCGCATGCCGCCAACACGCTCGAGCTAACTTCTTCGACGTTGCGAAAAGCATACGTTTGCATTCTTTTCGATATTCATGTTTTGATCGTGCTGATCGAACCTGCAACATGCGAGTGAAGTGAATTGCACACGGCTAGAGTCTCAGCATGGCTGTGACACAAGCGCTACTGAATGGAATGGTAAATGCTTGTGTTCCGTTGAAGACGTAACTCCGCGTTCCCGACTGCGCAAGTAATGACGACGGCGTATTATGTTTGCAAACCATCACCACGTTAAACGTGCGGTCCCGTGCAGCAGCGATGGCACTGGTAGGTCTCTTCGTATACCTCCCATAGGGACGCGTAATTCAAACGTTCTGCGACGCTTGCGCCGAGAGCGCCAAGAAAGCCGTTGAGTTACGGCCCTGGCGAGTGGAAGCGCTGTAATGGCGGCGATGACGCAGCGGTTACGTAACGATTGCGTTTTTACGTCGTCGGGGCAACAGTAACAACAGCCGCTCGCTTCTTCTCGCCCCCCCCCCTTCCCCCGCTTCCTCCCTCGCACTCCTCGCGGCGTTTTTTTTCTTTTTTTTTTCGGGCGCGCTTGCTTTTTCTCCTCTCCCATGTCGGGTGCCGTTTTTTTTTGCCTTCTTTCTTGGCGGCTCCTTTTTCTTCTTTCATGCCGCGCGCAGTTTTTTTTTTTTTTCGTGTGCGTGGCGCGTTTCTTTTTTTTTTTTTTCGCGTGCGCGCGTGCTGTGCTTGGTCGCGCATTTATGTTTTTCTGTCCGCTCGTGGTGCGCAGTGCGTTTGAATGCACGCAGCCTGCATGATCCAGAGCATAAGGGATGACTTCCACCCACAACATATCTGTGACTTCGTTTTATTGCTCCGTTTCCAAAACTCAAGATTTGCACATAATGGGGCACGATACAAGTTCCGGAGAAGAAGAGAATTAAAGAATGCACAGTGTGTCCATGATTAAACAGCACAAAAGTTCATTGTAAAGTTCAGAAATTGGAAATTAAAAATCGAACACACTGAAAATGCAGGCCCTTTAACGTATACACATATAAGTAACACGATGTGTTTAGTACAATACTGACCAAAGTGCACAAGAGCTGCTGATGTGACAGAGTCATGAAATTTAAAGAAATGTAGGCGAAATGTAAGTGCATGGCAAAAACAATAAAGATGCGCAAAATACCTAAATATGGAATAATATTGCAATGAACTACTTATTAACCACTGTACTAATACGAAACACAAAACAACTAGATATATATAAGCAGTACATCGCACTAAAAAGGGAAATACACATTATTTGGCACTTGACCACTACTTGACAGTTAGATGGCGGCAACGGCATGAAGGCGATGGTCCGTTTATGCAGCAGCACATATAACATTCGAAGAAACGCGTATTACCCAATGGCCAGGTGAAATAAGTCTACTACACAGCTTTTCTTTCACCGCGAATACAATGCATAGCTGTAAGATAACGTCACTGAAGTGAGAATGTCATGCCCTGTACACTGAGCACTTCATTGAGATAAACGCAAACAATAAAATTCTGCATATTGGACACTTGCAATACTCAAGGCTCACCAGAAAAAAACAACTCTCATGTCTACACATGAAGGTTCTTCGAACGGTTTTTCTATAGGTAATTACAGAGGTAATACATAAACACAAAGAGTACTTTTTCAGCTGTAAGTAAATATAATGAACATAACATTCACGCACCGAAAGAAAGCACTGGGGGCAGAGTAGAAAGCTGGTGCACTTGAGGTTGCGGATCGAGACTTCGCAGAGACCAGATTCTATAGTTATTAACCCTTCCTTGGGCAAACGCGTCACTTGTGGCCTTCTCCATAATTCAGAAAACGTTTACGTCCTGCAGAAAAGCAGTTGCAAACCGAATTCAAACGACAAAAATTACGCAGTCACATCACGCAAACGTAGTTTCGTCGTCTCGGTATAGTGCAAGTTGAGATACACAGACTCAGAAACGCGTATTTAAACGAAGGCGAGTGATAAACAGGACAAAAAATGCAAAAAGCACTTCCAAGGAAGCAGTCATGTCAGAGACGCAGAAGTGAAACTATGAGTCTAAAGTGCTTTATTTTCGTTACTTCTTGGTACAACGATGCAAAATCGTGCTCTTCACGATTCAGTCACGTTTAAAAACAACTGTTGTCCAACTGCAATGAAGCTATATATGTGTGGCTGCGAACGCAAACCGCATACTCACCTATAGTTTTTTCGATCAGGGAAGAATCTTGCGGAACTCGGTCTTGAAGTATCCGTGCACCGCTGCATGATGTACGAATGGCGTGTGCCGTTAACCATCACGGCGGCAAGAGAGCAACCCACGGAAACACCGCAAAAACTGCACACGCCGGCCAACGGTCGCTTCATGTAACGGAACATCACGAAACTTCACATCAAGGCCGGCGACTACGACGGGCTCCGATGTGGCGGCGGCGGAGCACGGCTGACCATAACGACCGCTACAATAAGTCTCAAAAGCGAACAGTGATCCGCCAACCTCAACGAGAGACTTGCAGGTGTCCCCCAAGCATAGCCTGCCTGCACGGACAGCCTGGTGCCCGCGCTCAACGCTCGCTTCATGCTACAACGGAACTTTCGAGAAATTCAAAACTAGCGTTGCGGCGCGCGCGCGGCCTCGGCGGCCGGCGCGGGGCGCACGGCTTTGCCGGCACGGCGGCGGGCTGCCATTGGCTGCTTTCATTTTGACTCGCCATCGACTCGAGCGCCAATTTCGCCTTCAGTTATCGCACTTCTGGTTGGAAGCTCAGTTAGGCTCAGATTCAAGATGGTGTTGATGACGTAACGATGACGTAATTCTTTGGGACGCTTGAGCGGCAGTGTTTCCGACCGTTGGCGATGTCGGAGGGGATACAGCGCAAGAGAAAACGAGGACAAGAAAGGCGACGCACACAGAGCGCTGACTTACAACACTTTATTGGTAGAAAGGGAAGGATGAACATTTATACACTTCGCTGACATGCGCCACAACCGGGGCAACTGACGATTTTTTTTTTTTTTTGAACTTTATACATAGAGCAACCATCACTGCGCACACGGGCGTATCACTCATGGTCTGTTTAGATATGATATTTCATGAGATGAAAGTGCTATCGAAGGAGAGCTGATGCAACTGCTATCGAACTTTCTGATGAAGTCTGCCTCGATGATTTCGCGTGTCAACTGCAAAGAATGCCTGGCCAGGACCTCGCTTTTTTCAAAGAAGGGCGCGCAGCCACAGTCACGACAATGAATGCCCAAGTGGCCCTGAACGTGTTGTACACATTGTTGTGGTGCTCTCTTAGACGGTCGTTTAAGCACCTACCAGTCTGTCCCACGTATTTCTTCCCACAGGACAGAGGAATCACGTATACCACGCCAGTGGTACAGGGCACAAACTGCTTTTTATGCTTCACAGAACAGCCATTACGGCTGCCACTCGAAGCAAACTTGCAAAGCTTGGACAACTTCTCCGGTGCGGAAAACACTACCTTAACGCCAGCACGTTGCCCTACCCTCTTAAGTTTGTGGGACAGATCATGTATGTACGGAAGTACAGCAAGTTTTTTCTTTTCAACGTGCGCAACTGGTACACGGTCATTTTCACCACGTCTGATTTGTTTTAACAGCTTTTCCGCCACAGCCGAAACCAGAGCCTTCGTATACCCTGCAGATACCAAGCGGCTAACCTGGGCGTCAAAACTTTTTTGCATCGAATGCGGACACGACCTTCTAAGGGCATTGACGAGGCACACATTCGCTATTCCTCTTTTTACTAATTTTGAATGAGCGGAATGGAATGACAGAAGTGGTTTTCCGCTCCTCGGTTCAAAACACCAACATACATGTTCGCTAGAGAGGTACAGTTTGATATCCAAGAACCTTAAGTGACCATTTTCGGGTAATTCGTGCGTCAGCTTCAGCGGAAGTAGGTTCTGCCTAAACACATTTAAGACTTCTTCCGCAGTTTGTTCAAATGACTCTTTCGGACAATCAATGAAAATCAAGAAATCATCTACATATCAATTAGAGCAGCTTGGAAATTCGCGCTTTTTTTATCGTACGAGGACGGACTGAGTACACACACAAACACATCTGCCACAGGACACACAAACACGTCCTGTGGCAGAGAATAATATAAATCCTTAACGTCTACAGAAAAAGCACTCAGGCCCTTGCTGTTTTGCTTTAAAAACCTGATTTATATTATTCTCTGCCACAGGACGACATGTTAAAATGTGTAGAAGACGCTATTGACAGTTTCGGGCCAACAGCTTTCCAGAACGCCACAGGGATCGCAGTGAGCGGGTTTATGAATTTGATGACAATGTACCTTAAATCAACGGTTGTCTCGTGGGAAGGTTGCCAGTACATACAAAAAAGTGGCGTTTGCATCGGGTCGTGCCTGGCACCTATCCTAAGCGATATCTACCTTGCCCAAAAAGATCGCAATATTCTGTCCAACCTCGATGTGTCCGTAGTTGAAAAAGTGTGCAGATATGTAGATGATTTCTTGATTTTCATTGATTGTCCGAAAGAGTCATTTGAACAAACTGCGGAAGAAGTCTTAAATGTGTTTAGGCAGAACCTACTTCCGCTGAAGCTGACGCACGAATTACCCGAAAATGGTCACTTAAGGTTCTTGGATATCAAACTGTACCTCTCTAGCGAACATGTATGTTGGTGTTTTGAACCGAGGAGCGGAAAACCACTTCTGTCATTCCATTCCGCTCATTCAAAATTAGTAAAAAGAGGAATAGCGAATGTGTGCCTCGTCAATGCCCTTAGAAGGTCGTGTCCGCATTCGATGCAAAAAAGTTTTGACGCCCAGGTTAGCCGCTTGGTATCTGCAGGGTATACGAAGGCTCTGGTTTCGGCTGTGGCGGAAAAGCTGTTAAAACAAATCAGACGTGGTGAAAATGACCGTGTACCAGTTGCGCACGTTGAAAAGAAAAAACTTGCTGTACTTCCGTACATACATGATCTGTCCCACAAACTTAAGAGGGTAGGGCAACGTGCTGGCGTTAAGGTAGTGTTTTCCGCACCGGAGAAGTTGTCCAAGCTTTGCAAGTTTGCTTCGAGTGGCAGCCGTAATGGCTGTTCTGTGAAGCATAAAAAGCAGTTTGTGCCCTGTACCACTGGCGTGGTATACGTGATTCCTCTGTCCTGTGGGAAGAAATACGTGGGACAGACTGGTAGGTGCTTAAACGACCGTCTAAGAGAGCACCACAACAATGTGTACAACACGGTTCAGGGCCACTTGGGCATTCATTGTCGTGACTGTGGCTGCGCGCCCTTCTTTGAAAAAAGCGAGGTCCTGGCCAGGCATTCTTTGCAGTTGACACGCGAAATCATCGAGGCAGACTTCATCAGAAAGTTCGATAGCAGTTGCATCAGCTCTCCTTCGATAGCACTTTCATCTCATGAAATATCATATCTAAACAGACCATGAGTGATACGCCCGTGTGCGCAGTGATGGTTGCTCTATGTATAAAGTTCAAAAAAAAAAAAAAAAATCGTCAGTTGCCCCGGTTGTGGCGCATGTCAGCGAAGTGTATAAATGTTCATCCTTCCCTTTCTACCAATAAAGTGTTGTAAGTCAGCGCTCTGTGTGCGTCGCCTTTCTTGTCCTCGTTTTCTCTTGCGCTGTATCCCCTCCGATGTCTAACCAACACGCCCAAGCTTCGATACTAAGACGTTGGCGATGGCTCTACTCGCTGGCGGCCTACTACTGCGGCAAATCCGTTAGGCAGGCTCGGTACGTACTACCTCGGAGTGCCGTTCAGCGCATATGTCAGTTCTAGTTCATGCAGTTTTATGTAGCACGCACAGGATTTCGCAAAGCATCGTTATGCACTGTAACGGAGGTGAAATATAACCTTTCACACGGCAGCAAATAATTAGGTGGCGAGTACTTAGCACTTTCCATGGTTTGGGAAAGTATGTTAGTCTCATATCCATTTCAGCGCAGCTCATGACTTCATCCGGTGAAAGTGACACGGGCCGTACGTCCGCACGTCCTATCTGTTCCTATGCTAACAAATGGGTTGACCCTCCTCCAGGCGCCATCTTGAAAAGTACGGCGCGCCACCTATAGTTCGTGGGCATTGCGAATACAGCCGCAGTTGTTCATCCTAGCCGAACCGACCGTTACGCTTAGAGCTGTACTCCGTGCGCCACGATCGCTGTGATGAACGTGGACATTCAATTAGGAAGTATCTAACAACCGTTCAAATGAAGTTTCGATCATACCTGACTCAAGCGGGGCCATATTTGCACCTTTGACTACATGAATCAGAAGCTAAAAACGCCGATATTGACGTTACGTTGGCTCACTGTTGCCGGTGACGTGCGGCTTTCAGCGGTACGAGCCCATATGGAAAGACTGGACTGGCTGCTAGAGTACGTTGATGTTATTATCAGACTAATACCGATGTCATATTGTGTTGCGAATTATAAGTTCTTTGGATGCAGTTATATGAACTAGTAGTACATTCACGACACTCGATCACACACTTCAGAGAAAGCGCGCGCGCGCGTGCGCTTGGCAGATGATTGCTTTAGTGTACACGTACGTCCGTCGTTTAACAAAACTAAAATTAGATATGTGTAGGACACAGAATAGAATAATATTTTCAAGATATTCGATAAGTTTTTCTTGTGACTTCTCGCGACCGAATACCAAATTTTAATGAATTCCACCCAGCGCATCCAGTTTTTTCCAATATGCTGCCAACGTTCCCAGTGCGCAGGCAGACACTGTACAGCATGACCAGTGCCTCACAGTGCGCTGTAAGACACTGGGCCACACTGTACAGCATTCCCAGTGTCTTTCAGCGCACTGGGCGGCACTGGCCACGCTGTACAGTCTGTCCCAGTGCCTCCCAGCGCGCGGTAGTACACTGGGACACACAGAGATTCCAGTGCCACCCAGTGCGCTGAAAGGCACTGGGAGGCACTCGCGACGCTGTTCTTTTCCGATACGGATATGCCAGGCCTCAACCATTAAACGCGTTTCTTCATGCCTGTGCCGGTACAAAATTGCGCATTCATCGAATTTTGACGTGCACTTACACTTTGGACAATGTAAAGATACATTAGATGGTGAGCCTCCGCTTAGCGATCTCGTATGTTCCATTAATCTCTGGTTAACACATCGACCTGTTTGCCCTACGTAGAAGCGGCCGCAGCTAAACGGAATCTTATACACGTACACGTACGGCAATCAGTAAATTTGTTAGTATGTTTCACAAAACAAATATCAGTCAGCTTCTTGTCTATCACCCGCTCATTCTTTCTCTGTACTGTGGCACATATCTTACCTAGCTTATTGACAGCCGTGAAAACAATATTAACGCCGTATCTACCCCCTACTTAGTGACATAATGCAGCGCTAAAAAACACACCACAAAGTAAGGAACACAAACCGACGGGACAGGCACTACTCAAAACTTTAATGAAGACTACAAGATCGTGGCACATATGTGGCACTTGCGCATCTCAATGCGCAAACGCCACATCACAAACCATAGGGGGCGTATCATATCAAAGATTTGAAAAAAATTATGTTCCGCATTGTACAGAAAGACCCACGTCTGAATGACGCAATCATCATTCTTCTCTTTCATACAGAAAGCCTCGAGAAGTTCACGCGCTGTTTTATCATGGCTTCTGCCCAGAATCCTCACGTCACTAATTCTCGGCACACAAGAGCAGGTCTTACAATGCGCCGAAAGGTGCGCAGTAATATCCTTCTTTAGATTGTTTGCATGTTCCCTCATGCGGTCATTAACACATCTGCCCGTTTGTCCCACATAGGACTTCCCACAAGTTAGTGGTAGTTCATACACCACCCCCGTAGCACACCGAGTGTAACGGGTGGCATGCTTAACCTGGCAGCCCGTCTTTGAGGCGCCCATAACGCGGGGGCACAGTTGGGACAGCTAGTTGGGTGCGGAAAAAACCACAAGCACATCGTACCTGTGAGCCGCCTTTTTCAAATTGTGGCTCACCCTATGCAAGTAAGGCACAACTACCAGCCGTTGGCCGCTCCGCTCACCAGCTGTAGCCGCGTTGTCCTGCGCCCCTGCTTTTAAGATACAATGACCGAATGAGGGAAGCCGGCTTTTGATAGCCGATCCAATTGCTGAAGAAAGCTGTCCCGGACGCATCTTGTGCTCACAAGACTTTTTGAGCGAGGATCCCAGATACAGTGTGGCAGTGGCCCTCTTCACCAGCTTGGAGTGGGCAGACTCGTACGGCAACAGTTCTTTTTTTGCTCTCGGTAAATAGCACCAGCAAACGTGATCCTCTGAAAAAGTTACTCTCAAATCTAAAAACTGTATGCTATTTCCGATGGGGTTCTCATGGGTAAAAGTGAGGCCTTTACCATTAGCTTTAAGAACAAAATAAAACCTTGTCGACCTCGGAAACATTAAAAGAACACGCGTGGTTCATCACAATAAAAAAGTCGTCGACAGATCTAAAAACCTTTAAAAGAGGCGTGCCCATGAGGCAGTTGTCAATGTACTTCCGATAGAAAAATGTCACAGAGTAAACGTGCTACGCACGACCCAATACAAATGCCCTTCTTTTGATGCTTACCTTAAGAATACCTTTATCACCTTTGACAAGCGTTTGTATCTTACTACTACTGTAGCTACTGTATCTACTAGTAAATACTACTAGTAAATATTAATACTACTGTATCTACTAGTAAAATACACTACTAGCAACGTTCCCACTACGGCACAAATCATAATTTTTGTGAAGGTCGGAAGCACCCACCATGACATTATTCGTCCCTCTGCGGAGAAGCGAGCTACCATCTTCCAGGCATTACATGCACTTTGTTCATGCGACGCCTGATGACGATGAAGAATTATGGCTGAGTCCTTTGTAATAGGTTGGAATCTTTAAACGACTCCCTAGTTACGTAATTCGCATTGTGTGACTCCTGGTCGTTATTTAACTCTCCCACCACGCTTTATAACATACGGTAACGCGGGAAAGTGAGAGACAGAGAGGGAATTAACTTTATTGAGACCCTGAGGAAATGGATCGTGGGAGCGTTATGGGCTTCCATGGCAACCAATAGAAGTGCACTTACGAGGAACCCACTACGCTATAAATCATCATAATTTTTGTGAAGTAGGCAAGCGGCCACTATGCAATTTTTCGTCATTCCGCGGAGAACCGTGGTACCCGCTAAGCACCTCTAAGGCATTATGTGCACTTTGTTGATGGTGTTATAATGCTCAGAGACAGTCATTGGCGTCCGTTATAGCGCGCCTTGACAGTAGACAAATGTCTGTTCAAACAATACTTGCATGTTGTCAACAGAAGACATCCCAACTGAAGGCGACGAAGGCACTGCTGAGGTTTTTGAGAGCGACGAACTTGGCCAAGCGACTGTGACAGAAATGTCGCGTACCACGCAAAAATGACCAACTATCACGCAAGAGTGACCGACTGATTCTGTGTGTGTAGTGTCATGTGCTATCTTTCTATCTTTCTCTCTCTCTCTTTCCTCTCCATCTTTAAATCTCCCCCACCCTGTCCCCATGTGTAGGGTAGCAAACCGGTTGTCCTATACTGGTTAACCTCCCTGCCTTTCCTTCTCTATTATTTCTTCTCTCTCTCTTGTTGATGTTGTGGCTGACGACGATGCAGAATTATGGCAGAGCCCTTTGTAATGGATTGGAAGCGTTCAACAACCCACTCGTTGAGCAATTCGCATTGTGCGACGCCTGGTTACAGAATTCGCTTTGTGTGACGCCTGGTTGATGTTTTACTCTTCTACCACGCTACATTACATATGTTAATGTGGTTCCTTCCCGACATGAAGCCTGTATGGCGTCTTTTTGCAAAGCAGTTTCAAGCACCGGCATGGCTCTGAGGTAGAACACTGGGCTCCCACGCAGATGACCCAGGTTCGAACCTCGTAAAGTAAGACTCTAAAGTAAGAGTCTTACTTTAGAGTCTTACTTTATCTCATGTGGCGTGATCACGCTAATAATCAAGTGGTCAATACGGGCGGCAAAATCTGGTTAAATTAAACGAATGATGTCTAAAATAATATATCTAACAGAACCAACCAGGAATTACAATAATTAACTGAAAATCGCTAAAAACTCTTTTGAAACCTGCGCCTAACTCCCGTGCTGCGCAATTGATGGCGCCACCGCCTCGCCAGAAACATGATTGCTCTTCCCACCGGCGTTCTCCGGCGCATTGTCGGGGAAATAACCTGACAGAACTCGCTGTAGGCGACACGTATCTCAACTGCCGTAGCAAGCACAAGGTTAATAACGCGCAGCAAAAAGTAGCGCGCATGTCGCATACCGAGTTTGCTAATATCTCTAACAAGATTCTACTCGTGCCGGGGAAATCCTACACGCTTACCTCAAAGAATCACAACATCGACGGTTTGTTAAACGGAGCAGTGGGAATTTTGCGAACGGGAATCACTGGGTGCCCGTGCTACGCAATTCCTCAGGTTTCGCAGCAGTGGAGCTGTTTCTTTTTTGCTGTATCTGCTGAGAGGTGCCGGCTTTAAAGAGCGAGGAGGTTAACATATATGGAAAACGCTAAGCCGTAAGCTCGAAGGCGCGCCTTGAAACAGTCGAGGCAAAGTAACATTAAAGTACTAGAAGAGACAGCCAAGACGCCCAACTCCTCTCCCTAAAACGCTACTTTAACACTCACACTAAAACTCTCGCACATGTGAAACTACACTAGAACAGCCTATCCATTTCAATACTTGAGTACTGTCCATGCGCTCGAACCAGGCCCTTAGCTAGGAATTTTTTCGAAGGGGGGGGGGTGAGGGGAAGGGGAGGGGCATTTGCAGAAGGGTTTGACTATTCGAGAAAAAACACAATTTTCATAGTTCTTTTTCGGTAAAACACCCCCTCCATCAAAATTTCGGGGCAAGAGGCCCTAGCCCCCCCCCCTCCACCCCCCCCCCCTCTTTGGTGGCTACGGGTCTGGCTCGAACTTAAATGTTAATGCACATACACCTTGAAAGAAGCTCTAATAAGCGTGAGCAATGACAACCAGTTCGTTCGAGTGTGAATGGAAACCTTAACTTACATTTATGTTAGGACAGCTTAATCAAGCATGCCGCAAAAACATTTATGTTAGGACAGCTTAATCAAGCATGCCGCAAGAATTACGCAGTTACGTACTTCTGAAACGTTTCGTCCATGCAATCCGTGATGCAACAAAACATGCTTTAATTTTTCATGGTATTCGAATGCAACAGTGCAAAGGTAAACGAAATTAACTTACCTTCAACTATGACAGAAGCCTGTAGTTTAAATAATCCGCTAGTTTAACTAAACCAAACAATGCTACACGAACATCAATTGCGTCCGTCCCTCCAGTTTAGCAGATAACGGAAAGGAAGCTGCGAGAATCTCGCACACAAGCCGAGACGTCCATTTCTCCGCAGGTACTCCCAGCACGCTAACATCCACTAACAGTCACCCCAGAGGAACACACTTGCATGCGTGTTCACAACTGCTGAACATGCCGCGAAGTAGCTTCTTCACAGCTGTGTTCGTAGTTTCCGTGAGTCGCGGCGCTCGCAGAGCCCGACGTAAAGGTAGAGGAGACGAGCGGAGCAAGCGCGACCGGCACACCCGAATTCCTGCTCGCTCAACTGACACACGGCCGCGCGGATGGATGCAACGGATACAGCACCAGCGTTATACGAAGCACGCCAGGAAGTTAGGAGGTTTTCGCTGTGAGTAAGTTACGTAATGCTTGCTGGTTAACGAACTTCGAACTCTCCAAGGCTGCTGACGCGATGTCAACTCCTCACAAATTTATCCTTTTGTGCGCTATTTTCTTTGTCGCAAAAAGACATGGTGAGAAGGCTCGATTTCTAGTGGCAGCGGTTTTCGCCTGGAGCAAATGGCGAGGGTGGCGTACGTGTGTCGACAGCAGGAGTAGTAGTACAATAAAATGAAAGGGAAATATTTCGCCGCTACATCACGTTCCTCTGATAGCTCGTTGCGGTGACGTTTGATATACACGGTTGTATCAACACCGTATAGGCAGGCGTTGTATTACGCCACCCCCCCCACCCCCCTACCTCCTCCAACCATAAGTAGATACTTTCATGTCATGCTATTTTGTTACTGGCACGTGTACACGGAAGTACATGAATGATGCCTACCTTTAAACACCGCATATGTTACATTGATCACAAACGAAGCTTCCTTTGAGGCCGCCGTGGTGGTGCAGTGGTTACGGTGCTCGGCTCATGACGCGAATGTCGCGGGTTGAATTCCGGCCGCGGCTGGTAGCATTCTTGACGGGGACGGAAATGCTAGAGGCCCATTTGCTTCGATTTAGGCGCACGTTAAAGAAAAGAAAAAAACAAGTGTTTCAGATTTCCGGAGCCCTCCACAACGGAGTGCCTCATAATCATATCGTGCTTTTCGCACATCAAACCACAATAATTATTTAATTAAGCTTTTTTGTGTGTTCAGCTGCAGTGCAGTTACTGCGCACGGCTGCGTACACGGAGGTTACACTTATCTGCGTTGCTTCGGTTACTACAGCAAGAAGTCCGCTATGAATTGTTGCTGCCTGAATAGTTATGTGGTGGGTCGTTCGGTTAGAGCTAATTAGAACGGACAGGCTGGAGAAATCACGTTGCCAATGGTAGCTAGTTCTCATGGGATAAAAGACCGTTTATGCCTTGGACGTTTGCAATATGCGTTCTTTGATGGTATGGGCTGCTTACCTTGTGTGGTTTCATCCATCAAAAGGTTTCGATACTTTACACGCTTCGTAATACCCACTCATACACACACTGGTACCGAATAATTACAGAACAATAAGTCAACATTTTTCTGTAAACGGCTCTTTTCGATTATATACTCAACAGAAAAACTATTGAGTATATCTTGAGCTTTTGTTTTTGCCAAGTCATTGAGAATCGGTTGTTTCAGCAAATGCTCAATGGTATTTCAACCACAACTCAATAGGCGTTTTTAATAGAGAAAGGGCATAGTAAAGCAGCGCTCTTTGTCCGGCGAGTGCAAGAGAGCACGATGGTCTTTTTTGCACTAGGCCGAATACACGAGAGAGGAGGTAATTATTCGCCCGTTAACGAGAGATGGCGCCACGCTTAGGCATCGACCGACGCGCCCTCTCGATGGCGATACCTGCAGCCAGTCATTAGGTGACCCAAAGCTGCTCGCCGCCGGAAATTACCGAGCTTGCGACATAACTCACGCTTTGATTGCTGAGAGGTGCTGCTTGGCATGCCGGGGGGATGTGCGCGAAAAAGCGCTCATGGCGACGAAGATCGCCGCACGAAACGCCGCTCTCAATGAGCCGCGCTGCTATCCAATCGAAGCATGTATTATTGATGGCCACCGTGTTTACCGAAGCGGGTTCTTCCTGAAAAAAGAAAAAAAAAATTAAAAAGGGAATGGTCACCTTATGGCCTCTATTATTTACAAAGCCTCACAGCTTTATCAAAGCGCAATGGGTGCATGACTTTCAGGCTGTGAGGGCATCTAATAGGTATGCAACCTTTACTGGGCTTACCAAACTTCTAGATCAAAAAGTACCTTTTTCTTGCGTTTGTTAGAGCCTTCATGGGTGTCCTTCGGAGAACATTGCCGGGTCATTATGCGATTTTGTATAGTGCTTGTCTTATTGCATTCAGCTTACGCGCTTAGTAGCCTCTTTTCGCCATAAGGCTTTGCATCGACTTTGCGTCGACAATAACCCAGCCCATTTATCGCGATTCTTATCTGTAGGAGACAACCAACAGACAATAAAGCCAAGGAATGTATAGGGGACGTTATTCGTAGAAGTTGTGACATAAATGTGAAGAAATAAAAAAATGGACCAAAAGTCAACTTGCACCTCGCATGGACCCAACCTGCTACCTTCGAATAACGCATCCGATGCTCTTCCAACTGAGCTACGGTGGCGGTCGTCCTCCAAACCATTTGATAGGGTATATCTGTGCAATTGAACGAGGAGTGCTAGTCAGCGTCTGCCAGAACCATACCCTGGCTATGAATTAACGAAAGGAACAGAATTCACAAACTAGTTTTTTTTCGTTCTTTTTTTTGCTAGACCCAATCAGATACACCCAATGAAGAGGACGGGAAGGCGACCTCCACCATAGCTCAATTAGTATAGAGCATCTCACGCGTCATTCGAAGGTTGCTGCTTCGGTCCCTGCCGGCGGCATGTTGTCTTTTTATCAATTTGAAGTTCTTCACATTTTTATTATAATTCGTACAAATAACTTGCCCTATATTTTACCTGATTACTGAACTGGATACGGAAAGTAGAAGAGTAGGTCTGAAAATTAATATGCATAAAACTAAAGTAATGTGGAACAATCTTGGTAGAGAACAGCGCTTTGCGATAGGTGGCGAGACACTGAAAGCTGTAAAGGAGTACGTCTACTTAGTACAGGTAGTAACCGCGGAGCCGAACCATGAGAGTGAAATAACTAGAACAATAAGGATGGGATGGGGCTCATTCGGCAAGCATTTTCAAATCATGAATGGTAGTCTACCACTATCCCTCAAGAGGAAGGTATATAACAGCTGCATCTTACCGGTACTTACCTACGGAGCAGAAACCTGGAGACTTACAAGGAAGGTTCAACTTAAATTGAGGAGGACGCAGCGAGCGATGGAAAGAAAAATCATAGGTGTAACCTTAAGAGACACGAAGAGAGCAGAGTGGGTCAGGGAACAAACGGGGGTTAAGGACATCATAGTTGAAATCAAGAAGATGAAATGGGTATGGGCCGGGCACGTAGCACGTCGGCAGGCTAACCGGTGGTCATTAAGGGTAACTGACTGGATTCCAAGAGATGGCAAACGCGTGAGGGGGAGACAAAAAATTAGGTGGGTAGATGAGATTAAGAAGTTTGTAGGTATAACGTGGCAGCAGAAAGCACAGGACCGGGTTTTTTGGCGGAACGTGGGAGAGGCCTTTGCCCTGCAGTGGGCGTAGACAGGCTGATGATGATGATGATGATGATGATATTTTACCTGGATTCATTATATTTGAGTTCTCATTATGGTTATGTCTTGCAGAGAAAAACAAGCCCTCAAATTCCACTTCTTTTGTTCCTTGATAAACAAGTAGAGCGGGCTAGTTGGTACAGATCCATCTTCGTAGGAAACTCAAAACTACAAATATGGACAGCAATGAAGGAAGTCACTACACAAGCGCTTGTGTAGTATCTTTCTTCCTTGCTGTCCCTGCGTGTAGTTATGCGCTTCCTACGAAGATGGGTCCTTTTGTTTCCTGCAAGAGTGAACAGAAAATTATGTTAAATTTTAATTTACAAGTTACAATAACGTAAAGCTTAAATCTCGAATAACTAATAATAAAGACGACAAGTTACACAATCAATGGATGACCTGGCATAATAAACCACGCGTACTCCCGAAGTTTGCATCATGCGCTCAATGCTACTCAAAGGGGCCATTACACGATCACCCAGTAATATCCGGTTTTCCATGAGAAATAGAAGTGAGCGGTCTATTATCCCTATACATATAAAGAAATGCCCTGTAAACGTATTTTAGTGTGAAATAACCTCTGGAAAGCACTGACTATAGTGTACTAGAACAATTTCCTAGTGACGCGTCCGGGAAGGAGCGCGCGTGCCCGTTTGTGTAGACGCCACCAGGTGCCGCCGCTGCGCCTTTTTCTAGTAGACCGGCCGCTGTCTCCCGGTGCGTTTGACGTTGTCCGAGTTTGTAGGCGTTCCTTATGCAACGGATTCTTTTATTACAGCACAAAAAGACTGTATTTACTGTAGTATAGTGTAAAGAAAGTTTCTGAAAACCACGTCAACACACTAGTATCGACAACGTCGTCTGCTAGCGTAAAGGCTGCAGACCGGTGGATTCATTGCAGTTTGGGACATCGCCTCAGCAGTATGTATTCGCAACTTTTATCATACACTGCACAAACCCAACATGTATGGATCTGTTTTTCTTCTATGGCGCAATATCTATCACATTTAAATCGCGTGCTGGTCACAAGCTACATAAAAGCGCACAGCAACGTCTGCGCTGCGTTCCTATGCTAGAAGGCGTACAAATAAATAAAGGCCTCGACAGACACACATTGATTGTGATAAAATTTTTGTACTTTGTTATCGGTTACAGAACCGCATCTAAACAAAATTATTCCGGCGTTTCCTTACACCATTTCACGGCGTACAACGAGACTCTCTTTTTCTTTTTAGCATCGTACATAGAAGCGTCTGAGAAAAAAAGAAAACAAAAACAAGTCCTCCACCGTTTTTTTCACAAGTGCTACCACGTTGAAAGTATAGCGTCGCACTACAGACGAACGAAGTAAGCAGTAGCAAAGTGCGTCCGAACCGGCCCAAACCAGCCCGAACCGGCTCGGCGACTAGAAAAAGGCGCAGCAACGCCACCAGTGGCGTCTACTGGCGTTTGCTTCAACCGGCCTATTGTCCCTCCCTCGACGACGCGCCACTAGGAGAATATTCTAGTACACTATAGCACTGACTATAAACTCCGCCCACCGCCTGTGACCGCCATTTTGTCATGACGTGTGTGACGCCATGTGCTGCGTGGAGCGAAGCCGTCGTCTTCTACAAAAGTTTCAGCCGCTGTAAATCGCGAAGTTTCAATGCCAAGCTCAACAAATCTGAGATGGCTGCATTGCATGCTCAGCTGCCCACGGAACAAAATCGTTCGCCGGAATGGAGACGCTCGCAAAGCAAGTAGCTTGTTACGTCACGGGTGTCGAATGCGCCAGTGTTGCCCATTTCTCAGGCCGCTGGCATGTTTATATAATTTTTTAATTAAAAATTAGGTGCTCGACCAAATGCGCTAAATGTTCGCGAGCTTGTTTGTGAACGCACAAGGAATAACCTACATAACGCAAATTATCATCGAAAATTGGGTGTACTAGTTCGTTTAAGAACCTTCTGCTTAGCCGTCCTTCCACTGTGAAGACAGAATCCGTTCGGATCATGAAACATAGTTTTATTTTATTTTCACATTGGTGAGTGACCACCTGCTTATTTACAAATGAAAGAAAGGGGGAGTTCTGAGGGCTCGTTTCGGTGTTTGAAGCAATTAACCTTAAAGGGCCCCTCACCAGGTTTGACAATTTTGAGCTAACGAGCGCAATGCATACACTGGGCGTTCACGATCACGTCTGCCAAAATTTGCAACGCTACGCGCCACGGAAATGGGTCAAATTTCAAGGTGAACGCTGTTTGCCCTTCCTCTCGCGGGCGCGCGCTTTAGAGAATGAGGGGATGACGTACAAGAGAAAATGGCCCCACGTAGATGGTAGTGCTGCGACATAGAGTTTCCTACAATACTTACTAGAGGGAACTCTGGCGCTAGTGTCTATGGGAGCTGCAACGCATGACGCTTCAGCCAGCATGGGAATGATGGGTAGTACACAAATTTGTCTAAACTTCGTACTTTCGGCTCCGTTTGGCTCCGCGTCGGCTGCATTCGCTTTGTCGCGAAACCAAATTCAGCAAAAGTCAGCAGTTCCACTTCACCACTTTAACTTTTTTAGGCTAACCAAATCAAACCTGGTCACGAAGTTCACAACGGTCTATTCTTTTATCCGAAACAAACGCCAAAACACAACAATAAACAAAGCCACAAGTACGTTTGAAGCCGCAAGCACGAAGACTAGGCAAATTTGTGTACTACCCATCATTCCCATGGTAGCTGAACGATCGCAGCGCCAGAGTCCCCTCTAGTTAATTTTAGGAAACTCTATGTGCTGCGACGTCGCCCCTCTACGTAGACGACTGTGCTCTGACGTCGCCAACAGTAGCACGTGACACTGCGATAATTATTTGACACATGTGTAGTTTGTGTAATTTGTTGCTTGAATAAATTAATAAAACTTGAGAGAAATAATGAGACACACAAAGGGAATGTGTGCGTCTTTTTTACTTTTTTTTTCGTGAATTGCAGCGAGATGCGGGGCTAATGTGCCTCCCTTTCCCATGCGTTTGTGTCCCCGCGGATAGCGCATCGAGCAGACGCCAGCCCTGGAAACGAAAGTAATGTTATGGCGCGTTCGAGCACTCATTATGCTCATTTATTCTACCGCGTCCAAATAAACGTTAATGCGGCACTGGCTCATGATACCGCCACTCTCGTGCCCGTACAAATGTCTCAACTTTCATGCCCGTCCCGCAGAAACAGGCACAGAGAACGCGGACCACAGAGAACGCGGACAAAACGCCCACGGCCGCTACATAAAAAAAAAAAAAAGGTAGCGGCCGTGGAACGCCGCTGGAACGCGAGGATGGCGCCGTGCAGGTCGGACGCGCTCCGATCGGCTCCCGTGTTTTCTTATTTTCTTGGTGCTTTGTGAGACCGTGCTCAACCGAAACTGTGTAGCGTCGGACTTCTAAGACCATCGGGACTTTGTACACACAGGACTCGCACCGGTGAGTGCATTATTTTCAAGTTTAGAAGTGACTTTCGTGCCGGCCACGCCGGGTGTGCAGCTAGACGCCGCCGTTCGGCCCGGCCGGGCCGCTGTCTCCGCGGCGAACAGGCATCGCGTCTCTGAGAGAAAAGAACTTTTTCTCGCCACATTACGAGATGAAATGCGACGGAGCGGAGACCCCGGTGGACGCTGAGGAGATTGACAGGGGTTCCGGGTGGATTACGGTGACTAGAAGACGATCGGAAGCGAAAAAAGCTGGAGGAGCTTTTGGCGCCAAAACGCCGGCGTCTCAGACCAACGCTGAAGAGCACACGCCCGGCCGTCGCGGCTTCGGGAATGTCAAGAAAAATATTATAAGGGGCAGCAAGATGCCACCGCTGCCACGAGAAGAAACTAAGGTCGTTGTGAGGCCGAGAGGCGGTCTATGTATCAGCAAGGTTGGCCCGTCTGTCGTGGCAGAGGCCATATGGGGGGCGGCTGGGCTCGATGCGGACGGGAGAAATATGAACACGATGTGCCCTAATCCACTGCAAAATATCATGGTCGTCAGTACTCCGAGCACTGAGAATGTCAAGCGCTACGTTAACGTTGAAGCTATTACAGTGGCCGGTCAGGACCACGAAGTCAGTGCATACGTGGCTGCTCCACATGCCACCTGCAAAGGAGTCATCCGCGGGATCCCGCTTAGCGACGGCCCAGAGGCCATCGACCGCAATATTGTTAACGCAAAAAATCCGCTGGCCCTCGGAGCGAACAGAATCAAAAGTACTGGCGTGATCATAGTGCTGTTCGACGGGTACGAGGTTCCCAGTTATGTTTCCTACGGCGGTATCCTCCTCAAGTGCACTTTATACAGGAAGCAAGTCGACGTCTGCTATGCCTGCGGCCGACTCGGACACCGCTCTGACGTGTGCCCGACGCCAGACGCTTCCGTCTGCAGGGCTTGCAGACAAGCTATCCAGCAAGAAGAGGATCACGTTTGTGAGCCGATATGTAGTTTGTGTGGCGGCAAACACCTCACTGCATCCAGGGAATGCAAACACCGATATCTGACACCCTATGTCGTCAGGCGCAGGCGAGCCCTGAGCGCCCGCGCAACTCGGGAGAGGTCCCTATCCTTCGATATGGACGCCTTCCTCGAGCTCAACGACCGCGATCAACAGGACCAGCCCGGATCATCGGCACCTGGAGGCCGATCTAGATCCCGGAGGAGATCCAAAACCAGAGGCGGCAGTGCGAGCCGCTCTACCTCCAGGACGCGTCAAGGGTCCCGTTCGAGATCAGGGGCCCGCTCGATGTCCAAGACACGGCTTGAATCCAAGGGCGGCACCGGACCACGTTCCAGCTCCCGGGCCCGTTCCGAGTCTTCCAAGCCTGCCCAGGGAAGGACTGACGCAGCAGGACCAGGCATGGACCCGTCGCCCAAGGCCGACTACGGCTACACCCAGGGGCTCCAGCTGTCCCGACCAGTCCACACCAACGAGCACCAGGGCAGACGAGGAACTCCTACCGACAGAAGACGCCGGGATTACCACCTGGGCAGACAGTCAAGGGACAAACAAAGGTGAGAGAGAGCGGGGCAACCGCATTGACTCACGTTTCTGATGGAAGTGAAGCCAAGCTAGATTGGTTAATTACAGCCTTTAAGAATTTGCAAGTGGAAGTCGCATCGATTAAGAAAAAACAAGATGACTGGTCTGAACAGATAGAGAAAAAGCAAAATCACGTCGAAGCACTGGTCCCGAAGCCGGTCAGTCAGGAAGACGCGCCGGGAGAGTTAGACAATTCCCCCCCGGCAAAAAAGAGGGCGACTAGTGACATTAATCAAACCATGTTTGAGGCCGTACAAGTGCAGTTACAAATGCAACAAATGCAAGAGCAAATGCAACAGTTCCAGCAAGCTTTCCAAGAGCAAACGAAAAATAGTTTCAAGGTAGAAAAACTGTGGAAGTGGTGCAGTAACGCCGAGAAAAGATTTAAGAAAATAGAAGGAGCACACGAGGAAGACAAAGACATTTTAATTTCGGACTCTGAAGAGTCGAGAACGGGGCACGAATCCTCTAGAGGAGCAGTGCTAAAGAGAACGCTAACCGGCGTCAGTAAGGCCAACACACAAAGGTTCGAAGTGTGGCAATGGAATTGTCGCAGCATCCTCATAAAAAGGATACGCTACAACAATTGTTAAGGACGATCGGGGACAAACCAAAAGTCATTATGCTGCAGGAAACCCTAACGAAGAAAATGAACTTTACCGGGTACAAAACGGTGGGTAAAATAGAAGACAATGGCGGCAGGGGAGTCGTAACCCTCGTAGACAAAAAGCTACCGTTCGTAGAACACGATTTAAAATTGGGAACAAGTAAGATTGAGTACGTTTTGACCGAGATCGTACTCAAGAGACAGAGTGGTAAGGCGCATAGCATTTTCTGCCTTAACGTTTACAGCAGTCCAAAAGACGAAAAACAGAGCTTTAGAGCGATTTTCAATAAAACGCTAAAACTAGCGAGCACTTCCCCACTCGTCATCGGTGGGGACTTTAACGCGGCACACCACACGTGGGGATATACGTGGTATATGAAGAAGGGCGAAGACCTGTGGAACCTAGCGGTAGACTTGGGGTTATGCCTGATTACAGATCCGGCATACCCCACGCGCTGCGGAACGTCCTCTTGCCGAGACACCACGCCCGACCTGACCTTCGTACACAATGCCACAGAGGCTACGTGGGAAAACTCGGGCATGGACCTGGGTAGCGACCATTACATCGTACGGATAGGAATAGGTACCCCGAGGGAGAAGACGAGAGTCTTCAAGTACACCGATTGGGACCTTTTCAGAAAGATCAGAGCGGAAAGGACGGATCACGACGAGATGGACGCGAGATCTTATAAGAGTTGGATTGACCAACTCGGATAAGATCTCAAGAAAGCTACGAAGGAGATCACAGCGAACGAAGAAATAGAAAGCATGGACAGTAAACTAGCACACATGATAGAAGCCAAGCAATCCATCCCCAAAAGATGGAAAACGCAGAGGCTTAACAGAAGGCTAAGAAAGAAGATAGCGGAACTAAACATACAAATTGAAGAACACTCTAAAGCACTAGCAAGACAGCAGTGGGACGAGGTATGTAACATTGCAGAAGGTAAGATCAAACGCGGAGGTAGCTGGAATTTGTTGAGGCATCTGTTAAAAGATGGCGATACCAAATCCGGCAAACGCACGATGATCAGTAAATTGGTACACCAAGAAAGCAAAGATAAACCGCAGGATGAAATCATGAAACGATTGGCAGAGAAGTATTTGCCACTGGCACAAGACGGTGAAAGAGATGACGAAATAAAATACAAGGGGGAACTGTGCGAGGAAATGGACAAAGAATTTACGAAGGGAGACGTGAGGTCGGCTTTGCACGACCTCTACAGTAAGTCAGCAGCAGGGCCAGACGGCATAACAAATAAACTTCTCAAGAACTTGGACGAGGAATCCCTTAATTTCCTGACAGATCATTTCAACGAACTGTGGAAGGAAGGGAAATACGCGGACGAGTGGAGGAAGGCCTCCACGGTTCTAATACCCAAACCGGGTAAACCGCTGGGGCTCGACAACCTCCGTCCCATCTCCCTTGCCTCGTGTCTAGGCAAAACGATGGAACACATGATTCTCAACAGACTCACGAGGCACTTGGAACAAAGCGACAAGTTGCCTTACAATATGATAGGATTCCGTCCTGGGTTGTCAACCCAGGATGCCATGCTTTTAATCAAGCATCAGGTCCTGCAGGTCAGCCCAAAGCACACGAGAGTGATCTTGGGGCTGGACGTCGAGAAAGCCTTTGATAGGGTGACGCACAAAGCCATACTCGAAGCCTTGTCAGATATGGGACTCGGAGAAAGGCTCTTTAATGTGGTCAAATCCTTCCTGGGAGACAGAAAAGCCAGCCTCAAGCTGGGAGAACTGAGGTCGAAAGACGAACACGAACTGGGGAACAGAGGCACTCCGCAAGGAGCAGTGCTGTCTCCAGTGCTTTTCAATCTGGCCATGACCAGAGTTGCTAAGGAACTAGAAAGGATTGAGGGGGTGGGTTTCGCGATATACGCGGACGAAGTAACCATCTGGAGTGCTCAAGGGAGCATGCGAGAAACCGAGACGAGAATGCAGGAATGCGTTCGAGTGGTAGAGGACACCCTAAGCGGAATGGGCCTGAGGTGTTCGGCTGCAAAGTCGGAGTTACTAATCTTAAAGCGAGGTAGGGGTAGAAGACCCAAAGGGTACGACCCCGATAACGAACCCAAGATAACACTAACATGCCAAGACGGATCCGCAATAAGGCAAGTCGAGGAGCTCAAAATACTGGGCTATTACATTGACGACAAGGGTTGTAACTCTACTACCATACAGAAAATCTCGGAGAAAACGGCACAGGTCGTGAGACTTTTAAAGCGAATAACCAACAGACACAGTGGCATAGGAGAGGACAGCGCGCTACGGCTGGTCCATGCCTTCGCCCTTTGCCACTTTAGATATGTAGGAGGTCTAGTAAATTCGACGGTCACGGACCGCAACAAGTTAAACGCTTTACTCAGAAAGCTAACGAAGTTCGCTCTCGGGTTGCCCATTAGCACGCCGAACAAAAAACTAGCAGATCTAGGAGTCCATAACACCATGGAGGAGATTGCGGAGGCACAACAGGTAACGCAACTCGCTAGATTAAACAAGACGCGCGCGGGTAAAAAAATACTCGCTGCAATAGGACTAGACCCGAATAGAATGCGTGAGCCGGAGGAGGTCGAGGTGGAGCTTAATTGCGAGCAGAGAGATGCGATCAGAACCACCCCTCTCCCAAGGAACATGCATCCAGTACATAACGTAAACAGGAGAAAGGCGAGGGCGCAAGCCCTTCTTAAAGAAATTGAGAGCGTGGGAACACAGGCGGCGATTGTTGACGCGGCATGGGTCAGAGGTAGAAAAGCATACACGGCAGTAGTCGTAGACATTAAAGGAGAGGTGCGGGACGCGATAACCGTACTCAGTAAGGAATCGTTTGTCGCAGAACAGGCCGCGATAGCCCTGGCGGTCAGGAGTAACAAATGGACCCACGTATATAGCGACTCAAAAACGGCGGTAAAAAGCTTTGAGAAAGGCCTAGTAGCCAAATGCGTAAGAAAGATCTTAGGAGAAGGAGAAATCCCAGAAACAGCCATCAGATGGTTTCCTGCGCATATGGGACAAGTGGACGAAACCCGAGTGAACCTCAACGAGGTCGCCAACGACCGGGCACGAGGACTGACATGCCGTTCCGGTCAAACTCGAGGTGACGTCTATGACCATTCGGGGGACACAAAAGATTCACTGCTGTCGTACAACGAAATTACAAAACACTACTACATGGAGCGTAGGCATTTTCCGTTGCCACACCTAAAATTAAATAGACCGCAGGCGGTCAGTCTGCGGTTACTGCAGACGGGTACCTACCCGACACCGTACAACGTAAATAAAATTTATCCGGAGCTGGAATTAAGGACAGTGTGCGATGCATGTAATGGCGTCATGGCAATCAGACACGTGATGGCGGGATGCCCCGCCTCTCTCGCCGATCCCGACCGGGAATGGGAGAAGTGGATGCGGCTCATCAAGAGCGACGAACTGGACGATCAATTAAGGGCTGTCCAGAAGGCCCACGACGCCGCCACCCGTCTCGGACTGGTGGTGCCGACGTGGACGCTGCCCGCCTCGGCCTAAAAAACCGAGCTTCAGGATTGTTTATAATAAAGTTATTCAATCAATCAATCAAACGCCGCTCGCGTGCTCGGGCTGGCTCGGGCACGTCATGCGCACGTGACCATGCATGCGCATGACGTGTTCATGCGTATGTGTCAAGTGAAGAGGGCAGGGAAGAGATTTGGCTTGCTAAGGCTACACGGGGCGAGTGGCAAGGGTTTGAAACTCGCCTCCTCGCATCGTGGTTTCGCGCCGCTACAAATTATTGTTTTTCTCAGCTCGTAATGAACCGATTTGAAAAATTCTTGCGGCATACTGCTCTTCATTCGGCACACAACAACTTCCAGCGTCTAACTAAAATTTGGTATGTGACCTGGTGAGGGGCCCTTTAAAGAAAACCAGCGGATAATGAAGCCAAGGGAGGTAGAGGAGGCGTCAGTTGTACGTTTTCAACTGTAAGTAGTAATTGTGATATAGATGTCAAAGTGGATGAAACGACATCTTGCCGCCAGCAAGGACCGAACCTGTAACCTGCGGATAACGTGCCCCATGCTCTACCAATTGAGTTACAGCGGCGGTCGTCCCCTAGTCCACTTTATCGGGCATTTATGTGCATGCAAACCTGGGGGTGTTAGTCAGCGCCGCTCGTAGCCATGACGGCTAGTGTAGAACACCATTTCTTTGCCTGTCGGTGGGACCCGTGACGCCAGCTGGCAAAGAAAGTGTGTTGCTCTAGTGTGTTTCCAACGTTAAACGTCAGTTTTTTTTTTCTTTAATTTAAAACTGCAGCATCCTGCTGTCAAGCCACTTTGCTTCTTATAATGTGCATATTAAAAATGATGAACTGCGCATTTTAACGTAAATTTAGCGAATTCTCTGAAGCGGTATTGCATAAAAAAGCAAATTGGGGAGGAGGGGGGTGTATATCTAGATATGCCTTTGGCAATAGCAGTGTTTAGGCAAAATCACACGATTGTGATTTTGCGTAAAGCCATTGTGATTCGGCTATAACTAATTCCTTACTCTGGAGGCTGTGCTAAGCTGTAGGCTTGAGAGTGTTGTAATATGTCTCTTCCATATATGGGATGAATGAAAAATTGTTAATGAGCGTAACTACATTTCGACGTTCACTGTTCCTTCTTTATCCTTTCTGAATCAATATTATTTGAAATGCGAAGTATTTCTTAGCGAATCAAGGGCACTTTGTGCGCTTCTATCTATCTATCTATCTATCTATCTATCTATCTATCTATCTATCTATCTATCTATCTATCTATCTATCTATCTATCTATCTATCTATCTATCTATCTATCTATCTATCTATCTATCTATCTATCTATCTATCTATCTATCTATCTATCTATCTATCTATCTATCTATCTATCTATCTATCTATCTATCTATCTATCTATCTATCTATCTATCTATCTATCTATCTATCTATCTATCACCTCTTGTGGTCGCCTCCTTAGCTCGGTGTAGACTAAAATTCGTATGGGAGGGTGAGAGAGCTTTACGAATATCCTGCCGCGTACGTAGTCAAATTCTTTCCTTCAGACACGCGTGGTACATACCCATAACCACGGGCCGCGCTATGCGGGTATGCGCCACAGGTGATAGTTCACACCTACCCAAGAACGGCGAGAGCTGACATTGGTAATTTAAATGCGAGAATGTTAATGGTGGAGCCATCAAATTTCGAGGCTATAACAAGCCTGTTGTGGGTTTCCTCTGTATACAAGGACACAGCAAACGTTTAGAATATATTTTAATTCACTTCCAAAGTGTAGCTAAATGCCCATTCTCCCGACCGAGACCCATCGTTAGCGCGCCAACTGTGACGTAGTTCTGTAGGAGGGGCAACGAAAGTTGTAGTGACGTCACACCAGATCTGCTGTAGTGACGTGAGTGACCTCCAGACCTCCGCCACCTCCGCAACGTACGTGCCGGCTATAGTGAACTATTCTAGTTCACTATAGTTTACTACAGCACGCGAGTTTGCCTCTTTTCCTGCTACACCGATTCCTGCTGCGTCATGGCCCACCCCAGGAACTTCTCAGCGATCCAGGCTGTGTCTTCTTGTCCGAAGTCGTCGAAGCCATTCTCAAAGAGTGCTGCTGCTTACCACCCGCACACGAATGGCCTAACCGAACGCTTTAACCGCACGCTCGGCGACATGCTCTCAATTAACGTCGCCGCCGATCATACCAATTGGGATGCCATTCTGCCCTTCGTCACCTACGCCTATAATACCGCCCCTCAGAGCACTACTGGTTCTTCACCCTTCTTCCTATTGTACGGAAGGCACCCGTCGCACACCACTGACACGATACGTCCCTACAAGCCGGATCCATCTGAATGTGCGCCTATTTCTGACACAGCCAGGCTTGCTGAAGAGTGTCGTGAGCTTGCAAAGACCTTTACAACGCACGAACAAGAGCGGCAGAAGAGCATTCGCGATGACACCACCACTTCTGAGTCCACCTTCCTTCCTGGAGCGCTCGTACGGCTCTCGGTCCCTACCACTGCAACTGGCCTCTTTTCAAAACTACTGCGGAAATACGAAGGCCCCTACCGGGTCGTCGAGCGCGCATCCCCGGTCAACTACCTGATCGAACCCATCGAACCATCTTCGGACATGAGCCGCCGAGGGCGCGACATAGTCAACGTGGAACGCCTCAAGGCCTACTATGACCCACCCATAGTGACGAGCTGTTAGGTAGGTCGCCGCACGGCTCCCTTATTACCCCGAGAACCCCGGGGTAATAAGGGACGGCGACTGTTTAACGGTAGCGCTCTCCAGCGGCTTCTAGTGGGTCGTCCTCTTGTGAACGCCGCTCACGCTCAGAGTCCGTGCTTTTGCCTTGACTGTCGCTATTGCGCATTGTCGCTGAGTACCGTCCAATAAACAGCTTAACAATACTTTTAAACGAAGACGAGCGCGACCTCCATCTACGACAGGAAAACAAAAATATTACTGCTTATAATGGCACAAAGGCGCCAACAGTTGACGATAGCCGAATTGTGCTTTGTCCCGCACGGTTCGCAGAACACTGTCTTTCTATTGTTCTGCACGGTGAGACAAGTGTCCACTGTCGAATTAACACATTCCTCGGTGTCTTTCGGGCATGACTGAGAAAGGCAGACCAGGAGCAGATAGCCAGATCGCTAAAAGACCAGAAGGGAGGGATTGCTCCTAGTGGTCGGATCGAATCGCGTAGACCCAATTTCTCCCCTGGTAGTGAACCACTGGCGTAGCCAGGGAGGGAAGGGGGGCTTCGGAGGCCTCACCCCCCCCCCCTCAGGAACTTTTCAGTTTTGCATGTGTACATATACACGCACGCATACAACCTTACGCACGAGCATACATAAAGTATGGTTGAACTCACCCTGCGAACAAAATGTCTGGCTACGCTACTGCAGTGGACACCAGACAAAGTAAATTACAAACAAAAGAAAAGCGCGTGCACATCACATTCTTTTAAGTGCGAATGCACTTTATAAGCGACCCTGAATCCGCCGTCCCATAGCAACGGCGTGAGGAGCGGAGAGGAGCGTCTGTAGCAACGGCGCAGCGACGTCACGCCCCACGTGACTGCGCGCGCTCCGCCCTCCGCTCCGTGGCTGCGCGCGCCCCGCGCATTGCCTGTGGTGATGAAGGCCGGCGGCGAGACGCCGAACGAAAGCGTGCGAAGCAAGCCGAGCACCCCGAAGCCGATCTGGCGCGGGGACGCGCGATGTGTGAGCGAGCGCAGGCCCTCGAATTCGATCGGCCGGACGCGCGCTTCAAGCGAGACTTCCTGGACCGCAGCTTCGGATATAGCTGCGCGGTGTGCGATCGACTGTGGTTCGACAACAACCTGAGCCCCATCTCGGCCGTGCGCAACGCCGCCAACAAGTTGAACGCGTTGCGGGTTCTTTGAAATGAGTTCGGAAGACAGATCATCATCATCAGTAAAAGTGCTTTGCACTTAAAAACGGCCAGACCTCCGTGGGTCGGCTGGCGCGTGCTCTCTCGCTGCCTTCTCCTTCGCTCGGCTCTGCAGTTTAGTCGCGCGCGCCCCCTCATAGCATCACCCCGTGCTTCGCACTTCCTCATACTCCCCTTCGGGGAAATGGGGGTTTTTTCTTTTCTTTTTTTTTTGCTGTTAACTCTCCTTTCCGCTGACGACTCTCCTCGATCACGCATTCGCCAACCGCTCGCGCCATGTCAGTGCGGCGGCGAATGCTCGCCGGCGTGTCCCTGTTCACTGCTGCTAGCGGTTGTTTTCCGGAAGTTGGCTGAACTAGAGGACTAGGTTAAACTCCAAACAGTTCTGAACAGTCAGTGTTGCCCGGTAACATGAATAACAGTCTCAAACTGCATTTGAAAGCGAATATTAAGGCTAAATAGCGTTCACATAAGTGCTAGTTTTGAAAATAGGCATTTATAGACACCATAAAAACGCTATAAAAGCCCTTATTAACCTCTAATTCGTGCTCATATATCAAAGTGGCGCGATAGGAACGCAAGGAATGAAATAGGAGTTTGCCTAAAATCCGGTCTCTATAGTTATTAGAGGCCATGCCGTAGAAATTGGCGCACGTGTTTTAGGGAGCAAAGCAGAAGATGAAGCAGCAGACTGAGAGGAAGAAGAGCACGAAGAGAGCGAGTGCCGATTCATGATGATGATAGTTTCTGTACGCACTACCCGGCGCAACGAAAATCTTTAGAGCTCCACTCTTAAAAATGCAGCATAGACAATTACTCGTTGACTGCTTTGCATTAAACCGATTCCCACAAGGCGTCGCATCTGCCGAATTTTTCACTATGTACTCATGAAAGTACCTTATCGCACTTTGATCGTTCATTTCTTATTCTGCGGACGAACACATCTCTATGGAACAACATTTTCACAGTGGGTGCCGAATGGAAGGCTCATAAGTAAACGCCAAGTGGTTATCGTCACCTACGAGAAATCGAGCAATTCCAGGAAAGGCCTTTCCTCGATTGTCGATTCCGGATAGCTTGCTTACCACATATTGCACTTATACGGGCGACTGCGCGTCGTGCTTCGCATGTTGCAGCCCTTCAGGTGCGATAGCTCACACGATTCGGCAAGGAGAACACGTGCCTCGGTAATACGCGCGCACATTTAACGACCCATAAAGTTTGCAGTTCCGGGGTGAGTGCAGGAGGGAGAGGGGAAGAAAGCAATAGAAATCTGGCCAAGAAAGGATACAGCAGTGAAAGGACACAGAGCAAGAATAGCGTACTTAGCGGGAGGCGGCCATTATTACAACGGCGTGACCGTCGCCCCTCAAAGGACAGCCTTTATGCACAAGCTCGGCGGGGCTCGATGCCGTCTCATTCGACTTTCATGAGCACTCGCAATTTGTGCGTTCACGTGTCGGGTTGATCGGAGACACCCGCCCTCGTAGGACCGCCCAGTTCATTATCGACGTCCAAGTTTATAGTCCTCGGTTGCAGCACGACCGCTCGTCGTGCTGCATTGTGAGCGTCGCTTATCCGTTCATCGCCGCGTTAATTTTCCTTTACCCTTCTCGCCCAACGTAATATACGCGAAATGGCGCTGGCGGCGGCGTATTACATGCTTTCACGTTCACCGCTCTCTTCGTGAAGGGTGGAGGGAACTCAGCTGTAGGCGACAGATTTACGGCACGGTCATTTGCCTGCCAGCTGGTGAGCTGGAAATCCAGAAACTAGGGAGCAGAAAGATTGCAGTAAAAGGCGACGTATTGACAGGGCCGTTTTCGTACTCGTAGGAAACGATTGAAGTAAGAAAGTGTAGCATAAACGCGACATGCTGCATATTTTTCTTTAAGTATGCGCTGTTACTGCATTATAGCCAGAATGAGCCAAAACTGCACTAAAGTTTCAGCTCCATGGTGCTGTTTTGGCATCGTCGCAGGTAAAGAGAGCGAATGTAGGACTATACACAATAAAGTGATGCACTTAGTGGAGCAAAAGTTCCGGAACACAACGACATTCAGGGTTACCGTTCGCGGTCCAGGTAAGCGTAACTGCCTCTACAGTGCTTGTCATTCTGCGGTTACAATGGTTAGTAACTGAAATGATGAGGATGTTGCCAGCTTGTGTTCATGTCTACGTACACAAGGTACAAAGAAGTGCTTTCTTGTTCCAATGTTAAAGATCTCATTCAGATGGTCGCAGTTATTGCTTAGCCATATTGGCTCGGAAACTGCATTTAGCGCAAGAGGAGTCATAATTGCCCGACCGTATTGGGTGTGCTAGCTCGCATTAGCCAACCTGTCGTGTGTTTCATGTTTAAATATTTTCTATAGTTTGTCAAATAATTAGTACATGATAATTGTATTGGTGAAAAACGACTGACGACCAAACACACTAAAGGTGTAGTAAACTTACTAGGGATCTGTGTAACGCTCTAAATACAAGAGAATCGAGAACTGGGCTAGTTGGTTGAAATGCATGGTTTGGCTGATCTAAGCGCACGCAGACGAAAATGCGCTTGTCCTGTTGTCTTCCCCTTTTTTGTCTTCGTCTGTCAAACCAAGCTCTAAATATTATTACTGGGGATACATTTTCAATGTGTCTCGCGCGATCCTTTCTATCTTTTTCACATCCCAAAACAAAAACCACTATTGCAGTTACGAAGTGCGGACGTTGGTTCTGCTGTTTCAACCATAGAAGCATACTTGCATGTCGACCGCCAGGTCTTTCATTTGAATGACTATGCTGCATGTAAAGTGTTTAACAAAAGACAGATTACAAAAACCCAAACGGAAATGAATGTGAGAATTCCATTCATATCATATTTGAAAGCTATAATGTAGGACATAGAAGACGTGGTCCATTATAAGCGTCCCTAGACCTCGAGCCGAGCTCACAGTTATCTCTTCCCTTAAGTAGGTATTGCTTTGTGCTATCCGGCTTCGATAGTCCATTACATGCTCGCGATCATTCTTGAATGACACCACCTGTGACAAAAAGTGTCCTGCGTAGGAACGTGTTGTATATGCGCGTCCTTTTCTACGATGCAACAGATCTAAGAAAGTACTAACCGCGAAGTCATGGTTAGGACGTGTAGCTCATTGAGGGTCACAAAATGCGCCAAGGAGATGAGCAATGTCCATATAGCGAAGCGTGACAGCCTAGTAAGCTATCACCATCGTGCAATATACCGTGCAAGGTGACCGTCTCTGACTTCGAATCGGTACCTGATTCGACCAGAAAACAAAGCAGGTGCAGAGGAAAGGGCAAGTGCACATCCCTGGCATTTAATTGCTAGAGCTCGTGATATCGTGGAAAGATGAAATCAATCGGTGAATGGCAATCGCACGATTGCGCTTGTCTTGAAGCCGAACATCCGCAACTTGCCGCAGAATATTCTCAGCGAATACAGGTATTTTTGTCAGCGAATACAGCAATACAGGCATGGTATTTTGGTCGAGAAAGAGTAAAGGAAGCTGCCATTAAAACCTAACCAGCAAAAATTTCGAATCATGCCCAGGTATTTTAGACATTGTCATTTCTACCATGTGCCGAACTTCTCAACAACACACCATTCTAATCAAACAGGCACCATTTTCAAGCATTGGCGTCAAATGAACGGCTTCTAAAGAACGGCTTCGTTCCAATATTTTTCACTTGGTAAAGTCGAAAGAATACTTGGATCATTTTACTATCTAACCAGTAGATTTCTTTTAAATATGGTTAACGTGAGCTAGTTGCTACGACTTCACTTTTAACGCGCTGCCAGGAATTTACAATTTCCTTTGTGCGTAGGTGTTTCTAGGCTCCGAGTAAATTCAGTCGTTATTTCTCGTTTCACCCTGTGAGTGTCTTTTGTTTCGTCGGTGTTTGGAAATTCCAGGCAGATCGTTACAAGATGAAGTAGCTTTTTTTTTATTTTACGCATACTTCAATCGACATTAGGCGATTTTAGCAGGCTGCTACATTATATTAGTGTTGAACAAATGGTGAACACATGGACACATACTACATAAAGTTTATATAATGTATGCGCCAGATATGTAGTCACAGTCAAAATAAAAATGTGTATACAATAAAAGCTATAAGATTGCGTTATCCTTTATGTGAGCAATGGAAAATACATGGGCATATATTTGTTACATATTAAGCAATAGATACGTCGTCTACGGCCTATCACACTCACGCAAGATATAAATACCTTTAAAGCTGCAACACATGCGTTATGCAAAGTCCGTTCAAAGGGCTTTCAACATATTTTAATAGCTTATGCACCTACTACACCAGCTGATATATTTCCTGTTGCTTTAAATCAGTGTTTCGGTACAGAATTAAGCAGCCCCTTATATCACTGGTGTTATAGGTTGCATTAGTAACATAGTTATAGGAACACGAAGATGACGTACATGCCCATAGAAAAGTTTCGCAGCACTCTCATTTGAAGTGAAGCTTCTCCACAGTGTTCTGCATAAGTGGTGCCCCTACCAAGGAAGCGGAATGTATGCCTGTGTTCACTTTGTTATTTTACGTTCTTTCAGTTTACTTCTTGTTTTCTTATTTTCTGTATTTTTCTCCCCTCTTCTTTCAACGTGTCGGCGTTCCCGCCACTTCGGCAACCTGGAAGTGCGAGTGGCGCGCGACCGTCGCTCTTTCGTTCGCGCTGGGCGTAATTACAGGCTGCCCGCCCCCGTGGCTACGGGAGAGAGGCGAGGGGTGTAAGTGAGATGGAGACTTATCGCCTCGCGCCGATCTCCCGAGAAACGCAGTGCACAGGCTGGAAACCTCGCTGGGGCTGATTGTAATTTCGTGTATACTTTATGCGGCGGCACTGACCCGTTCGTAAACTGAGATTCACTTTAGAGTAATAAAAAGCAGAAAGCACATTCATACTCGTTTCTTAAATTCTGCGCTCCGTTACTCTTTCTTACGTTTAGGTCAGTGCCGAAGGCAGCCGTTCGTAAATTGAAGCCTCTATATAGAAAATCTTTGTTGCAGATTTTTTGTTGTTGTTCTTTGGATGATGGTGACTGAGGTGTTTAATGGCACAAGAACATCTCTATATAGGCCAAAGAGTGCCATGAAGTTTCTACTGGTCTTTCACCAGAGTTACAACACATGATTTTCGTCCGACAGTCGGTCAATTACTGTAAAATATGTTTCGGGCCACATTGGTCATGGAGGAGTTTGAGAGATTATGGTAATGACTGAGGCGCAAAATAAAAACAACAATGAGGTATGAATACACAATGGCAGGCAGCCTCATGTATTCACGCTTGCCTAGAAAGGTTTACGAGGCTGCAGCCACTAACCTCTGCTGACCCATATCTCAAAACGGAGAACAGCGCTGCAGGTAAGGTTGAAAAAATATGTACTTAAAAAAAATTATATATTTAAGAATCTGGAACACTATTCTGCACGGAAACACAGCGGCATCGGAAAAGAATAAATCAAGATGCAATGGCATGCTGACTAAAAACCTCCGGAAAGTGTTGTCTTCGCTGGCTTTCTGTACCTGGGCAACATAAGGTAACATGCATTGCAGTAAAAGTACCTCTGTACCTCACACACGTTGGTGGCTCTCCACCAGTCAAAAGATGAGCATGCATATCATACGAGGGTCCTATTCGCAATCGAGACAGGATGAGTTCCTTGTGTTTCTCACGACAAAGTCCTGTCCTAAAAAACCTTGGTTGCATAACGTGTAACTTGTTCTCGGTCGCTCTTTTCCAGTCACTTTGCCAGAGCTGGCAAAGTTGGTAGCGCACATACCCTTTCAAGTGCACGTACGGTGCTTTGACAATGCCAATTATCGGTTTTATGCAGCTTTGGCTGCCTCCGCATCAGCGTTCTCATTTCCCGATATTCCACAATGCCCGGGTACACCGCATACAGTAACGTCTTGATGTCGTTGAGCTGCACTCGTGTTTTGAAGAAGGTCATGTTTCTTTTTTTTTTGTTCCTTTGTGGTCTGTTATTAGATTGTTGTAGTGCGGTATAAGATATCGCAGCAATGAGCACAGAAAACAGCAAAGCAGCAAAAATGTACACATACAGACATCGCCCTTTCATGGGGCTTTGTGTCCCTTTTTTGTCGCGTCGGTTCGCGCCGTATGGCTGTACTATAGAAATCCTGCTTCATTTCAACAATTTATGCCATGATGATCGTCTCTTCGAAATAAGAATTTACGCAAAGTTACAGTCGAGGCTTCATAGTATTTGATGTTATCTCAGTACAACTCGAACAAGAGACACGGATACCTCGCACAAGGCAGCTGATCAAGTCAGAGGAACAGGAGACGCTTTATTTTGTCGTCTTCAAATGCCAACGCTAGACAGAGTCCGTTAAAGCTCCCCATCGTAATTGTCGTCAATGTATAAGACATGCGTCAATAGACAAGGCAGTGCGAATGATGGACGATTTACATGTCTGATCACAATTGCACAGTATTTTAAGGGCAGAACAGGCAACGCGACGATGAGAGGTTGCGCTTGTGTCGTCTTGCTTACTCAGTCCGTGTCTAAGTGTGCACTATTACGTTATGTACCAAACTGCTCTTCTTAACGAGAGGTGCTGAGACATAGTGGTAATGCGGGCTTGTTGGTACATACTGAACTACGGGTAAACAGCGCTACAACGGGACAATGGTCCTGTCCCTCCTTTCCTTGTCCCGTTGTAACGCTCTTTACCCGTAGTTCAGGAGCTGAGAAATTCGCGAAAATTATGATGAGTTATAAGAAGTCGGCCTCATGGAAGAGCCAGCTTGGTTTTACATTTTAAGGTGGAATATTCGTTGTAATAAGACCTAACGTACATTATTAGAGCAGCAAGTTATTCTGCACTGAAGAACACATCTTGCTTTTACAGGTGCAGTATGTTGCGGGAGAAGCGATATGCAGCACTATATACGAGCTCTTACTCCTAGGATATTGCAGCTGTCGCATGCCGCGACTGGCGTATCAGATTTCAAATGTGTATGTCGACGGATGCAAACCGCAAGGGCGATCACAAAAAAGAAAAGAATAGCGCTGCCTGTTCATCACAGTAATTTAATTCGGTGTTTGAGTGCTTCGTTCCTAATTACAAGTTTTCTTTGCGTCGTTCAAGGCGGCACGCGTTCTATTCTATTTTTCCAAGCTCTGGTTAATATGAAAAGTGATTAACGAAGAAAGTGGTTATATTGGTGATGATGCCGTTACTGTCACATATATGACAGGGCGAAACATTCAACGAAGAAAGCGCCACCTTAGGACCGAATAGTACCTTTTGGTAATCAACGCCGATAACAAACAAGCGTTCACAAAAAAGCGTGCCACAAGCTTTTGCAACTGAACCGTTGCGGCGATCCACAAGATTCCGCTTTCGTGTCGATAACGCGACATTGGTCAAATAGGCAGATGCGACTTACCGTCTTAGACAGCACGGCGACATTGCCAACCGCAGGTCGAACCACAATTTGACAGTTGGCTTGACCAGTTTAAAAGATGAAGTTGCTCCCCGTGTTTCGATAGCACACGCTCGCTCAAATGGTCCAACGTACAGCTATAGATATACTGTTGAGGAGTTCTAGACTTTAAACTCTATAGAGGAATGCATGAGTGCAGCATCTCTGGCACTCGGAAAAAGAGAAACGTTGTACCTGAAAATAAACCGTGCAGCCAATCACTCAAAGCTGATGTCATGTAACATTGCATCTATCATGCAACTTATCTCAGCATCCGGTTTGTGCTTTGTGACACATGATGTTTGCGCATCTGCTTGTTCATGCGCTGGCTTCTTTGCATGTTGAATCCTATCTTCCTGCCCTCAGTCTCTTCCCTCCTCTCGAAGGAGTAGGCAGGTGTTGTGCCCCTCTAGGTGGCAGTTGTCAGCCTGCTCTCTCCCTCTTTCTTCTGTGTATCTATGTATGCAAATGAAATAATAATAATAATAATAATAATAATAATAATAATAATAATAATAATAATAATAATAATAATAATAATAATAATAATAATAATCAAACGTTTATTTAATGTGCCCAGGAACAACCGTAAGGTCTTTGTACTGGCGCACGAAAAAAAAACACATAAAAAACAAAGGAAACATTCATAATAAAATATCAGGGATAAAAAACGTTACAAAATTACAACTATGCGCAGGCAGAAAAAAAAATATATCAACAGTGTACAAGGCTATGTAAGTACAGTGCAAAGCTCGGAGCAGAACAACGACTGGGACCTGTGAAAAACATCGAGCTCCAAAAAGTAAGCATTGTAAAGACGTTGTATCCTGCCAATGGTCGAATGTTCACAGAGGCAGGCGGTTACATGAAAAGGTCTATTCTCTCTGGTCAGCTTACGTGGAATTCGGAAATTAAGAGAGTTGAGCAGTACAGGGCAGGATATGATACCATGGACAAGCTTGTAAAGAAATAACAGATCAGCGCGATTTCGTCGGCAGCAAAGTGATGGCAATGATAATAATCCAGCAGCGTTAGAACGAGATCCAGAGTCATTTCTAGCGAAACGATGGTTGTAAATGCTTAGGAATTTTTTCTGGACTCGCTCAATGGCGTTGCTGCTGGAATTAGGAATGCCATTCCAGATCACAGATGCATACTCTACACTCTTAACTTTGTAACTCTTACTATCCGTGCACAAAATCATGTTTATCCGATACTTTGTAACGGATAACTTAGCAGGATACATTGTAACTCATACATATATAAGGTACATTGTAACGGTTACAGATATCAGTTACATTGTAACCCTTATAATTGTTGATATTATATAGGTTACGCTGTAGCCTTGTATTTTTTATAATGTAATGTAACTTATAGAATGTAACTTATAAAAAGGTGTTTTTAAGGGTTACGTCAGCTATTGATATCTTTTAGTTTTGATTGCACTCTATTTACACGGGGTGTTTCAAGAAATCTGCCGAAAATTCTCAAAAATATCGAAAATTCGATATTTGCTCGCTGCCTTGAGAATTGCTTGCGCTGTAGCGGCAGGCACCTTAAGATTGTTAAAGACCCCACTTAGGAGTGTAATTAAAAATAAACTAATTAACTCTTTAACTGGTGAAGTTAGGTGGTTGTATCAAAGGAGTGAAATGAGGTTTTACATGCGAAGAACGCATGCCAGCTTTGATATATAGAAAAAGCAGCCTGTAGTAATTATTGTGTCATAGTGAAATTCAATTGATGCCACCTTTGAAAGCCGTGGAATTTGGTTGAATGTCACTAGACAAAAAAATTACCAGAGGCAGATTTTTCTATACTTCAAAGCTGGGATGGGTTCTTTGCGTAAAGAACTTCAATTCACCCCTTTCACAGAACCACCTAACTTCACTAATTAAAAAGGTAATTAATTTAACTCTTTAATTGCAGTCCCAAATGGTCTTTAACAATGTTAAGACGCCTGCCGCTACAGCGCAAGCAATTCCCAAGGCAGCCAGCAAATATCGCATTTTCGCGATTTTTGAGAATTTTCGGCACATTTCTTGAAACACCCGGTATAGCCAACCTTAGGTTCAGTGTAATGAGGTTTACAATGGTACTGTCATGTCTGGCAATTGTTCTCACAGAAGATTGTGATGCCAAAATTGGGAGTCTGATAAAATCACTTCTCATATATTTCGATGCATTTGAACAAGTTATTGAAGAGTGGACGACGTTTTCTCGCACTGCTGCTTTACCCGTATATGGCTTCACTTTCAGTCCCATTACTCAATCTTCTACACAGATTCTCTCATGAGAACCGACAAGTCGACAAATCACACTACTGACCAAATTTGTGGCCAAGATTTCTAGACATGAGACATCGTCTAAATGTTGAAAACTGGCTGTGAAACAGAGTGCTATCAAAACAAAACAAAAAAAAATGTCCATATAAGTAGCTAAAGTATCCTGAAAAATCAACACACTCTTTTGAATACTGTCTGGGCTTCCCCACTCACATAAATCAGCTGCAGTTTTTTCACACATATCTACTGCCGCTCACTCGGGTATTCCTTCGACATTGGCGTAGCTGGTAGAGGGAGGAGGGTTGGTGGTTCTAACCCTCAAAAGTTCTCAATTTTGCATGTACGCGTACATTCGCAAACATGCACGACTACACGCAGTGACGAGAAACGGTTGTAGCAGCTATATTTTGTATTTATTTTAGGCTGGCTGTTATTAGAACAGGTGAGTTCAATCACACTGCAAAGCTCTCCGGGCAATGTCTCGGATATCAATGGCATTTCAAATGAACTTGAAGGCAATTCCATTAGTGTACTTCCTAACTCTGAACTTTTCAAACAAGGTATTCCTTTACACATTTTTTTAATTTTCTCAAAAAAGCACTGTCAGGTACGAAATTCTTTATTTAGACATCTCTTCATGCAAGATGTAATATCTAAAACAGGGTGACACGTCGAGTAGTGTCAGAGCCCTACAGCTATGAAAGACACAAAATATGAAAGACACAAAAGATGTCACAAATACATCTACATAAAGTAATGCAGCTGCATTACTATATAAACACAGATAGCAGAGACAAGTGCTGCAGCTTAAATTACATTTTTCTGCTTTAGAAAGGCCAAAAAACATTTCAGGCGTCCACAAACCACACTTTTTGGTGGCCTATCTCCTGGCAATGCAATTGTCTGCACAAGAGCAAGCATCTGGGAATACGCAAATGGATACTGTAAGTTCTTTATATAATACACCAAAAGACAAAAAATAAGTGCCCGCGGTAATCCGGATGTGGAGAGAGAGAGATGACTTCGGCTTGGCTGCCAGCAAAAACGCAGACTTAGTCAGGAGTGCAGTAAATGTGAGGCGCTGATATGTGAAGTTCATCACCAGGCAATTCCGTCTACAAAAAGAAATTACAGACTACATAAACTACTAGCCAAAGTTTGTTGGTGGTGCAGAGTATGGTATGCATGCGCTTGCCCACAGAATAAAATGAAGATATGTGCCAATAAGGGCAAAATGAGAACAGCGAGCTATTATTGCTGGCACTAGCAAGCCATATATTCAGTGCTACAACATACCACAAGTGGGAGTGTTGTGGTGTAAGATACAAAAATTTTAAACAGGTTTTTCAGAGGCACAAGGAATCCTTTTTGCGTATCTACGAGAGGGCTGAAGCCGCAAACTATTAGTGTTGAAGAGGGTGTCCACGTACCTCATTTATCAGACTGCCCAACGTTGCATTGTATGTGCTTCATAACATCCACCAGTGTGCAGACCCGTTCTTTCTTTTCAGAGAAAACGTCTACTACATCATTGAGTTCGCTCTCGAGTCTTGCTATGTTAGCATTGAACCGAAGTTCCACCTCGATGCACAACTGCAACAAAGCAATTGAGGACATTGAGAACCATCACTCCTATGAAAACAGGCTTAAATTAATGTTAGGCGTCATAAAAATCAGCGGTACAGATGTGAACACTAATGTTCATTAAGTTTATCAGCTCATTCGGTTAGAACTATTCGACATTGGTCGCCATTAAAGCTGACATTTGTTATAGTGGCTCATTTTTAAAGAACATCTTTTGCAGATTTGATTAAAAAATTCGTTGAATTTCCAGACCGCGGTGCCGGCGATGCCGCAACTTCAGAGCACACCGGGTGCGCCGGAAGGTGCTGCGGCACGCCGGAACTTACCTCGACGTGATCTGAATGATGGTGCGCCACGCGAGGACCTCGCCGCGTGAAAAACAGTGTGTCATCTGAGGAGAGCAAGCCGACTGATGGACCATCGCGCGTGATGTGCAGTGCTTGTCGCATTCTTTGTGATCTTAAAGTGGTCATGATAACGCTGCAAGCGTTCCCCTCAACGCTACAGCTCACGTCATGCTAAGCAGTGTTGTTGCGGGTCGCGGATCGCACATGACAAAGACAGCGATGAGCGTCAAAGCTAAAATTACAAAGAAAGGCAAAGTCAAAATTACAAAGAAGGCGACAAGCACCGCACATGACGCGCGAAGGACCGTTACTGGGCTTGCTCCCCTCAAATGGCACGCCGTCTTTCCCGCGGCGAAGTCCTCACGCGGCGCGCCATCATCAAATTACGTAAAGAGAAGATTCGGTGTGACGCAGTACACGGACCGCCCTTCCGACGCACCCGGTGCACTCAGTTTCGGAATCGCCGACACAGCGGTCTGAAAATTTGACGATGAATCTCTTGAACGACACCAAATGTTTTCGATTTTTTTTGCTAAATCTCACAGATTTTTTTTTTTGTAAAGCCCGCCTGTAAAGTGAAACTAAATACGCAGAGAGCGCCACTGGCATCCGTCAGTTACGCCCACTGAAGGTGCGGATTTCAAATTATCCCGTCAAAACATGGCCCACAGCTAAAATAAAAATAAAACATAAGGTTCTTGTAATTTGCCAATCAATGGGTGCTGTTCAGCGCTTATTTAAAATTTACAACAATCAGGTTGCTAGCGGTGCCCGGAGCGTCACATCACAGGTTCTTTTTCGTTAATTGCTCGGGGAACTGAAACCAGCCTCTAGAAAGAATACTCGGCACGAAAGGCGTTACGCTTGCCTAGTACAGCGGATACTGTAAAACTAAAACACAGAAAACAGCTATTCTACTTATATATGTAAGTACTTATTTTAAACAATGCTGGCTTTACGTATTCACGATTACTAAAGGTACCGACCTGTCCGGAGTTCTCCAGCACATTAGAGACAGCATTTCCAGCTGTAGGTGCTCCCGTAGACGCTGTAAAAAACTCAAATTATTAGTAGCGAAGCTCCTTAGGCCGGCACCCCGCCGTCGCCGTTGAAGACAGTCAAACAAACAGACAAACATACAAACAAACAGTGTTGAAGACAAACGTCATAGACAAACAGTGCACCGTAGGCTTCTCTAAGTGCTTGCACGTGTTGCTGACACTATTACACTGTTGCCGTCATAAAAGCTCGAAAAACAGAACGCATTGAGAATACCTGCAAACAATGTCAAACGCGGTTATAATGTCAACAAACGTCATGACAAGGCCACTGCTGAAGCTGACGACGAACGCAAAGCCGGAGTGGCCAAAGCAAACGCATAAAGCGCCAAAGAACCGGCGAAAGCCTTGCCAGGCATCGTTCGCGACGAATTCCCCCACTGGGCACAGCTGAAGCCTCCTTTTGTTTCCTGGCAGCCGTTAAATCTCGACAAGTGCGGGTGAGAACACTTTCGCACAAAAAAAGTTTATACCGAAAACAGGGAAAACAGAACAATGACAAAGAACCACTGCCCCAGTGACACGGGCATACCACGGACTTCTGCGACACCAAACAGAACCCTGCCGAACCACTTACCAAGTTCGTCTAATCTTCCATGCGATCCGGGGCAATGATCACAGTAGTCACACCGTACGTTAGCTGAAGCGAGCACAGTGTAGCGTTCACAGTCACAACCCACTTCTTTGCAGCGGCCGCGCGCTATTCCAAACAAGTCCACGTTCAAAGCTGACATGTTCGGAAGCGCGTCCAACGGGAATAATGGTATAAATTTGGCGCGAAGCCGGCGACGCGAGGTAACACACACGGGCAACACGGCAGTACTATGCAGTACCATGCACCGATCACGACGCCATCTACGTAATCCCTTCCCGACACGCAGCGCTGCAACAAAAATACATGTAGAGATACCATAGAAACATGGCCGCTGCTTCTGCCCTGAAGCATGATTCAAACTTTCGGATCCGGCTACTCGCACTTAAACAAGACCAAGGGCGTAGCCAAGGGGGGGGGGGGTTGGGCGGGTTCAAACCCCCCCCCCGAAATTTTTCAGTTTTGCTTGCGTATATAGGCATGCACACATACAAACGCACGCACGAACATACATAAAGTATGGTTGAACCCCCCCCCCCCTCCCCCGAAAAAAATTTCTGGCTACGCCCCTGAACAAGACCACGTCCATTGTGAGTAAAAGAAAACGAAAGTTTGTGACCAGAGTTCGCTCTTAGCAAGAGTTATGCTGCATTGAATACTATCATTTTTTATTGAAGCGTGGCGAAGGAGATCATTGTTGCTTCAGACCACTGCCTATTTCATCAATCCACAAGTCTCCTCGGCAATGGAGCGGCAGTATGTGGCTTGTCGGTGTACCAAGACCGCGCTGGCGAGAATTGGCTCGTTGGGCCACCAGTGTCAAAGTACAATATAGCAACGAATGACGTATTGCAGATGTTTTTTCTGTCCATTTTATGCCATTCCAGTTTGTTCAGACGCTTGCTCGCGCCGTAACCGAGTTTGTTCAAATAATAAATATTTTTAGGCGAGTGTCGCTTACACTCAGCCCCGCTTGAGTGTAATAGAAGCATTTTGAGTGCAGAGTTACTGTATATACAGTTACTCAATTTGAGAGGGCCGAACAGCCGGTTCCGGGCTTGTTTGGGGGTGAGGCGTGGTGTGCGGAAATCCTATACATAGTTTTCATGTGACGTCACAGATAAGTTCTCTGCGCTATGTACCTCTAGATGGCTGCCACCGTGACTTTTATCTCATTAGAGTGTCAGTGTAGGGGACGACGCACAGTCGTTCTGCCCCAGTGTTATTTTGTGCTCTCCCGCATTCTTCTGTTCGCGGGAGAGCACAAAAGGGAAACACAAATGAACGCTAGAGGGCTCCGGCATTAATGTAATGTCACGGTTTCTCACTCCACGCGTTTTACACGGCATTTCAACCAGTTTGTGCTCCAAGATGGCTAACAAAGTAACGTCAATGAAACTGCGATGCGGTCGAAGTGAATAGGGTTGCGTTGTTTGGGCTGTGAGGCACACGTTCCCTTCGAAGCGTCCTTGTAGAATGCAGACCACGTTCAGCAGGGACGCCGATGAGCATCCCTTGCGTCACTATAACGTCCCCACCACGTCACACAACATCACGGTACGTGATGACGTCATTACGTCATCGCTTAGTAAAAAGTGAGTCGATCATGGAGGCGGTGAAGAACCAGGGAAGGTGCAGAAAGCTTGCAATGTATCCCGTCCTGGAGGCAGTCCAAAACCACATTAGGTGCATAAAACTTTCGCAAGTGGACGGGGGAGAATGAATACATTGACGGAGAGAAAAAGATGGCTTTCGCCTTCTCATACGGATATACAAGGGAACATGTGTGAGAAGAACGCTGATTTTGTGATACTCGAGAAGTCGGTTATTTAAGTCTTGCAATATTCGTCGTTATTGTCGCACAACATTTGCCTGCGGGCTAGTTCCGGTATGGCATCCTGCTCATTCCTCGAGTGAGGCGCCTTGAGGCATAATTTGTAACTCAGTAATGTGCACGTTCTTATTAGGCCGACTAACCATGCGGGCACGAAGGCAACTTAGCCTGCACTTTGCTCATGTGTAATTTGCGAACTTCCACTCCATTAGTTAGGTCTCCTTGGAATCTCGGTTATAAGTTACCAAAAAGTGTATGCGTTACACATGAGTTACAATATATAAGGTACATGCCGGGGTAACGGATAATCTTCTGAGGTAACCGATAAACGCATCCATTAGCAGTTTATTTCGGCAATGTAACCGATAGAACGAGACGGAAATAATGAAAACATCAAAAATACGAACGATGTAACTGTTATTTTATCCGTTACTCACTTTTATCGGTATATTTATACGTTACCGTGGTAAGAGTGTAGTTGAGGAAGACATAGCGCGGTGTACAATTTTCGGAACGGCACAGGAGAACGGAATTCTCTAGACATTCTGCAAACACAGCCTAGGGTGCGAAGACCCCGCAAAGCAACGCGCTTAGCGTGAGCAGAAAAGTGTAAGGTGCTATCGAAAAGAACACCTAGATCATTGATCTCACATACCTTACACAACGACACAGAATTGACAGAATATAAAAATGGCACACTAGATGTTTTTCGAGTGAAACTCATTACCTTGGTTTTTGATATATTTAGGGAGAGGTTATTGCTCCTGCACCATTCAGAAAAAGAACACAAATCAGATTGCAGCAAGCGACAATCGATAACTGAATGAATTTCCTTAAATATCTTTATGTCATCGGCATACAAAAGGAAAGAAGAATTCCGAATGACAGAAGAAACATCATTAACATAAATTCATAAAACATCATAACATAAATAATAATAATAATAATAATAATAATAATAATAATAATAATAATAATAATAATAATAATAATAATAATAATAATAATAATAGTCAATCAATCAATCACTCATTTATTTAATGTGCCCAGGAACAACCGTATGGTCTTTGTGCAGGCGCACGCAAAAATAGAAGAATAAAAACTAAACAGTACAATACAAACAGTCTTCAGAAGAAAATAAAAATGAAAAGAGCAAAAACGCGTACACAGAAAGAAATGAACACAAAAGGGAAGCAATAAAGTAAAACAAGACGAGAAATATTGAAGGGGAATGAAAAAAAAAATCACACCATCTCCCGCTAAAGGGGACCATGAGGCGATGCGAAGCAGCGTTTTGGCACGTCGAGCCCGCGTTTCAGAAGGGGAGTGGAGAGGGGGAGGGGAAAGGGGAAGTGAAGAGGAGGAAGGGAAAGTGGAGAGGGGTAAGGGGAGACTGAGAAAGGGGAGAGGGGGAACGGGGCGAGGGAAGTGAAGAGGAGAAATGAGAGAGGGAAAGGGAAGGGGAAGGAAAATTGGAAAGGGGAGTAGAGAGGGGGAATGGGAGAGGGGAAGTTGAGAGAGGGAGGGGAGAGGAGAAGTGGAGAGGGGGTACGGGGGAGAGGAGGGGATGGAGAAGAGAGTGTGGAGAGGAGGTGTGTGCAGAGGGCTTGCACATGCGCAGTAAGGGTGGTCACGCCGCACACCACCACCGGATTTAACTCCGCCAAAAGATGCTTCGCATCTAAAATTTGCCAAAGCTTGCATTATGTCGTCCGTGGCTTGAAATAGCGCAACTGGACGATTCTAAAGTCTAATCTGGTTGCTTCATGGTTGTGTCGAGGCCTCAGCTAGGTCATGCAGGTTGTTTCTGCGCTGATTCTCAGCGCAGAGATGTTCGAGTTAAACAACAGTCAGTCACAGGCACTAGGCGGATGCGAAACTCCAGAGACAGAAACTCCCGCTGAAAGCAAGCGTTCGCACCTCTCATAGGTCTACGGGCACGTCGTCGTTGGCGAAGGCTTTCCATTGCTTCGGGGCCGCCGTCGCTTCGCAGCCATTTGTTGGGCTAACTGCTGACTTCTTCATTTTACGACAGAGCTTGCAAGATGGCAAAGGCCACAGGGGCCGTCGACTGAGGGCTCCACCTTCGCCGGGAGAATTTCTTTGCACCAATAAAGTTTTTCATTCATTCATTCATTCATTCATTCATTCATTCATTCATTCATTCATTCATTCATTCATTCATTCATTTTTAGTGGAGCAGTGGTGAGTAGAGTTACCCATTTGCGTGGCCCATACCAGTTTATGATGATGATCGTACTTGGTTCAAAATGTACTGATGGGCTAGTTGGTGAGCCATGATTTTCGAATAGGCAGCGCACAAAAGGGCAACGAACACGTACCCAAAAATACGCAAACACAAGCTCTGTTCTTGGTTCTTCTTGGTATACTTGGTTCGCCGGACAAGGAATGACTTACTAAAGAGCTTCGCTGTTAATAAAAATATTGCTTAGAATAACAGAGAGCTGAGCTAGTTGGTAAGTATTCATTCTAAAAAGACAGGGCGTGCAAACACGGACACAAGAAAGAAGTCAGGACACCACAAACGCCGACTAACAACTGAACAGACGCACAACGGCTGAAAAGAAAGAAGGCACGAAGACTTATCTGCGCATGCCCATGCAACAGGCGAACCTATCAATCCGGCACGCGTGGTGGTCTACGTGGAAGATAACTGTTAAGGCATTTGATTTCATCTTTATGCAAGTTAATCGACGGTTGGCTCACGCATGCGCTACCACTATTCTCGATATGCCATGCTTCGATCATCAGGCGCGTTTCTTCATTTCTATGCCGGTACAACACTGCGCATTCATCAAATTTTGGCGTGCACTTACAATCTCGACAATGTAAAGACAGATTAGAAGGTGAGCCTCCTGTAAGCGATCTCTTATGTTCCAACAATCTCTGGTTGATGCTGCGGCCGCTTCTACGTAGGACAGACGGGCCGATGCACATGCGCAGTAAGGGTGGTCACGCCGCACACCACCATCAGATTTAACTCCGCCATAAGATGCTTCGCATCTAAAATTTGCCAAAACTTACATTATGTCGTCCGTGGCTTGATTATGTTCCAACAATCTCTGGTTGATGCATCGGCCCGTCTGTCCTACGTAGAAGCGGCCGCAGCTGAAAGGAATCTTATACACCACACTCGTACGGCAATCAGTGAATTTGTTGGTGTGTTTTACGAAACAAATATCGGTCCGCTTCTTGTCTTTTACTCCCTCATTCTTCCTCTGCACAGCGGCACAAATCTTACCTAGCTTATTGGCAGCCGTGAAAACAACATTAACGCCGTATCTAGTTCCTACTTTCTTTAGCCTGTGAGATGCGCGATGAATGTACGGTATACCTACGACACGTTTCTTCGTATCGCTTTCTGCAACCATGCTTGGACTTAACACAATAGACTTCTTTAAACGTTCAGCGACCGTGGCCACTGCATCACGAGGATACCCTACATCTAAAAGACGTGTAACCTGTGCGTTAAAGCTATCACTCATTTTGTGCTCACACGACTTGGTGAGGGCTGACTTAAGGCAAGACATGGCGATGCCGTTTTTTACAACTTTCGAGTGCTTTGACGAAAAATTTAACAGCGGGTTCGAAGATCTAGGAGAATACTGCCAACACACGTGGTTCTTCTGGAACGTTAAGAAAATGTCTAGAAATTGTATTGCATTACTCTGAGGCACCTCTTTATTAAAGCTTAGTCCTCCTCCTTTTAATTCAAATTTTTTGCTCACGGAAGTTACCACGTTTTCAAAGTCCTCACCACTACAAAAAATCAAGTAATCGTCCACATAACGAAAAACCTTAATAACCGAATTACCTAAGGCGCCTTCCAAAAGATTGTCAATCTTGCTAAGGTATAAATCACTAAGAACCGGAGCAACTTTAGAACCAATACATATCCCTGATTTCTGCACATAAACGCCTTCCTTCCAACCTACCAGCGTCGACTTTAAATACGGTTCTTAGTGATTTATACCTTAGCAAGATTGACAATCTTTTGGAAGGCGCCTTAGGTAATTCGGTTATTAAGGTTTTTCGTTATGTGGACGATTACTTGATTTTTTTGTAGTGGTGAGGACTTTGAAAAGGTGGTAACTTCCGTGAGCAAAAAATTTGAATTAAAAGGAGGAGGACTAAGCTTTACTAAAGAGGTGCCTCAGAGTAATGCAATACAATTTCTAGACATTTTCTTAACGTTCCAGAAGAACCACGTGTGTTGGCAGTATTCTCCTAGATCTTCGAAACCGCTGTTAAATTTTTCGTCAAAGCACTCGAAAGTTGTAAAAAACGGCATCGCCATGTCTTGCCTTAAGTCAGCCCTCACCAAGTCGTGTGAGCACAAAATGAGTGATAGCTTTAGCGCACAGGTTACGCGTCTTTTAGATGTAGGGTATCCTCGTGATGCGGTGGCCACGGTCGCTGAGCGTTTAAAGAAGTCTATTGTGTTAAGTCCGAGCATGGTTGCAGAAAGCGATAGGAAGAAACGTGTCGTAGGTATACCGTACATTCATCGCGTATCTCACAGGTTAAAGAAAGTAGGAACTAGATACGGCGTTAATGTTGTTTTCGTGGCTGCCAATAAGCTAGGTAAGATTTGTGCCGCTGTGCAGAGGAAGAATGAGGGAGTAAAAGACAAGAAGCGGACCGATATTTGTTTCGTAAAACACACCAACAAATTCACTGATTGCCGTACGAGTGTGGTGTATAAGATTCCTTTCAGCTGCGACCGCTTCTACGTAGGACAGACGGGCCGATGCATCAACCAGAGATTGTTGGAACATGAGAGATCGCTTACAGGAGGCTCACCTTCTAATCTGTCTTTACATAGTCGAGATTGTAAGTGCACGCCAAAATTTGATGAATGCGCAGTGTTGTACCGGCATAGAAATGAAGAAACGCGCCTGATGATTGAAGCATGGCATATCGAGAATAGTGGTAGCGCATGCGTGAGCCAACCGTCGATTAACTTGCATAAAGATGAAATCAAATGCCTTAACAGTTATCTTCCACGTAGACCACCACGCGTGCCGGATTGATAGGTTCGCCTGTTGCATGGGCATGCGCAGATAAGTCTTCGTGCCTTCTTTCTCTTCAGCCGTTGTGCGTCTCTTCAGTTGTTAGTCGGCGTTTGTGGTGTCCTGACTTCTTTCTTGTGTCCGTGTTTGCACGCCCTGTCTTTTTAGAATAAAAATATTGCATATATACAACTATGCCGAAAGACGGAGAAGGGAAGGCTCCGTACATTGTGTCCTACTATTTCAGGACACTGCAAAGGTTAGATAAAAACAATGACTGTGGACTATGAAAACAGTCAAGATCAAGGAAATTAACACTATAGAGACTTTGAATTCTGTGAGCGATAGAGTGTTGGAAGAAGCAGGCGGGTACATGAAATGGTCTATTCTCTAATAATAATAATAATAATAATAATAATAATAATAATAATAATAATAATAATAATAATAATAATAATAATAATAATAATAATAATAATAATAATAATAATAATAATAATAATAATAATAATAATCAATCAATCAATCAATGATTTATTTAACGTGCCCAGGAACAACCGTAAGGTCTTTGTGCTGGCGCACGCAAAAAAAAACAATAAAAATAAACAATACAATACAGACAGTTTTCAGAAATAAAAAGAGCAAAAACACGTAGACAAAGAGAAATGAACACAAAAGGGGAGGAGTAAAATAATACAACACGAGAAATATTGACGGGGCATAAAAAATTAGATTGCGTATATACAACTATGTGGAAAGACTGAGAAGGGAAGACTTTGTACATTGTGCCACACTATGTCAAAACTGCAAAGCTCGGATAAAAACAATGATTGTGGGCTATGAAAAACGTCAAGATCAAGAAAATTAACATTATAGAGACTTTGTATTCTGTGAACGGTAGAGTGTTCGAAGAAGCAGGCGGGTACATGAAACGGTCTGTTCTCTCTGGTTAACTTACGCGGAATTCGAAAATTTACACAATTGAGAAGTACAGGGCAGGATATGATACCGTGGACTAGCTTGTAAAGAAATAAGAGATCAGAGCGATTTCGTCGGCAGTGAAGTGATGGCAGTGATAATAATTCAGCAGTACTTGAACGAGATCCAGAGTCATTTTTAGCAAAGCGATGGTTATATATGCTGAGGAATTTTTTCTGGACTCGTTCAATGGTGTTACCGCTGGATTGAGCAATGCCATTCCATATCACGGACGCATACTTAAGTTGCGGAAGACATATTGCCGTGTATAATTTGTGTAGGGCCATGGGAGACCTGAATTCTCGAGATATTCTACAAACACATCCGAGAGAACGAAGGCCCCGCATAGCAGCACGCTTAACGTGAGAAGAAAAGTTTAACGCGCTGTCAACAACAACACCAAGATCACTGATTTCATAAACCTTGCATAACGGCACAGAATTGACAGAGTATTGAAATGACACGCTAGATGTTTTGCGAGTGATAGACATGAATTTTGTCTTCGAGGTATTCAGAGAAAGGTTATTACCGTCGCACCATTCGGAAAAGGAGCGCAAGTCTGACTGCAGCAAGCGACAGTCGTTAACTGAATGAATTTCCTTAAAAATCTTGATGTCATCGGCATACAAGAGGAAAGAAGAATTACGAATGGCAAAAGAAACATCATTAACGTAAATTAAAAATAGGAGTGGGCCTAATACCGTCCCTTGAGGGACCCCACTAGTCACTTTATACAAAGACGACGTTTGGCCATTTACGGCAACATAACAATATCTATTGAGCAGAAAGCTCTGCAGGAGATTCACAACTGACAAGTCAACATCAAAGTGCGCAAGTTTAACGATAATCAGCGTGTGGCTGACTACGTCAAAAGCCTTGCTCAGGTCACAGTAAATTACGTCAACCTGTCCTCTCTGAGAAATAGGTGTGGAGATCTGCGTCATGAAACTAGCAAGATTTGTGGTAGTTGAGCGGCCAGCGAGAAAACCATGTTGATTAGGAATCAATGAGTTTTTCACACTAAAAGACAATATGTCGTGAAGAGCCAGCTCGAAGATCTTTGATGTGGCACATAGTAGAGAAATCGGGCGATAATTAGAAGCATCTGTTTTAGAGCCCGACTTAAATACTGGAAAAACACGAGCAGTTTTCCACATGCTTGGAAATGTGGAAGTGTCCAGGCAGTTATTAAATATCGTAGTTAGTACTGGGACACATATACTACCATAAGCTTTTAGTATGGCGGAGGGGATGCCATCTGGCCCACATGATAAGGATGGTTTTAAGCGCTTAATGCATTCGCAGATAAGATTTTCATCCAGCGACAAAGCACTGGATGAGCTAACCGCCTTGGGCTGTTGTCTGATATCAGTGCTAGAGTCTGAGGCCTTATAAACGGATGAGAAATGCGTGGCAAAACAGTCAGCGACGGCATGCACTTCTACCCCATTTGAGTCCAGTAGTCTGAAGGACTCTCCGCTTTTGCTGGACCGTTTACGTACATACTTCCAAAACTCAGCCGGCCTGTCAGAGGCGCTTTTTTCTAAGAATTCAATATACGAACTATGATCCCGTTTATATAGGCGTTTAGAGAGAGTTCGAAGGAAGCTGAACTCTTCCTTCCACTCGCTGGATGGAGAACATTTAGATTTCTTGTGTGCGTGATCTTTATGCTTCAGTGCACTGATAAGTTCAGATGAGAACCAGTGGGGATATTTACGTTGTTTAGGTGTATATTGGGGAATAAAATTACGCATGCTGCTCAGTACAAGCTCCGTAAACCGATCAACCTGCTCATCAACATTTGGTTTGTCAGTAACCTGTGACCACTCAACGGTAGACAAGTGATGATAGAGGCCCGTGTAATCACCTCGCTTGAAGGCAAATCTCGGAGATTTGTTTACGTAACTGCTGAAGCTCGTTGTTTCGGCTGATGCGGATAATCTTACGTTAAGTGGTGGGTGGAATTTGTCCGGACTTACAAGAGAGATGTCGGAGCGGGAAACTTCAAGGGGTTGATCGTTTGACACACACAGGTCTAAGACGTTGCCACTGGAATTGACGACTGAGTTATGTTGCAGTAGGGAATTAAACGCCAGAAAGTCCAAGAGCAGGCTGCACTTTTTCTCTATGAAATGATTGTAATGAGAAAAAGTAAGCGTGCTCCAGTATTCCAGGTGCATTGAAATCCCCAAGAACAATAATTCTGTGCCCACTATGAGAAGATACCACAAGTTCAATGGAAGACATGACATCATGAAACGAGGCAGGGGACATGCTGGGCGGTAAATAGAAACATCCAATCAACAATTTTTCACTGCGCTCAAGGTTGGTTTCTAGCCAAATGGATTCTTCGATAGTTTCTAGGTCTTTCCGTCTAACGGATTTCAGTGAATTGTCAATGGCAATCAGCACGCCACCGCCTTTCTGCTTGGTTTCACTGAAATCTCGGTCACTGCGGAAGGTGGTGTAGGTCGGGGGAAAAAAGTCAGATGAGGGAATTTCAGCGCCTAGCCAGGTTTCAGAAATAGCAATAATAGGAAAAGAAGACGAAAGAACATTAGAGAAAAACTCTCGTGTCTTGGTACGTAGACCACGAGCATTTTGGTAGAATATGTCTACGTTACACGGCACTTTCGATTCCAGTCACTTGCTCAGAGGGATGAAGCATGTCATCGCGCAGCTCCCCACGAAATGGCTTGAAGAGGCATCCGAGGGGCCACATCGAAGGGTCATTCAGGCGTTGTAGTGTTTCCTTGTCGACTTCGATGTAGAACGAAGAATAGGACTGAAATTTGGTTTGAAGTCGCCGGCAGGAGATGGGAGACAGATCGAATGAAGCAATATGTTTTTTTTATGTCAGCAACAGTGGTGTCCGGGCTCAGCTTCGTAACAAAAATGGCCTTTGGCCGTTGTGGCCGTTGTGGCCGTTGAGCTACAGATATATTCGATGTTGTCATAGCTCCAAAAGAGGCGGGTTTCTTCTTTCTTTCCCCCTCAGTCACCGCTGCATAAGAGGCTGTCGCAGGCATCACACTGCCACGCTCGGACGTGTCTACGTCAGCTGGCAGCGAATTCGAAGATGAAAGAGTTTTGGAGAGAGGTGGGTCAGAGCAGGCAGCTTGCTCGGAAGTCACTGATCGCTCAACGATCACATGCGCTGGGGGGATCACAGGTGCCTTCACTGCCACTCCGGCCGTGCGGCGCGTCAGCTCCTCACGCAGGAAGCGGACCTCTGCACGAAGGGAGGCGACCACGCGGGCTTGTTGTTCAACACCGCGGGAGTGATCCTTACGGAGGCGCTCGTTGTCTTCGCGTAGTTGGGATACCTCGTCGCTGAGGAACGAGATTCCCTCCAAAGCGTCGAGGAGAAGGCGGCGCAGCCCGGCGAGATCGCCATCCGGAGGGGTGCACGTGGAGAGGGAACCGGTTTGAGAGCTGCAATGCTCATCGATGCACGCCGCCGAGTTGTCTTCGCTAGGCTTACCAGCAGCACGGCTCAGATCACATAAATTGCAGCAAACCCAGCGCGATCCACACTTCAGGAGTTGCAGCTCTTCATCAGGCCAGGTTACACACTTCGCATGAACACGTTTAGAGCAATTTTCACAGCGGAAAAACTGCTGCTTACCGAAAAACGGGCAGGAGCATAGCAAGCATGCGTCCCGACTGGGAGCCATGGTGCGGGACTATAATAATAATAATAATAATAATAATAATAATAATAATAATAATAATAATAATAATAATAATAATAATAATAATAATAATAATAATAATAATCAATCATTTATTTAACGTGCCCAGGAACAACCGTGAGGTCTTTGTGCAGGCCCACGCATAAAAAAAGAATAAAAATAAACAATACAATAGAGACAGTCTGCAGAAATAAAAAGAGCAAAAACATGTAGACAAAGAGAAATGAACACAAAAGGGGACGAGTAAAATAAGACAACATGAGAAATATTGAAGGGGAATAAAAAATTAGATTGCATATATACAACTATGCGGAAAGACGGAGAAGGGAAGACTTTGTACATTGTGTCATACTATGTCCAAACAGTGCAAAGCTCGGATAAAAACAATGATTGCGGACTATGAAAAACGTCAAGATCAAAATAATTAACATTAAAGAGACTTTGTATTCTGTGAATGGTACAGTGTTGGAAGAAGCAGGCGGGTACATGAAACGGTCTGTTCTCTCTGGTTAACTTACGCGGAATTCGAAAATTAACACAATTGATAAGTACAGGGCAGGATGTGATACCGTGGACTAGCTTGTAAAAAAATACGAGATCAGAACGATTTCGTCGGCAGTGAAGTGATGGCAGTGATAATGATTCAGCAGTTTTTGAACGAGATCCAGTCATTTTTAGTAAAGCGATGGTTATATATGCTGAGGAATTTTTTCTGGACTCGTTCAATGGTGTTACCGCTGGATTGAGCAATGCCATTCCATATCACGGACGCATACTCAAGTAGTGGAAGACATATTGCCGTGTACAATTTGTGTAGGGCCATGGGAGACCTGAATTCTCGAGATATTCTACAAACACATCCGAGAGAACGAAGGCCCCGCATAGCAGCACGCTTTACGTGAGCAGAAAAGTTTAACGCGCTGTCAACAACAACACCAAGATCGCTGATTTCATAAACCTTGCATAACGGCACAGAATTGACAGAGTATTGAAATGACACGCTAGATGTTTTGCGAGTGATAGACATGAATTTTGCCTTTGAGGTATTCAGAGAAAGGTTATTGCCGTTGCACCATTCGGAAAAAGAACACAAATCTGACTGCAGCAAGCGACAGTCGTTAACGGAATGAATTTCCTTAAATATCTTGATGTCATCGGCATACAAGAGGAAAGAAGAATTACGAATGGCAAAAAAAAAACATCATTAACGTAAATTAAAAATAGGAGTGGGCCTAATACCGACCGTTGAGGGATCCCACTAGTCACTTTATACAAAGAAGAGTTTTAGCCATTTACGGCAACATAACAAGATCTGTTGAGCAGATAGCTGTGCAAGAGATTCACAATCGACAAGTCAACGTCGAAGTGTGCAAGTTTAACCATAATCTCTGTGTGGCTGACTGCGTCAAAAGCCTTGCTCAGGTCACAGTAGATTACGTCAACCTGTCCTCTCTGAGAAATAGGTGTGGAGATCTGCGTCATGAAACTAGCAAGATTTGTGGTAGTTGAGCGGCCAGCAATAAAATCATGTTGATTTGGAATCAATGAGTTTTTCACACTAAAAGACAATATTTTGTGAAGAGCCAGTTCGAAGATCTTTGATGTGGCACATAGTAGAGAAATCGGGCGATAATTAGAAACATCTGTTTTAGAGCCCGACCTAAATACTGGGAAAACACGAGCAGTTTTCCACATGCTAGGAAATGTGGAAGTGTCCAGGCAGTTATTAAATATCGTAGTCAGTACTGGGACAAATATACTACCATAAGCTTTTAGCATGGCGGAGGGGATGCCATCTGGGCCGCATAATAAGGATGGTTTTAAGCGCTTAATAATAATAATAATAAGCAGAAGAAGAAGAAGAAGAAGAATAGTAATAATAATAATTACTTTGCTGCAGTCCCCAGTCTGCAATTTTTTTATCTTCTCTATATATGTGGCACAAGAGATGCTCAATATGGTGAGGTGTGTATAGCAGCTTCGTTTAGTAGTATGCACAGTTTTTGGATCATAACAATTAGGGGAGCTTTTTGTTTGTGGCAAGATTTATTTCTAAAACACAGGACGGCTAATGTATGGCTTTTTAAATGACATCCTTCTCTGTGTTGGCCTAAGTCTTAGAGTATGCACTGTACAACACACTGTTCGTAAAACACAAGATTACAACACCTCTACGTAGTGCCAGACAATAAAAACACTGCCGTCAGAAAGTAAACTGTCAAACAAAAGCAGCAAGCTTGCTGCTTTGCTCCGTATACTCGGGATGCGTTTACCATATTAAGCTGGCGACGATTTGAAATAGACTAACCGTAATTCAGTGCTTTCTTTCTATACATCAAGATTCGACATGTAAACTAAACGTCCACACGAGTATAGGATAGCCGAAGCGATCCGATACTGATAAAACTCGAAGCAAACGCTATAATAGCACAAGAGTCCTACGTTACATGTAGAGCAAGGAGCGAGATAGCTGCCAAGAGGGCGCAGTTATCGGCTCTCGCCTTCACTGTCATGGACCGACCGGCGCGCGGTGTGATCGCCCATCGTATGGCAATCCGGGTTGCACCTGGCCATGTAGTTATACGACTTCCCTCTCTCGTCTTGCTCATTTTTTTTCTCCCTCCCAGTCTAATTCTGCTCTCTGTATTATTTCTTACTTTCTTTTCTTTTTTATTTAGTCTTTCTTCCTTCGTAAGCAGTCTCCTTGGGAAAGGTTCCGCGAGATGCAACGCCTAGTTTATAAAGGAGCCATTGGCGTGACATGGAGAAAATGTGGCGAGATGCCAGGCTGATGTGGTCAACGAGGTGTGCGCGCGTGGCAGGCGCGAGCAGATCGTGCGCCTGGCGCGTGTCGCTGTAGCGTTGGAGCACTTGGCACAGTTACGATTGGCTTTTGGCAACACTCCGTGCTTGATCGGAGCGTCACAGAGACGGAATGACCTGCTGCGATCAGATGCAGTACACAACATTGGTGCACCGCATTTTGCCATGGTGCATGTCGATTTCTGTACTAAAATTTTATTGCTCGCTAACTGTATAAGGATTTATTGCAATGATTAGGGTGGCAAAAAGTGCTCACCGCCACAGTCGTTGCCATACTCCGTCAGGTCAGATATATATAAGACCGGTGTAGCGACCATATCTGATGTGATGGCACTAGATGAATCTTGTCGAACTAACGCTATTTCAAGTGTCTTAAGGTTGAAGTGTTGCGATGCTAAGCGCGAGGGCGCGGGTTCGATTCCCAGCCATGGTGGCGACATGCATTTCAATGGGGTGCAGTGCAAGGATACCCAAATTACGTCACCGTAAATGAATTTCCAGAGGTTGAAATTAATCCGTACACTGTCGCTATGCCACTTCTTATAGTCGTAACATTGTTTGGACATGTAAAACTTCATGAATAAATAAAGTGCAATCACTGAAGGAAAAAATTATAGCGCAAAGCAACACAGGGACAGACAGAGAGGACGGTACTGGCGCTGTCTGTCCGTGTGTTGCTTTGCGCTAGAATTTTTTCCTTCAGAAGTGATGAACGAGCTAGCCCAACAAAACGTTTTGCTGATTCAATCACTGAAATTTTACCACACAACTTGACAGCTTATCTAGAAGGCTTCTGCAACGAAAGCCATGCACTTCAGTCAACCTTACGAAGTTTTGGAGGCAGGAAATACTTAATATACATTTTAATGCGCTTCCAACGAGCGTCTACGTTCTCGTTCTCGCGGACAAGATTCATCGCTAACGCGACTGAGACCTAAGTCACTGTGGTTCACTCTAAGAAAAAAAGCGTATACGTGAGTCTTTTCGGAGAGTTCTGACTTGCCACGTATAGGACGCTCTTTAAAGAGTCACGGTGACTCTCTTGGTGGGTCAGTGTCGGCGCGCTCTAGGAGAGTTCCCTGACCCTCAAGGAAGAGTGGTAGGACTCTTATCCGAAGGATCATGTTACCACTTATAGGGAGTCAGACGACTCTTGCCGGTAACACTCCTACGGGGGTCAAGTGACCCACACCGAAGCGTCAAGCGACTCCACGAGTATTTTAAGCTACTCATTTGACCCTTGCTCTACTTTTGCGCGACTTCTGTTGAAAATAGTGGAGTATTCATTTTAAGCAAGTCCAATAATACTTGCCGTTCTGCCCATCCATTGCAAAAAAAAAAGAATAGTTCAATTTTAGCATTATTTGAATAAAACTCGTCAAAACAACACACCTTTCGCAGCAAAGTAATATAGAAGCGCGAGAAGATGGTCTATGATTTCCAAATAAGAAGTTGAGGTATTCCTCATTTACATGCTTGTATGAGTATGACCAACTAAAACGGGTGACAGATGTGCATAGTGTCATATGGTGCAAAATAAACTGCAGAAATCGGCATCATGTTTCAATCTTTATTCCTTATGATCAAGAATAAATCAAAAAGTGGTGACGGCTGGAGGCATCAGACTTGTGACTCGCTAGGCTGTCGCTCCTGTTCAACGTGGTTCAACGTGAGCACCATAAAAACGGTATCTGAAAAGCAGAAGGTGATATTATGATGAGAAGATCAAATTGCTAAAAGTTTGCAAGATCTACACAATGAGTAGTTCACACGGGCATAGTGAAGGCTCACAACAAAAAAACAAATGCAAACAGGCATGGTAAGGAACCAAGTTTTTGCCCTTATCGTGTAAAACACAACATGCAAATAGTAGCTTTTGTAACACGTCACTTGGTGACAAACTTGCAGTACAAGATGATGTGAGCGTCTTTTAAACAACAAACGAAATTGATTTAAGCTCATTTGCGTGGGTGCCACTGACCTATTTTCCTACGTCGTCTTGTCCAACCAAAGGAATTGTAGGACCGACTGCCTCGTTCGCTTGACAGGGCGAACGCCGCTGTTGATTTTTCCATCATGAGCGGTGAGGCGCCAGACCAAGCAACACCTTCGTTTCCCCGAGTGTGGCTGTCAACTGGAGTGAAGAGGCGGGAGAAGTGATCCGGGATTATGGAAATAACCAAAACATACACAGTGATTATTTGTATTTAAAACCACCTTTGTTCAACAAACCGTTACTGTGCACACATCTGACACGAGTGTTTCGTTCGAAATAATTTCCCAACGAAAACAAATTTTCACGAAAAAAAAATCCCGCGATATCCACGTAATGAATGATGATAAGTGGGCGAAGCTCGAGAGGGGGAGATCATCGGTAAACCGTAACTCTCCCGTGAAAGTTCGCCCATTACATCATTAGAAAGACGTAAGACTGTGCGTATATTATACGAAATCAATTTTTAATTTGTTCTTGTTCGTTTATTGTTTCGTTTCTTCGTTTGTTCTTTTCATTTCGTCGTTGTCATGGTGGCTGGATTGCGAGGTCCCTTCATTATGACGGCTTATAGCCCGTGAAATGAAGCGAGAGAGGTTCTTGTACTGGCTGCAGTGGGAAGTTTGCAAACACTAAGTCTATGCACGTCCCTCGGATCGTGGTAGGTTGCATATGGATACATCTGAGTGCGTATTTGGAAAGCACGTGCTGCACGATCCAGTCATTGGCAATGATGTACACGTTGAAGTCCCCAACCAGCACAAACGGACGGTGTTGTCGTAGTCACGTAACGCAGCGTCTATAAACGACTTGACGTCCCCGATAGACAGGTTGGGTGCGAGGTACACGGTCATGACGGCGACTAGCAGACGGCGACTGAATCGTTGGACCGGTGTTTTGACGCGTGGTGGCGATTCCGGGCTCGATTGTCGGCTCCGCGATGGAGTGCCAAGCATGTAGCTTACCCCGCACCTCCACCAGTGTAACGACGTGGGATGGACGAGGACACGGAGCACGACAAACAAACACGCTTTATCGATCAGAGAAAGAACTGCAATGTCTTCTTAGTCCCTGCGCTGGGCCAAGAACACTCGCGCTGCTTCGTTGCCATCACACTGGCACATACGCGCGGTATAGGCGGTCACGTACGAGCTAGGAGGGACAGAGCCACGACTTTAGGAGCTTCGCCCCTAAAAGGCAACGGGAACATCGTTTCGCAATAGGCACTGGCTATGCACGAATGAAAGCACTTCTGAAAAATCGCTTCAAAATTTGGTTTCAGAATAAGCACGGCTTTGCGCCAGCATATTCCGACATCCAAGCACATCCTCCGGCAGTCAGGGGCACGCCCTGAGCGGTTACTGAGCGCATGTTTTACAAACGTAACCCATCCTTAAATACTCACCAAACACATTCGAGTACGAGCGCCCGAACGACACCCAGCGCGCGCGGACGCCGCCTACGTCGAGATCAGACATGTCATATGCTCGAATTAGCGCACATAACTCCCACAATCACGTACGCTCACTTGATTCTGTTATAGCGTCATCGCAGATGTTGGCAAACCACGAAAACAGCAAAGAGAAACGAAGGAAGAAAGTGCACGGCTGCGACCGCAACAACGCGCGCCGTCGAAAGTCTCCATCTTTTTCGCATTACCGGCGAGGCGTGTCCAATTTAAGTGACTAACGCGTACGTGCTGTAAGCATCCTACTATATCTGCACCTCAAACTACCGTCTTTAAGCCAACAAAAACAATTATATATAGTTCGTCTAAGCGTTGTGTGAACGGGCTTTTTGTTCACCTTGCCACGCGCGGAAGCACGCTGCACACTCAAGGTTGATGGAAATTTTGTTATGAAGTAGACTAAAGCGCATCTCAAAACGACATCTTGCACCTTCAGCAGTGCAGACACAATGTGCGATCAGCAAAAAATGACCCTTGATAATTGTTTGCATCGCTCATTTTATGGGAGCTTGTACAGCAATGCGCATAACGTTGTGAACCCGTTAACTGACAGCTTTAGTTGGGCATCCGCAACAGCCCCGCGGTCGCAAGCTGCTGTTGAAAATGGCTGGCACATAACTTCCGCAGAGTTGCTGCAGACGCCCAGCTAAAGCTGTATAATTAGTACCTACGAAAGCAGTACACTCACCGTTAACGGGCGCCCGTTGTCCGTATCCGCAGCTCCACGGATATTCCGCCCTCCAAGCGTGACTTCGAGCATTGAGCCTGGCGTCAACACCACCGAAGATGCGCATTTTTGTTCGAACACAAAACTGCATAACAGGCAACTGACGCAACCCGCGCTACCGATGCTACCGACGCAAGGCATTCCAAGAGACCGAGCAGACTGAGAGTGGAGGCCGAGGCGCGGTGCCAGCCCGGGTGGCTCCGTCGGCGAACCACCGCACCAGCAAGGCGCCGAACGGCAAACGCACGACACGTATGGCGTATACGACGGCGCCTTCATCACGGAAACCAATCGAAACGCGCTTCAGGAGAGTTCCGTGACTCCAGCCGAAATGCTAAAGGCTCGTTCACACCGGCGACTAGCAACGGTCGCACGACCATTTGCGACTGGAAGTCGAAAAGCGACTCAAAGCGACCGATGTTCACACCTGCGTGCGACTTATAACCGTCGCCATACAGAATTCACGTCTGCTCGCATATTAGCATTGCCCCGTAAAATAAGGTGACGTCCTGTTCCTGCGCACGTGATTGGGTCAGACCTTTGCGACTACAGTCGCGCGACTGAAAAATCGAGCAGGGAGCGACTGAGCCAAAGCAGCCCCTTTGCGACAAAAACGGCCATTTGCGACCACTTGCGACCAGTCGCTTTGCGACTAACTTAGTCGCGCGACCGTTGCTACTCGCCGGTGTGAACGAGCCTTAACCCTCTTTGTCTTCATCTACCCCCCCCCCCTTGGCTACGCCCCTGTCATCTACCTTCCAAAAGGGGTCAAATGGACACCCGAAGAGAGTCAAGCTGCCGTGACCCTCTTTTCACTCTTTTTTTTTCTTAGAGTACGGGAGCTTGACGAAAGCTTTAGTTACATCATACTAGATTGGTCGCACACCGTCGTACCCTGTTCACACCGAAAAGATTTCTATCACGCGAGTCGGCGCGAGCACATAGCCGAGAAATGGATTGTTTCGACCAATGGGGTCGCGGCAAAACTAACGACAGTGGCATTTCCGCCACTCTATTTTCGCATTATATTTCTGCCAGAGTGCTCTAGCGAGCACAGGCGATAAGGTCAACGCATCCCTATTAGTGGAGCAGAGTCACGTGATGGCGTTCGAGCCATCTTGATAAAAACAAGCACGTGAACGTCAACGCGCAGCCGACCTTTTGTTTTCTCGGTGTTTTCCTTCTTTAGTTGTGTCGGTGCCATGACATTTGTTCGTAGCCACTGTACTTTACTGCGTACTCCAATACGTGCGGCGTGCTTCGCTCCAATTCTTATGTCGTTTTAGTGTCGTTGTCATCAAGAGGACGAGGGGGAGCCGCACGGGGTTGGTCGAGGCTCGTCTGACGGTCAGACTAGACGATAGCAACCGGAAACGGGGCGGTGCTGTCAGTCATTTTTGCACATAACGGGCACAGAACGTGCGGAGGCCCCCTTCCGTCCGATAGAACAGATACAAAAGGGTCTCCGGGCGACTGACATGGGATCGAAACGTAAACGCCGGGGCCGAAGAATCGAATTAGCCTGCTTTGCGTCTACCTTACTCCAATCCCGCGCCGATAGTTGGCGAAAGTCGCAAGCAGCCCCCCCCCACCACCACTGAACGGATGGATGGATGCTATGAGCGTCCCCTTTATAACGGGGCGGTGACATGTCTGCCACCAGGCTCGAAGGAAAAAAAAAACGACTCGTCAAATTGCGACACCACCTAGCGTCCACTCAAGACATTAACTCAAATAAATTGCTAAAGTCATCGCGCGCTTCAATTTCAAGCTTTGAAAAACAATGCCTGCTAATATTGATGTTCAGCTATAATAATTCTATATTTCCACATGCGTTGAAAATATTTTTGAATTGCCTCAGCTCGCCGATTGGCTGTTTGCTCCCTCTGGTCCTCTTGATGACGCTCCGTTCTGTCACAGAACGCTTACAAAATGGCCCCCGCTAGCACCCAATCCCCTTCAGATACGACCCATATATGGGATAAGGGAAAGGCCTTTCAAATGGCACCGTTATCTGACAGTTTGTACTCCCCCACCCGCTCGTATACCTTCACTATGCTGGCCCTTGCAAGAGGAAATTTTAGGGACTGCGGCGCGCTAGCTGAGTTTGAGACCCCTGCTGTAGATGCAATATAGAAGAAGCATTTGCGTAACAGAATATATTTCGGCGTACTGTGTCTTTGTTCTTCTTGCTAAATAATTCAAAACTTTCTTTTAATGACGATTTCATCGTTAGCACAAGTGCTCCCTTTGCTCTCCTCCGGTTGCATCCCATAGATTACCTAGGTCTCTGTGTAGCTTTTTGCCCGTCTGCTTACTGTAATATGTCTTTTGTAACCTGCTCTTAAACTGCTTCTCTGCTTTATTCTTAATTTTTAACTGTCTTCGTCATTGCTACACTCTTATTCAAGTACCGTATAACGTCCGGCACATAAACGGCCCATTTTTATTCCACCACAACGTACTGCATATAAGCGGCCCTTCAATCGCCATTAAGCGTGACAAATTCTGCGGTGACGGATTGGGCCCGCTATATGCGGCCGCGAGCGGTCGCAACGCTTATATGGAGCCCGAGGCGGAAATGGCTCGAGCGGACGCAACGCTTATATGGGGCCCGACGCGAAAGGCGGACGCAACGCTTATATACAGAGCCCCGCCTCCCTGACCTTCGCCTGTGTGAAAAGCCACAAATACGTTTTATTTTAAATAAAAATTATGGCCTGTAGCATATCACGACACTGCTGCCACCTACATTCTTTTGGTTTAGACTGTAAGCTAACAGTTGCAACAGGTCTCGTACTGCCGGAGCACCACCCAGCTTCCCGTGAACACATGTGTGCCGCGCTACATGTTTATCGTGTATTGTGTGCGTTTATTGCGTGCTTATCGTACGCGACATTCGTCGACTGGGCATTTTCCGCGTGTTGGGGGCGTTCTCCTGCCTTGATCCAGTGGCGGATGATGGTCGTTGTTCGTTGCCACTCAACACAGCCTCACGGGACGCACAGCTTTGTGTCCGCGCTCAAAAGTGCTTTCTTGCTTCGTTCATCGATTACTCACGTTGATCGAGTGATCGAGTGTACTTCCGAAGACAATCCGCGTCCGAGTGTTTTGACAAGCGGCGACCGCGGTTCCACAGGAGCGGAAGCTTGAACCTTTTGACGAGCGACTGTGCCAAACTTGGGTAAATTGAAGAAGGTCGCTGAACTACGTAACTTTGTTACTTCATTGCATGGAAACTGTTTTGCAGGAACCGTCGTGTTGGCACAGCGAGGATGATCAACAGATACCCGATAGGCAGGTATGTTTTGTGCTTTGGGTGCTCTTATATACACCACCATAAATGACATGTTTGAAGGATGCGCATTGCGCTACGCAATCTTATGCTTCGATCATGCAGGCCTCGTGTCGTTGTGCTGTTATTCCTTGACTGTTTACTGTACGAGATCATCGCTTGAGAGTGTTTCTAGAATCCCTTGTCGCCGTTAGAAAGTGTGTGCTTTTAAACACATGGGGTCGTGCCATAA